>NC_138770.1:289799972-290112472 GCF_965119305.1 Pelophylax lessonae
TTTATTTTGTAATGGGGATGGGAGAAGGGAATGAGTGGGATACTCCTCTGACTCAACTAGGTTCAACTGGGATACTGTACAGAAAAATGCCTGTTAGCGCTGTCTTGATGCCAACTGAATGCCAGCCAACTGTGCTGAAACTTCGACTTTAATACTCAGATTAACTCAGAAGATCCAGGACTGTGTGACACTTGACTCCTGACACTCTGTTTAGCTCAAAAGTCCAGTGAACAGCTCCCTCCAGCCCTTCACTGACTGAGGTAACTCCTTGTAACTGCTTGTGCTGCTGCAACTCTTAACACTGTACACTGCACACTGTACACTTAACTCTTCAGGGCCCAACTGCTGGCGCCCCCTCTGACACTTCAGGGTCCTCTCACTAGGCACCCCCTCTGACACTTCAGGGTCCTCTCACTAGGCACCCCCTCTGACACTTCAGGGTCCTCTCACTAGGCACCCCATTGACAATAGCTGGCTCCTGGATCCCTGGGACCTTCACCGGAGTGGTCCCCTCTACACTTCAGGCAGACCCTCAGGGACAAATCACAGTACTCACGAACTTGGAATGCTTTCCTGGAACTGAACCCCTCTATCTCCACTGGTCTTCGGCACACCAGATCCTCTCTGCAGCTCAGATCTCTCTGGACTCTCAGGCAGCCACCCGAGACACCCATTCCTTCTGACAGGAGGAGAGACAGCCGTACCCTCCCTCCTGGGACTCTGCTTCCTGCCAAAGACGCTGCTTAATGCGTTTCCCTCAAACTTATACCCCCTCCCAGAATCCTCTGCGGCAGAATCTGCCTTCTGGGGTAGATACAAGCCTGAATGGACCACTGATTGGGTTTCCTCCACTGCCCAATGAGAATCCTCTCATGGAGCTAGTGGGGAGACTCCCCTCTCAGCAGCCACATCTGGGAGACATGACAGTCCAGCTGAAAATCATGGCCCTGCTGTTAGGCAGCCAAGGACCATTATGCTTTTAACTAGCACCTACCTTGTAGGGTGCTACATAGGTATATAGCAGCGCCTTCATATTCAATCTATTTAGTGAATTAAATGTGTAGCACCTTGTTGTTGTTGTTCAGTCATTTAGCTGTGTCCGACTCTACGTGACCTCATGAACCATAGCGCACCAGGCTTTTCTGTCCTCTACTGCCTCCCGGAGCTTGCTTAACTTCATGTTCATTGTTTCGATAATGCTATCTATCCATCTTGTTTTCTGTCATCCTCTTCTACTTTTCCTTCCATGTTTCCCAGCATCAGGGACTTTTCCAATGACTCCTCTCTTCGCATTAGGTGGCCAAAGTATTTGAGTTTCAGCTTCAGGGTCTGTCCTTCCAGTGAATACTCAGGGTTGATTTCCTTCAGGATTGACTGGTTTGATCTTCTTGCCTTCCAAGGGGCTTTCAAGAGACTTCTCCAACACCAATTTCAGGCCAGCTTTTGCACTCTCCTCTTTCACCTTCATTAGGAGACTCTTTAGTTTTTCTTCACTACACTTACTAAACCAATATTATAATTAAACTTGACATACTATATAAAATAAACATAAAAATGTAAAGAAAAATATATAAAACACAAAACACACCCTGTGAAAGGTGAAATGTCTATGTCATAAATAAAGTCCATGCAAAAAGTCCATTTAAATTTTCAAAGATTATCCATGTTGTTGTGAAACTTTTAGCTGGAAGCATGCAATCCTCTCACCACACCTCAAATATTTTTGTCACCGCTTCCCCAACATATACTGCACTTAACAGATCAATTTGCCTTGCATTTTCATGCTTGGCAATTTGCGCTCAGAGTAATATCATTAGTTAACTCCAACCACGGTCGTCTCCATGGTGTATTCCCCCAACCCGGAATGAAAATCCATAAAGGAAAAGACAAAGGAGAGCTATAGATACTGTAGTGTAGTATATAAAAAAACAGCTTTTATTAAAAACACACACATCTCACATCAAACTCACATTTTGAAAAAAACGCCTTAAGATACAATCAACCCTTGCTATTATTGAGAAGCACCCAGTTGTCAGGAAAATATCCACATTGCATCTCACCTGAGCACCAGCTCCTAGCTCTAGGATCATTACTTCCGGTTGGGCGTGACGTTTCACTCTCGGTTGCCGTACAGTCACGTGTCAAAGCGTTTCGTCACCAAGACGTTGTCCAGGGATACCTGCCCTTAATCTATCAATTATTATATATGCTCCAACTTTGGAGACTTTCAAAACAGTTAGGACTGCAGTACACTGGGGAGATGTGGTCTCTGCAGCTTACCTAGATATTTGCTTATTTCAACCACTTCACTTCACTCCGGACGTTTTACCCCCCTTCAAGGCCAGACCGTTGCACATGCGATGCCATACCTTTCTTTTGGTGCTATTTGAACTCCTCTGCAGTTTTTATTTTTTGTGCTATAAACAAAAAAGACCGACAATTTAAAAATAAAACAATATTTCTTACTTTCTGCAATAACACACCAGATAAAAAAAATGGAAAAAATCAAATTTTTCATCAATTTAGGCCAATATGTATTCTGCTACACGTTTGTGGTAAAAAAAATCCCAATAAGCGTATATTGATTGGTTTGCTCAAAAGTTATAGCATCTACAAACTATGGAATAGCTTTACGGAATTTTTATTTATTTTTTACTAGTAATGGGGGCAATCAGAGACTTATAGTGGGACTGCAAAATTGCGGGGGACAAATTGGACACTAAGTGACACTTTTGACGCTTTTTTGGGGAACCAGCGACACCAATACAGTGATAAGAGCTATTAATATGCACTGTCACTGTACTAATACTGACACTGGCAGGGAAGGGGTTAACATCAGGGGCAATAAAAGGGTTAAATGTGTCCCTAGCCACTTGCCGATCAGCCGCCGTACTTATACGGCGGTAGGTCGGCTCTGTCCCGCGAAATGATGTACCTGTATGTTGTTTCGCAGGTCAGCTAGTGGGGGGCGCGTGCACATGCTGATTGGCCACAGGGGGAACCAATCAGTGGGTCCGGCGGCTCCCTGTGGTGACAAAAAAGGCGGTCTGCTGATATAAACATGGCAGACCGCTGTTCTGTCAGTAATGAACACAGGTCTCTGTGTTCATCCATCAAGCCCATCCTACACACAGTTAGAAAGCACCCCCTAGGGACACATTTAACCCTTTGATCACCCCTGGTGTTAACCCCTTCTCTGCCAGTGTCATTATTACAGTAACAGTGCATATTTTTAGCACTGATTACTGCAGTAATGTCACTGGTCCCTGCAAAAGTGTCAAAAATGTCAGTTAGGTGTCTGATCTGTCTGCCGCAATGTCGCAGTCCTGCCAAAAATCACTGATCGCCGCCATTACTAGCAAAATAAATAAATAAAAATGACATTAATCTTTCCCCTAGTTTGTAGACAAGATAACTTTTGCACAAACCATTCAATATACACTTTTTAAAAGTTTTTTTTTTTTTACCAAAAATATGTGGCAGAAGACATATTGGCCTAAAATGATGAAAACATTTTATTTTTACATTTTTTTATTGGTAATGTTTTATAGCAGAATGTAAAATTTTTTTATTTTTTTTTATTTTTTCAGAAATGTTGCTTTTTTTTGTTTAGAGCCCAAAAAATAAAAATCGCAGAGCTGATCAAATGCCACCAAAAGAAAGCTCTGTTTGTGGGAAAAAAAGGACATACGTTCCTTTTTATTTGGGTACAGCGTCGCATGATCGTGCAATTGTCAGTTAAAATAACGCAGTGCCGTATCGCAATAAATAGGGAGTGATTACTAACTGCGGGGGATGTGAGAAGGCTTAGCTTAGCAGAAACACAGAATCTCTACCTCCCCCGATAACAGAGTGGCAATCTGCCTTGTTTACATAGGCAGACCGCGGTCCTCCGCCTTTGCTGAACGATCACCGCGTTGCCGGCAGACATCGAGTCCACCGGCAGACTTGTATAAAGTACTCGAAATTTCTGCTTGAGTAAAAGTACAAGTGCTCGATCAAAAAGTGACTTGAGTAGAAGTGGAAGTGCTCGCAGAAAAAGTTACTTAAGTAGAAGTACTAAAGTATTCAACATTTTTTTTACTTAAGTATTGCAAGTAGTTTTTTCCAAAAATTTGCTACTTAAGTACTAAAAGTAAAAAGTACCAGTAGTTTTGAAAAAAAATTTCCACTCAAGTACTGAAAGTAGAAGTACAAGTACTGTGTTATGTAGTTATTAAAGAAAGAAGTCAAAAGTTTGAACATCATATTGTTTTTTATTATTTCAAATGATTTATTCAAATGATTAACCTAAAGGACAATCACAATTCCTTAGGCTGTAACTTTTTGTAAACAAAAAACAGATAAAGTATGTACCTCCCTTCCCCTTTTAAAGCCAGGGGTGGTCTCCTTCCTGAGCTTCCTCACTCTCACAGCCAGGCAGATCACTTGAAGTTGAAGGGCCAGGGGTGGAAGGTGGTGTTTTTGGTTCGTCCATCTTTTCAGCTGATCAAAAGGCAGAACAGGAGCATGCGCAGTCTTCTTAATCGCGGTTTGATTTGATTTGCATAATTGATGATGATGTGCCAGGCCAGCTTCATCAAACCTACAACGCTTAAAGTGAAAAATGCATCAAAAACTACTAACAAAGTGGCTGTGCTAAAAATGCTAATAAAGTGCCTGCAATTATATATATATATCTTCTTGTATTCAAAATCATCGCCCACAGTATCAAAAATAAAGTGACATGTCTGTGCTAAATGCAGTGCAAATTATTCCCACAATGTAAATTTAATTCATATAAAATATATATGACAATACCACAATAAAATAAGTTGTGATTGTGAATAAGTTAGGTGCAAGTTTAAGTGTGTAAACTAAACTTTATAAGGAAAAGTCCATAACTGAATTCCAGTGTGCAATCTAAGAAGTGCTTGTCACTTGCTGTCAGATGCTTCCACCTTTCTTCTGTGATCTGCTCAAGTAAAGTGGTGGACTGGATAGCCCCTCTCTCTGCCTCTCACCTTAGTAGCACTGGCACTGCACTGGTTCAAAAAGCTGTCTATATTATTTTCATTATAAGAACTTGTCAGAACATGCTTCCACCACCTGTCCTTCACACTAGTGGTGCTCATTTGCTTTGCTCAAGTCAAGTGCCACTGCCAGTGGCCACTGCAGTGCAGGCACAGCCGCACAGGCAGAGGCAGGCCGCAGTAAGCACAGGCACCACCACCAACACAACACTTATGGTCCATGGACCATGGATGGTCGGATAATCATCATAGCCGTCAGTCTCACTCTTCTTGGTTCAAAAAAGCCACCCATGACCCGTGTGTATATAATATATTAATATTTTATATTGATTATTTGATTCTCAAATGGCACATTGCCATGGCAAGGATTAGGCCCTCTCCACGGTCCACCTCACTCACCTCATAGAGAAGAAGATGAGATGACGAAGAAAATGCTCCGAGTCCTGCTCCCGCGTCCCGCCGCCCGTGTCACAACTCCTCTCAGTAAGGGCCCTAAGGGTTGGAGTCTGAGTGACACACAACACGTTTAGAGGCGGAGACCTCGAGCGGGAAGACGGCAGCATGGCTCCTCCAGTGCGGTCTCTTAACTTGATGATCATGACAGTGATTCCGCGGGCCGCGGCGCGAGCGAGGCTGTGGGATTGATTGAATTGAGTTGTGCTGCCTACTGCTACACGCTACCTACTACTACTAAATTGTGAGTCAGTATATTTTATTTCATTTTTATATATAAAAGCGGTATTGTTGAGCACTACTAGCCACTAGATCTCCTGGCTGTCACTTTGTCACATGTTGGGGAATGGGGAATCACAGCGGCTCGGCTCCAGAAGTGGCGGGTGTCCCCGTCATCCTGCCAGGGCCGCCAAGAAGTTCATCACCTAATCTTAAGTTATTAATATCTTATGAGGAGAGGACCTATGAGATTGAGAATTTAAATAATTAAAAATATATGGCTTTTTGAACCAGTGCAGTCAGTGCCAGTGCCACCCAGACGCTATCCACCAGTGCCACCACCATTAAGTGTGTTGGTCGGTCACTCAAGCACTGAAGGAGGTGGAAGCATCTGACAAGTGAAGTGACACTTTAGATTTGCACACTGGAATTCATTTATGGACTTTTCGTTATAGATAGGTTTACACACTTCAACTTGTTGCACGCACCTGACCTAACTTATTTCATAACTTATTTTATTGTGATTTATTGTCATATATTATATGAATTGAATTTACTGTTACATTGTGGGAATAATTATTTTCACTGCATTTAGGCTTTAGCACATTCATGTCACTTTATTTCTGATACTGTGTGGAGTGTGGGCAGGGCACTGGGGGCAACAATGATATTATATCGATTGCACAGGCACTTTATTCGCACAGCCAAGTTGTGTTTGTTAGTAGTTTCTTGATGCACTTTAAGCGCTGTAGCACCAAGTCGCCTGACAAGTCGGATCAGTGTGAACTGGCAGTAAATGTGTAAAAAAGTATCTATATGTATCTATAATGTATAAATAACATGCTCTGGTTGCAAATAAAGTGCAAAAAATCTATGAACAATACGTCTCATGAATACATGACAGAATGTGGTGTAATATAAAGTTCTCTCAGAGTAAGGAATGCAAAAACACAATAGGTGAACTATAAATTAATCTCATAAATACCTCAATCCATATAAAGTGACGAGTGCAAAGACCAGTGCAGGTAAATCACAATCTCTGCTGATAAACTGTGAAGAAATACAAAAACACACAATATATAAATGAATCTCAAAACAATCTAATAATTCATAAGTCCATATAAAGTGACAAGGTGCGGAAACCAGTGCAGGTAGATCACGATCTCTGGTGAAAAGCCGTGAAAGTAGGTACCCTCATGCTCCCCCCTCTCTCCAAGGTCTGCACTCACCAGGTATATCTCTTTCTCCATCTCTACATGCCAGATCACGGGGGGACAGAAGGTAAAAATCCCTAGCAGGGGTCGCAGACACCAACTAAGCAGCGTTATCTCACTTTTCACTTCAATATACTCGATCCCAGGGAGTTTCCATCACTGCTATACTTTTAGCCTTGAGAGCTTCAGTATTTTCTAGTACAGGTTTGATGACAGAATGAAAAATGTCTATTCTTCTCCCTTTTGGGATTAGCATACCTAGTCATTTACAACCCTATAAACTGAAGGGATCTTTTTATTGCGGACACGCCTGCTCATATGTTCCCATGGTCAAGGAGTTTACAAACCTTAGGGGAAAGCAGGAGAGCTCAGGGTGGTGTGTTTTTGGCTTTGTAGCATATTTCGTAGAAGATAGAAGGTAGAAGTTAATTAAAATATCCAGAACTCAGTAGCTTTTAAAATGGCGCTGCTTGTCTAGCAGCCAGCCAGACAGCAATGATGCTTAACCGCTTGCCGACCGCCACACGACTATTTACTGTGGCGGTCAGCCCCTCACAGGCAAAGCGACGTAGTACTACGTCGCTAGCCTGTGAGGGTCTAGGGAGTGAGCGCGGGGGGGTCCGTGACCGCGCGGGAGCGCGCCTTCGGCGGCGCGCGCTCACTCCTTAGACCCTCACAGGCTAGCGACGTAGTACTACGTCGCTTTGCCTGTGAGGGGCTGACCGCCACAGTAAATAGTCGTGTGGCGGTCGGCAAGCGGTTAAGCATCATTGCTGTCTGGCTGGCTGCTAGACAAGCAGCGCCATTTTAAAAGCTACTGAGTTCTGGATATTTTAATTAACTTCTACCTTCTATCTTCTACGAAATATGCTACAAAGCCAAAAACACACCACCCTGAGCTCTCCTGCTTTCCCCTAAGGTTTGTAAACTCCTTGACCATGGGAACATATGAGCAGGTGTGTCCGCAATAAAAAGATCCCTTCAGTTTATAGGGTTGTAAATGACTAGGTATGCTAATCCCAAAAGGGAGAAGAATAGACATTTTTCATTCTGTCATCAAACCTGTACTAGAAAATCATTGCTGTCTGGCTGGCTGCTAGACAAGCAGCGCCATTTTAAAAGCTACTGAGTTCTGGATATTTTAATTAACTTCGCCGATGTCTGCCGGTCACTGGCGATCGTCCGTTAGAGCAGGAGAAAGTCAGGCAGCTAATGTAAACAAGCCGCCTGTCATTCTCCCCTGTGTAAGAATAGTGATCATACGGTTCCACTATGTAGGACTGTTGATCACTGTTCCTACACCTTTAAGCCACAGCCAATCACAGTTAGAATCACGCCCCTAGGGACACACATAACCCCTCCCTCTCAAAAAAAGTTAACCCCTTCACTGCCAGTGTCATTTTACAGTAACAGTGCATATGTACAGCACTGATTACTGTAGTAATGTCACTGGTAACCCCAAAAGTGTCAAAAATGTCAGTCAAGGGTCCGATCTGTCCGCTGCAATGTCGCAGTACCGCAAAAAAAATCGCAGATCGCCGCCATTACGCGTTAAAAAAAAAAACAACAAATGGCAAAAATCTTTCCCTTTGTTAGTAAACCCGATAACTTTTGCGCAAACCAATCAAAATGCGCTTTTTGCGATTTTTTTTACCAAACATATGTAGCATAAAATGTTAAAAAAATTTAGATTTTTACATTTTTTGGGGGGAATTTCATATAAAAAAATGTGAAAAATATTATCTTTGCAAAATTTACGCTCTTTTTTTGTTTATAGCGCATGATCAAAAAATTGCACAGGTGATCAAATACCACCAAAAGAAAGCTCTGTTTGTGGAAAAAAAAGGACATCAAATTCGTTTAGGTACAGCGTTGCACGACCGCGCAATTGTCCGTTAAATTCACGCAGTGCCGAATCGCAAAATAGGCCCTGGTCAGGAAGGGGGTAAAATCTTCCGGGGCTTAAGTAAGAGTTCCAGCGCATGTGCATGCAAGCAGATACTTTTTCACACATTTAGGGCCTAAAACATTAGCCCTTTATATTTCTTTATTACATACTATAGGCCCAAATGCATTAGTATTTTGTGTTGATACACCTCAGCTTCTCAGGCAGCGCCACCCATCCTTCCCTTCAGCTCCTATTTCATTTCATATCCCTCTATTGGGATATGTGAGGTAGGCTGCAGCCTGTCATACATATCCTAGCATGGAAATCATCCAATCCATTTTCAAAAGGAGGTCAGCAATGGCAGCCTCCATATCTCTATGACAGGTTTATTTTAAAAGGAAATATAAAAATATAAAAAAAAATCATAATACTATATAATAGCTGTTATTACGGCATACATTTCCGCTTGATGATTCAAGGAGCAGAATAAAGTCAATAGTATCATGTCTGATTATGTTGAGGTTACCATCTCTGATATTTGCTTTCAATTGAAGTAATACTAACCAGGTTGGTTCTCCATCATTGTGATAAGCATTTGACAGTAATAGATGCCACCTCACAAGAGCAAACATGAAGGGTTGTGGTGTGTGAGCAAGAATACAATTTGCTTTTGTGTATGGATTGATGGAGGAGACAGTTGGGCAAATATGCCCTGCTAAGTAGAGAGCAGCTCTTCCTTCACCTGGATCTCCGACTAGACCTTTAATACAGACTGATCCTCCCCATTGTTTAACATAGCGATAGGTCAAACATGCAAGACAGGGAGTCACCTTCACAATGAATCTGATGGGAGGTTTAAGTGATTCTTTGGCTGGGATGCTGTGCATCTTGGCAATCATTAAAACAAACAAACACAAAACGACACACTGCCCGTTAGCAGCCGTTTCCATGAAACACACATTCCTCCATCTTCCAGAATGCCTTCATTGTAATGTCATTTGTTTGTTTCCATAAGTGATAGATAATATAATAAACCTTTAGCTATAAAGTTTGTTTAAATAGCATTAACTAAGCTACACAGGAGACATTCTGAAAGATCAGACATTTTTAACAGGCCGGAAATATATCATGAGTGCCAGCAAAAAAAAAAATGTCAGGAGGGCAGTCATAATGACATATAATGTATGCAAAGTGGTTTTATTTTTCTTTTAAAGCATATGTCAACCCAGAATTTCATATTCCTGATATGTGCCCGCTGCATGATCAGTTCTCTAGCTGTGCTGAGAACTTAGCCTACTCTCCTCCAATGACCAGACTGGTGCTGAGACGCCTCTCCCAGCTCTCTAAGATCCTTAGGCCTCTTGCTTACTGCTGCTCAGTCAGTCACATCCAGAAATGCTGATTGTCAAATCACATCCAGAAATGCTGATCGTCAAATCACGTCCAGAAATGCTGATTGTCAAATCACGTCCAGAAATGCTGATCGTCAAATCATTTCCAGAAATGCTGATCGTCAAATCACATCCAGAAATGCTGATCGTCAAATCACATCCAGAAATGCTGATCGTCAAATCACGTCCAGAAATGCTGATCGTCAAATCACATCCAGAAATGCTGATCGTCAAATCACGTCCAGAATTGCTGATCGTCAAATCACGTCCAGAAATGCTGATCGTCAAATCACATCCAGAAATGCTGATCGTCAAATCACATCCAGAAATGCTGATCGTCAAATCACGTCCAGAAATGCTGATCGTCAAATCACATCCAGAAATGCTGATCGTCAAATCACATCCAGAAATGCTGATCGTCAAATCACATCCAGAAATGCTGATCGTCAAATCACGTCCAGAAATGCTGATCGTCAAATCACGTCCAGAATTGCTGATTGTCAAATCACGTCCAGAAATGCTGATCGTCAAATCACATCCAGAAATGCTGATCGTCAAATCACATCCAGAAATGCTGATCGTCAAATCACGTCCAGAAATGCTGATCGTCAAATCACATCCAGAAATGCTGATCGTCAAATCACATCCAGAAATGCTGATCGTCAAATCACGTCCAGAAATGCTGATCGTCAAATCACATCCAGAAATGCTGATCGTCAAATCACATCCAGAAATGCTGATCGTCAAATCACATCCAGAAATGCTGATCGTCAAATCACGTCCAGAAATGCTGATCGTCAAATCACGTCCAGAAATGCTGATCGTCAAATCACGTCCAGAAATGCTGATCGTCAAATCACGTCCAGAAATGCTGATCGTCAAATCATGTCCAGAAATGCTGATCGTCAAATCACATCCAGAAATGCTGATGCTTCAAATAACGTCAAGAAATGCTGATCGTCAAATCACATCCAGAAATGCTGATCGTCAAATCACGTCCAGAAATGCTGATCGTCAAATCATGTCCAGAAATGCTGATCGTCAAATCACATCCAGAAATGCTGATGCTTCAAATTACGTCAAGAAATGCTGATCGTCAAATCACATCCAGAAATGCTGATCGTCAAATCACGTCCAGAAATGCTGATCGTCAAATCACGTCCAGAAATGCTGATCGTCAAATCACATCCAGAAATGCTGATCGTCAAATCACATCCAGAAATGCTGATCGTCAAATCACGTCCAGAAATGCTGATCGTCAAATCACATCCAGAAATGCTGATCGTCAAATCACATCCAGAAATGCTGATCGTCAAATCACATCCAGAAATGCTGATCGTCAAATCACATCCAGAAATGCTGATCGTCAAATCACGTCCAGAAATGCTGATCGTCAAATCACGTCCAGAAATGCTGATCGTCAAATCACGTCCAGAAATGCTGATCGTCAAATCACGTCCAGAAATGCTGATCGTCAAATCATGTCCAGAAATGCTGATCGTCAAATCACATCCAGAAATGCTGATGCTTCAAATTACGTCCAGAAATGCGGATGCTTAAACATCAGTACTGTGTGCAAGAGGCCTTCTGCAGCTGAGAACAGAGTGAATGTGACCACTAGTGATGGGTTCAGGCGTGTTCAGATCAAGCCCGCCAGAAAGCTGTCACTGCACACCGCCAATTATTGGCAGTAAGGCATTTCCCGACCAGCAGCTGCACATACACAAGCTGCCTATGATTGGCGATGTGCAGTGCTGGCTTCCTGGTGGGCTCAATCCAAAAATGCCTGAGCCCATCGCTAGTGATCTCTTAGAAAAAAAAGGTATTTATAATGGAATATATATATATATATACATACATAAATGTTTTGCCTTTCATTTCTCGTTTAAACTGAATGGGTTGTTTTAGAAGGAAAGGGTTTACATACTGTATACCTTGACAGCTTTCCGCCTGGTCTATAGCAAAATAACGGCTAGGCGGGAGTTTCATGTTCTGACTGGATGTCATGTGATGTCCTTCAGAACAAGCCATTCGGCGATCGGTGGTGCAGTGCATTAATTATCAGTGCAGTCCCATCAGCAATGCCTGCCAGTGCCCACTAGTGATGCCCACCTGTACCCACCAGTGATGCAAATCTGTGCCCACCAATGGTGCCATTCAGTGCCCATCAGTGATGCCAATCAGTGCCCATCAGAAGTGTTCATCAGTACTGCCTATTAGTGCCGCTTATTAGTGCCTCCTATCAGTGCCCATCAGTGTCTCCTAGTAGTGCCCATCAGTGCTGCATATCAGTGCCGCCTATCAGTTCCCATCAGTTCTGCATATCAGTGCCTCCTATCAGTGCCCATCAGTGCTGCATATTAGTGCCCCCTCATCAGTGCCCATCAGTGCCACCTCATCAGTGCCACCTTATCAGTGCCCACCAGTGCAGCCTATCAGTGCCTATCAGTGCTGCCTGTCAGTGACCGTCAGTGCAGCCTCATCAGTGCACACCAGGGAAGGAGAAAAATTACTTATTTACAAAATTTTGTAACAGAAACTAAGAAAACTTTTTTTTTTTTCAAAATGTTCAGGATTTTCATTTGTTTAGCAAAAAAAAAAAAAAAAAACTCAGTGGTGATTAAATACCACAAAAAGAAAGCTCTATCTGTCTCAAACAAATGATAAAAATGTTGTTTGGGTACAGCATTGCATGTCCGCGCAATTGCCATTTAAAATGCGACAGCACTGAAAGCTAAAAAATGGTGTGGAAGTGTCCAGTATTGAAGTGGTTAAGGCTCATTATTGCGTGTGAATTGGAATGACAGGTAGTATGGGGTATATCACATTATGAATGTTACTCTGGCTGTTGACATTAGACAGCATTGCGCCTGTACCTAGACACTGATCTGTTTCATGTTAAACTATCTGATTGGCATTCACATTTGTATCAGACAGAACATTTCTCTGCCTAGCAGTCTCGAGGTTCCCATATAGAGAAGATTACCTGTACAGAAGACTGGCTTTATAAGTGTGTGTGTGTGTGTGTGTGTGTGTGTGTGTGTGTGTGTGTGTGTGTGTGTGTGTGTGTGTGTGTGTGTGTGTGTGTGTGTGTATGGAATCCCTAATGTTGGCCATCCACTTTCCAATTGGATGTTCAGTGAAACAAATTTTTAGATACTCTAATAGAACTGATGGATATTCTATAATTTTTCATTATCATTTCCATTGCTTTCCACCAATTGTCTGAGATAAATTAAAGATGAAAATCATTGAATATGTTATACAGTTTTGTTAGATTACAAGGTCATTGCGGGGTCTATAAAGCAATTATTCAATTCAGAAAGACACTTTTTCATTTTTTCTATAAACTTTTGAGGTTGAAATTAATTAAACCAATGTGAGTGAATTTACTGTTTGTGTTGCAATAAACAATCATTTCAGATCAAAAAGATTGCATGAAAAAAATACTAGCGGTATGACTAGGCTTAAAATGGTAATGAACCCTCAGTGTAAATGGATGTTTGCCTCTAGCTCCATATAACTAATGTTTTAATAAATGTTTTCCCCTCATTTTTCTCAATTTGCCTACATTTTCCATGTAACAAAAATCTGTAGGCTGTGTCCCCCTCTCACCCAGATTTTTAGTTGGGGAGTCCGCACTGAGCACATGGTTTGCTTAGTTGCTTGGGATTACAGGTGCATCTCATAAAATTAGAATATAATCAAAACGTAAATGTATTTCAGTAATTCGATTCAAACATGTAAACTCATATATTCTATATAGATGGGTTACATATATTTCAAGCTTTTATTTCTTTTAATTTTAATGATTATGGCTTATAGCTAGTGGAAACCCAAAATTCAGTATCTCAGAAAATTAGAATATTACATAAGACCAATAAAAAAAAAAAAAAAGGATTTTTAATACAGAAATGTTTGCTTTCTGAAAAGTCTGTCCATGTACAGTATAGCATGCACTCAATACTTGGTCAGAGCTCCTTTTGGCATGAATTACTTCATCAATGTGGCGTGGCATGGAGGCGATCAGCCTGTGGTACTGCTGAGGTGTTAAGGAAGCCCAGGAGGCTTTGATAGTGGCTTTCAGCTCATCTACAGTGTTGGGTCTGGTGTCTCTCATCCTCCTCTTGACATTACCCCACAGATTCTCTATGGGGTTTTTGGTCAGGTGAGTTTGCTGGTTTGATACCATGATCAAGAACCCTTGCCACAAAGCACATGCAAGCCCTAGAGTGGGTATCAAAAGTTTGGGCACCCCAGGTAAAAAATTGTATTAATGTGCATAAAGAAACCAAGGAAAGATGGAAAAATCTCCAAAAGGCATCAAATTAAAGATTAGGCATTCTTGTAATTTGTCAACAAAAGTTAGATTTTATTTCCATCATTTACACTTTCAAAATAACAGAAAACAAAAAAATGGTGTCTGCAAAAGTTTGGGCACCCTGCAGAGTTAATATCTTGTACTGCCCCCTTTGCAAGGCTGAGACCTGCCAGTGTCTATGGTGGATATGGCGGTAGATATGGCGGTGTAGGTGGAAGCGGCGGCAGTGGAGGAGGAGGACGAGGTAGCCAACACTGGTTTTTGTTTTTAATTACATTTTTTTTTAAATTAGGGTACACCACAAAAGAGTAAGAAAGATCAGATCCAACAATGGCTGGGTAAGGCCGGTATACATGTCTATTCTGCACAAGGTACGTCCTGTGGGATCCATGCCTGGTTCATTTTAATGAACATGAGCTTGTCCACATAGGCTCTGGACAGGCGGCTGCACTTGTCTGTGATAACGCACCCAGCCATGCTAAATACCCGTTCAGATAATACACTGGCTGCAGGGCAGGCCAGCACCTACTAGGCGTAAAGGGCAAGCTCAGGCCATGTGCCCAACTTGGAAACCCAGAAGTTGAAGGGGGCAGACCCGTCATTCAGTAAGTCTAGGCGTGTGCACACATACTGCTCCACCATGTTAGTGAAATGCTGCCTCCTGCTAAGACGTTCCATATCAGCTGGTGGTGCTGCTGCTTGTTGTGGCGTGCTGACAAAGCTTTTCCACATTTTGGCCATGCTAACCCTGCCTTCTGAGGTGCTGGAGGTGCCCTGGCTGCGTTGGCAACCTCTTCCTCCTCCTCCCCTGCTTTGGCCATGTGCTTCCACTGTGCCCCCGCTGTCAGGTGGGAATGCCACCAGCAGAGTGTCTACCAGCGTGCGCTTGTACTCGCGCATCTTCCGATCATGCTCAAGGGAGGGAATTAAGGATGGTACATTGTCCTTATAATGGGGATCCAGCAGGGTGGCCACCCAGTAATCAGCACAAGTTACTATGTGGGAAACTCGGCGGTCGTTGCGGAGACACTGCAGCATGTAATCGCTCATGTGTGCCAGGCTGCCCAGAAGCAACGAAAAGCTGTCCTCTGTGGGAGGTTTATCCTCTGTGTCCTCCGTATCCCCCCAGCCATGCACCAGTGATAGCCATGAGCTGGCCTGGGTGCCACCCTGCTGTGAACATGGTTCCATATCCTCCTCCATCTCCACCTCCTCATCCTGCATCCTGCTGGACAATTGTGTCCCTGGCGTTTGTGGGTGCAGGAACCCACCCTCAGAGCCATTTGCGAATGACTGCCCTGAAAGCCTTGGAAATGATACTTCTTCATCCTCCTCCTCCTCCTCATCCTGTGCCACATCCTCTTCCATCATCGCCCAAAGTGTTTTTTCAAGAAGGCATAGAAGTGGGATAGTTAAGCTGAGAACGGCGTCATCTGCACTGGCCATGTTGGTGGAGTACTTGAAACAGCGCAACAAGGCACACAGGTCTCGCATGGTGGCCCAGTTATTGGTGGTGAAGTGGTGCTGTTCCGCAGAGCGACTCACGCGTGCGTGCTGCAGCTGAAACTCCACTATGGCCTGCTGCTGCTCGCCCAGTCTGGCCAGCATGTGCAAGGTGGAGTTCCACCTTGTGGGCACGTCACATATGAGGCGGTGAACGGGAGGGCCGAAGTTACGCTGCACCGCTGACAGGGGAGCAGCAGCACGGTGAGAATGCCGAAAGTGCGCACAGATGGCCCGCACTTTCTGCAGCAGCTCTGACATATCGGGGTAATTTCTAAGGAACCTCTGCACCACCAAATTCAGCACATGCGCCAGGCAAGGGATGTGTGTCAAACCGGCTAGGCCCAGAGCTGCTACGAGATTTCACCCGTTATCGCACACCACCAGGCCGGGCTTGAGGCTCACTGGCAGCAACCACTCATCGGTCTGCTGTTCAATGCCCCTCCACAACTCCTGCGCGGTGCATGGTTTTTTCACCCAAACAGGCAAGTTTTAAAACTGCCTGCTGTCGTTTACCTCTGGCTGTGCTGAAGTTGGTGGTGAAGGTGTTATGCTGACTGGAAGAGGAGGCGGTAGAGGATGAGAAAGCGGAGTAGGAGGAGTTAGGAACAGGAGGCAAACTGAAGCGCCCTGCAATCCTCGGTGGTGGAAGGACATGCGCCAAACTGATATCCGCCTCAGGTCCAGCCACCACTGCATTTACCCAGTGTGCTGTTAGGGAGATATAACATCCCTGACCGTGCTTACTGGTCCACGTATACGTAGTTAGGTGGACCTTGCCACAGATGGCGTTGCGCAGTGCACACCTGATTTTGTCACCCACTTGCTTGTGCAAGGAAAGGATGGCTTGCCTGGAAATGTAGTGGCGGCTGGGCACGATGTACTGTGGGACAGCCACCGCCATAAGGCTTTTAAAACTCTGCGTCTCCACCAGCCGGAATGACAGCATTTCAAAGGCCAGGAATTTTGAAATGCTGGCATTCAGGGCCAGGGATCGCGGGTGGCTAGGGGGGTACTTCCTCTTCCGCTCCAGTGTTTGGGAGATAGAAAGCTGAACACTTCCACGGGACATTGTGGAGATGGTTGTTGGTGACCCAAGTGGTGGTGTTGCTGGTGGATCCTCTGTTTGCGGGCTGGCAGGTGCCACTGTCACTACAGAGGTGGATGAAGAGGCCGAGACTGCAGCAGCAGAAGAGGAAGCAGGAGGAGCCAGAGACCTTTCTTGGTTTTTGAGGTGTGCACTCCACTGCAGCTGGTGCTTTGCACTTAGATGCCTGGTCATGCAGGTTGTGCTTAGGTTGAGAAGGTTTATGCCTCGCTTCAGGCTCTGATTGCACAGCGTGCAAACCACTCGTGTCCTGTCATCAGCACATTGTCTGAAGAACTGCCACGCTAGGGAACTCCTTTGAGCTGGCTTTGGTGTGTTTGGTCCCTTGCTGCATTGGGCAGTAGCAGGCGTAGTGTTTAGGGCACGGCCGCTACACTTTTGCACCCTGCTCCTTCTTCTGCTATGCTGGTGGCTCTGTGCAACCATCGCCTCTTTCTCCAAACTAATCAGGTCACCTGCATGACATTCATTCCATGTGGGGTTGTGGACCTCATGGTCCTCCACATCGTCTTCCACCCAGTCTTCACCCCTGCCCTCCTTGTCGGTCTCCACAATTCGGAATTCCGCAGCAGTTGGCACCTGTGTTTCATCATCATCCGAGACGTGCTGCGATGGTCCTCCCATGCACTCATCTGGAGACATAAGTGGTTGGGCATCAGTGCATTCAATCTCTTCCACTTCTGGGGCAGGGCTAGGTGGATGGCCCTGGGAAACCATGCTAACAGAGTCATCAAAAAGAAGAAGAGACTGTTGCATGGCTTAGGGCTCAGACTGCATAGCTGATTTGCAAGGGGGTGAGGTGAAAGATTGATGGACATCGGCTGCAGGTGCCAACTCTGCCCTTTCAGCAGAAGACTGGGTGGGAGACAATCTGAAGGAACTGGAGGCACTGTCAGCAACCCAATCTACTATCGCCTGTACTTGTTCTGGCCTCAACATTTGTAGAGGCTTATTAGGCCCTGCCAAATACTGCTCCAGGTTCTGTCGCATACTCGCAGCTAAGAAAGGTGTTTCACCTGTGCGTGTAGCTGGCACAGATTGACTACGTCCTCTCCTTGCAACAGGAGCTCCACCAGCAACACCACGACCCAGGCCACGTCCCATATTTGACCTTCTCCTCATATTTATCGAATTTTGGATCTTCCCCTGAATGGGTTTTTATTGATAAGCGGAATACAAAAGTATGCAAAGGGTGTATCTCACTGTAACATATGCAGTCTAGGCCGCAATTAACTTTTTATGCCCAAAATGGGTTTTTATTGCAAAGCGGAATACAACAGTCTGCAATGGGTGTTTCTGACTGTAACATATGCAGACTAGGCCGCATTTAACTTTTTATTCCCTAAATGGGTTTTTATTGCAAAGCAGAATACAACAGTATGCAATGGGTGTATCTGACTGTAACATATGCAGACTGGGCCGCAATTAACTTTTTTTTCCCCTAAATGGTTTTTATTGCAATGCGCAATATAACAGAATGCAATGGGTATATCTCACTGTAACATATGCAGACTAGGCCACAATTAACTTTTTTCCCCCCTAAATGGGGTTTTATTGCAATGTGCAATATAACAGTATGCAATGGGTGTATCTCACTGTAACATATGCAGACTAGGCCGCAATTAACTTTTTTTCCCCCTAAATGTGTTTTTATTGCAATGCGCAATACAACAGTATGCAATGGGTGTATCTCACTGTAACATATGCAGATTAGGCCGCAATTAACTTTTTTTTCCCTAAATGTTTTTTTTTTTTGCAATGCGCAATATAACAGTATGCGATGGGTGTATCTCACTGTAACATATGCAGACTAGGCCACAATTAACTTTTTTTCCCCCTAAATGGGTTTTTATTGCAATGCGCAATATAACAGTATGCGATGGGTGTATCTCACTGTAACATATGCAGACTAGACCGCCATTAACTTTTTTCCCCCCCCTAAATGGGTTTTTATTGCAATGCGCAATATAACAGTATGCAATGGGTGTATCTCACTGTAACATATGCAGACTAGGCCGCAATTAACTTTTTTCTCCCCTAAATGGGTTTTTATTGCAATGCGCAATACAACAGTATGCAATGGGTGTATCTCACTGTAACATATGCAGACTAGGCCGCAATTAGCGGAATACCAAAACAGTATGCAATGGGTGTACGTCTTTTGATGACGAAAACGTTGGCGACGCAACGTCCACACGCCCCTTCTCTGAGCCAGCTATTGTCTATGCTGACGAGTTACTTGCGGGACGCCGTGATTGAATTTCCAGTCACCATTTTATATGTGCTTATATGTGCTACATCTATGTGAGTAGTTCTCTTTAATAAACATAATTTCTGTCATTTATGGGATTATGCTATGGTCTTTTGTACAATTCTCTTCTATATATCCATCTGACCACTATGGAGCTTCCTTGAGGAATTAACTATTCTACGGCACTACCTATGGTTTCTTGGAATTCCTGAGATCCATGTGACATGCTTTATCTGGCGAGGCTTTCTCATTCAGTTGAGTAGCCACGGCTTTTTGGTAAGCTGCTTCCCACACTAGTGCACTGTGGTGTCCCCACCTTACACATTCCCTGGGTGTCACAGGAAGGAAAGACTGTTATCACGATTACCTTTTTGGATGTGTTTTATTTTGGACTTTTCTTTGGGATTTTTAGACACTCTATACCTACTTTCCTATGTCATTTGTATGATATTTTTTGTCATTTGCATTTATGATCATTTTTTTTTAGCGCTGCACTTTTTGTGAATATTAAATGCAGATTAAGCAGACACATATGCACTGAGCTTGCATTAAATGTGCAGCACCGCACGCCACCCACCTAACAGACTGATAAAAGTTTTTTTTTTTCTCCTTTCTCCTCCTCACTGGTCTCAGGTCAGGGCATAAAGATCGTGCACTGCACCCCCACACAATACAATCAATATAGATAGCTGTCTGATTAAAGAAGATTCTTCCTATTCTTTCCCTGAAAGCAATCTCCAGCCTGACCCTACAATAATCTCCTATCTCTCCCTCCGGGTAAAAAGATCATGCACTGCACCCCCACAGCATCAAATCAATGTAGATTGCTGTCTGATTAAAGAAGATTCTTCCTATGCTTTCCCTCAAAGCACTCTCCAGCCTGACCCTACAATAATCTCCCTATCTCTCCCTCAGCAGCATCAGGAACCTCTCCCTAATATAGTTTTAGCAGAGTGACGTGCATCGCTATGTGACTCCATCTTATATAGACTCTGGGTCACATGCTGCACTGGCCAATCACAGCCATGCCATTAGTAGGCATGGCTGTGATGGCTTCTAAGGGCACACTAGTTAAACGCTTGCTGATTGGCTGCCTTGCACCTGTTGAAACCACGCCATTAAAACCGCGCCAAAACATAAAATAACATTACCGAACAACGGACAGTACCCGAACATACAGTGAAATGTTCGGGTCCGTGTCAGGGTACTGAATACCAAAAAGTCTGTTACAAACCCGAACAATACAGTCAGGGTTCGCTCAACCATAGTTATGATGCTTAAAGGGCTTGCCTCTGACCCCTGACTCCAGTTGTTAAAATGTGTTATTCTCGTTTACCATGTATTCATTGTTTGTCAAATCACTTAAGTTCCATTGGTTTATTATTGTACTCTGCCATCAGTACCGGTAACACTTCCAACACATTTAAGTTGTGAACCCAGGTGTGAGAACTGAGACAATGACCATTCCGGCATCTTTGGTTTGTTTTGTTTTATTGTATTTAGGGGATGGAGGAAGAGAATGAGTGGGATACTCCTCTGGTTCTTGTAGGCTTTACTGGGACTTTGTACAAAAATGCTCACTAACGCTGTCTTGTTGCCAGCTGAATGCGGACCAGCGCTTCCTGACACTTTAAATGCTGCTTGACTGAATTAGTGCTGGAACCTCAACTTTAACTTGAATTGTTAGCTCAGAAGCTCCAGGACTGTATAACTCTTGACTCCTGATACTTGGTATAGCTCAAAAGTCACTGAACAGCTCCCTCTAACCCTTCACTGGCTGAGGTAGCTCCTTGTCACTACTTGTGCTGCTGCAACTCTCAACTTTGTACACTTCACACTGTACACTGGCTCTTCAGGGCCCAAACTGCAGGTACTCCCTCTAATACTTCAGGGTCCTCTGACCAGGCACCACCTTTAAAAGTTAGCTGACTCCTGGATCCCTAGAACCTTCTCCGGAGTGGTCCCCTCTGACACTAGGCAGACCCCCAGGGGCAGTCCACAGTACTCACGACCTTTGTAGGCTTTCCTAGAACTGGACCCCTCTCTCTCTCCGCTGGTTCTCGGCACACCGGTTCCCCTCTGCAGCTCAGCTTCACACTTTGGATTCCCAGGCCGCCACCCGGGACACCCGCTTCCCCTGAAAGGAGGAGAGACAGCCGTACTCTCCCTCCTGGGACTCTGCTTCCCACCAAAGATGCTGCGTCATGCGTTCCTTCAGAACTTATACCCACTCCCAGAATCCTCTGTGGCAGAATATGCCTTCTGGGGTAGATATAGGCCTGATTGTGTCTCTGATTGGGTTTCCTCCACTGTCCAATGAGAATCCTCTCATGGTGCCAGTGGGGAGACTCCCCTCTCAGAAGACACACCTGGGAGACATGACAGCCAGCTGAAATCACGGCCCTGCTGTTAGGCAGCCAAGGCCCGCTATACTTTTACCTAGCACCTACCTGTAGAGTGCTACATATGATATGTTATATTTTATATTTTCAATAAAAAGTTTGGAAAAAATAAATAAATAAATAAAGTTTTGGACTGCAGTCCTAGAGGAATTCCATATGATAAGTATGTAATGGCACCAGAAAGCTGTTATTAGAGCCCGGAATACTAGTCTTTTACTTGATAAGCGGGTACCATGAATAAAAGAATGGGGAGCAAAAGGAATTTCAGAAAGTCTTACTTATCATTTAGAAGCAAGTTTGTCAGAACAATATTTATTGGATGAAAAAATCATGATAGGTCTTACTCAATGTCTTTTATGAGGGAATGGACGCCTGCAAAGTAAGATACTCATGAATAGCCCAGTCATCGCCGAATCCTTCAATTGGGATATTGGAACTGCAGAAAAACACAGATATTGCAGGGGTATTTGTGGTATATTAGCAATCAGTATGCTTGTAAATGTTTTTATCATTTATGTATTCTTTTTAGCATAGTGTTCAAACTGCTACTGCACATATACATTACACTTACTCATAGAGTAAGTGCCCTACACACATTATCTTCCAAGATATATGAATGCTCATTTTTGTTTCTTATTCCTATTACAGAGAATTCAGAAATCCTGGCATATGAAGCAGTACAAAACAGCAAACACAATAGGAAGGGGCTAACATGGAGGTTTTCACCACTTCCTTCTGTCAACTGTCATTTGTGCCTAATTCAATTAAAACGGAGTGAATGCCTAGCTTGTGAAAGTCAAGGCAAAGGGACCCTGGGAAATAAAGATCTGTCAGAATTTGAAGCAATAAACAAAGGGTTACTGTCTGGAGCAAACAAGTGAATTACTTTAATTGCCACATTCTAGAAAATGTGTAAATGGTTTTAGTTTATTTTTGACCTAAGAATCCAACAGTGCTTTTATCTTTTTTCGACAGATAGGGGGACTATTTAGAGTTTATTTCACACTATAGGCTCATCGGGAAAACCTTGTCCAGTCATTGCAGCTTTACCTGATTATCTGCAGGTGTATGTACAGCTACTTCCAATTCTCTCTCTAAAGTCCTGTTGATGTGCTGGCTGGCACCATTTCCCTAAGACAGTGTTTCTCAACCTTTTTTCAGTCAAGGCACCCTTTAAAAATGATGGAAATCTCCAGGCACCCTTTAAAAATCATGGACAGTGTCGAGACACCCCATTCTAAAATGTAAAAACTATTCTAATAGTTTTACATAATGCAGCAACATCCATGGGTCCAAGTAGGGCACCCAAGGTTGGAGGTGATTTATTCTTCCAAAGCAAATACAATTTTGCACACTTATACTGAGTAGTATTCCAGTGTTTATCTTCTCCCTCAGTTTGTCTCCATCACTCAGCTAATGTGACCCCACAGCCGATGGACAGGGGCAGGGGAGGGTCAAACACGGATGCCATGCAGGCGACTGACATCCTCCTTATCAGCTGATGATGTCATTGGTCGTTAGGACGCCGGCAGCTACAAGGTTGTTATGGTGCACAATGAAAAGCTGTGACTTATGCCCCGTACACACGCATCGATTATTGGCCGGGAATTTTCGGCCAACGTCCGATCGGCCAATTTTCGGCTTGTTAGTATGATGCTTCCGACAACTGACTCCGACTTTTCGGCCGAAAAAAATCTGGTGTGCAGGCTATACAATTTTTGTTGGCCGATTTTCCGTCAGTCAGTACAGATTTCGGCAGACAAAAATCTGATGAGCAGGACTGGGCATGCTCAGAGAAGAAAAAACACACGGAAAGTAAACCATCACATGACATCACTTCTGCAGTAGATTTTTGTTGGCCGAGAAAATTCGTGTGCAGTCTAGGCACATTCCAACCAACAAAACACCATTCTGGACAAAAGTCGGACGATCGGTCGGCCGATAATCGTTGCGTGTGTACGAGGCATTAGTGTAACTAAAAGGAAGGCTTCATCCACACGCTGGCTTGCATACAATGTTTGGGCAATTTGTAGGCATTTTGCCAAGGCACCCCAGGGTGCCTGGGCACACTGGTTGAAAAAGGCTGCCCTAAGGCAATATTTGCCTGGGGGGTTTGTCACGCTGTGAACCCCAGCAGCAAAAATCTACTTATCCCTGTGTATGAGTTTGACAGCTGTGTGGAGACAACAGCAACCACCAAACCTGCACAATGCTATGACAGGCTGTTGAAGGGTGCAACTACTAATGACTGTTTGCACAGCCAGAAATTATCTTTAGTAAACATGGAGGAACGCAGTTTGTGTGCATCTAGCCATGAGCAGCTCAATATAAATGAGAAACACTAGTTTAATAATTCTTCCATTTTTCCCTTCTGATCTCTTAACCTCCCTGGCGGTATGATTCTTTCGGATTTTAGGTGCTAAAAACGGTACCATTATTTTGCATGTAATTCTTGTGAATGAGCAGCCCAAACCAACTGTATACATTTATTATATATATTATATATATATATATATGTATGTATGTATACATATATTATGTATACATATATTTTATATATATATATATATATATATATATACGTATATATATATATATATATATATATATATATATATATATAATGTATACAGTTGGTTTGGGCTGCTCATTCACAATAATTACGTATATACATATATATATATATATATACGTCTGTATATATATATATGTATATATACTGTGTGTATATATATATATATATATATATATATATATATATACTTATATTTACATAAAAAGTACAGTAAAACTGCAGGAAAGGGCACTGGGGGGCAATGTAATGTGATTTTATTTTATTTTGAATGGTATCAGTGTGTTTGGTGTGTTTTACATTTGAATTTGCCGCCGGTTCCACCCCCCAGCGGACGTTACGTCACCGGAGACGGAAGCCGGGGCTCGCAGATGATCGGGAGGAAGCTCAGCCGCCGCATACCGCCCGCATTCTTCGCTGGATCCCACAGAAAAGGGAAGTAAAACCTCTTCCAGGATCCAGCGATCTTCCTAGCGCTACCCCGAGTGTGGCTCAGGGTTACCACTTTTGGCTCTAAAATCGAACCCAGAGTCACGCTCGGGAATACCGCTAGGAAGGTTAAAGTGGAGCTCCACCCAAAAGGGAAAGCTCCACTTGTCTATCTCCTCCCCTCTCCACTGCCATGTTTGGCACCTTTTGGGGGGGGAGTGGTACTTGGTTTTTGAAGATCAGCTCCCTCCTCCCTTCCCCACAACTGGCCCATGCACTTCGTGCATGCGCAGTGGGAAACCAGCTGTGAAGCCGCAAGGCTTCACTGCCGGTTTCCCTTAGTCAAGATGGCGGTGCAAGCACCCGATTGAAAAATTGGCTCGGAGGAGGACACCACTGGATTCCTGGACAGGTAAGTGCCCTAATAATCACCTAATAAAAAATCAGCAGGTACAGTATTTGTAGCTACTTACTTTTATTTTTTCCTGAAGGAGCCTGGAGCTCCTCTTTAATTTCCTTTTAAAGAGGCAGCTGGAAGCTAATGCTGAGAACAAAAACATTCCTCTCTGGGTGATCTCTGTACATTACAAGGATTTTAACAAACTTTGTTGCAGATTCCTACTTTTTGTTATTCTGAAGAAATCATTGTTTGCACCTCTGTGCCCCTGTTCTGAGTGAGTCTAATGGGAGTGACTTTAAAGTATCAATCAGCTGTGCACCTGCAGAGCACTTATGAGTAAAGCTGCTGGGCCTGCATCCCTTTAGACATGTTCCTATTGGGAGCATCCCACCAAAAATGACAATTTTTGTTGCAGGGGATGCCTGAAAACTGACTTGTATCTTAGTGTAGATTTTCATGAAAGTCATTGAGCTAATCACACAAGCAGGAAATGATGTTTCTGGGGTGTGGTCAGTACACATTTTGTGTACAGAACACAGCCAGGTAGCCATATTGCATTGCATTTTCAGGAAATTCCAGTGGCTGCAGATTGAAAAGGAAAGATATTTTTTAATAACATTCAATTACATTATTACTTGTGTATACAATACATAATTTTTTCCCCATGAAAATGGAGTTACCCTTTAATTATGTAGTGGGAGAACCTGTAAGTGTCAGACTCTAATGGCTGGAATACACGATAAGAAAATCGGCCAAAAATTTCCGTTCAGCGAACGATCGGCCGATATTCTACTCGTTAATGCCCAGCCATCAATGAGCGATATCGATATTGTGAATGGAAAATACCATTTGAAAAAAACGAAAAATTCTGTCGTCTCGTTTGCGAATGAACGATATTCTATACATTGGTGTTAAGGTCGTTCGTTTGAAATCTGTAGAACATCATCACGCTGAACACTGTTTCGATGGTCGGTGGTCAACGGTCGGTGATCGGCCCGTGTATGTTGGCAACGTTTTCGACCAACGAACACTTTTTCATAAGTCGGTGGTCGAATGATCGGGCGATATTCTAATCGTGTATTCCGGCCATAAGTCTGAACTGTTCACTGTTGTGGCATCAGTTAATTGACACACCATGGGTCTCCTGCCCACCATGAATCTCCCGGCCTGCCCCATCCACACACATATTTGATCACTGACAACTACAAGTCCTTTGGATTGATGGGAGTTGTTGTTTGTGTCAGTAGCACTGCTCAGTTGGAGAAAGTGATGATGCTGCTTGAATGGTTCCTACTCTGGGTGCCTTATTATGATTATGATAGAAACCATTAACATCATGCATTCAAAAAGGTCACTTTTTATTTAAAAAAAAACTGTGAAATAAAAAAAATAAAAAAAATGTATGTACTGAGTAGCAGGGACTGACTGAAGGTCAGAATTGATAACGATATTCGGCTTTAACCACTTGCCGACCAGTCACATTGACTGTACTGTGGCAAAATGGCTCGATATCGTCCAGCGACGTAGACCTACGTCGCTGGACTCCTCCCCCTGTAGGCGGCGCTCGCACGCCGCCGGAGGCACGCTCCCACTGTTTTCAGTCACAGCGGGAGTCGGGCCAGGGGAGGAACGGCGGCGATCGCCGCTGCTCTTCCCTGATTGTCGGGGAATTGTGTTTGGAGATCCGTCCGCTTGTGTAAACAGAGCGGGCGGATCTCCTAAGTGACAGGCAGGGTCAGATTGCAGGGTTCAGCATAGCTGAACATGCGATCTGTCCCTGTGTCACTCAGTCACCTCCCCCCACACATGTCAGTAAGCACTAGGCATACATTAACCCCTCCCTCTCCAATAAAATTAACCCCTTCCCTGCCAGTGTCATTTTTACAGTAACAGTGCATATTTATAGCACTGATTACTGTAGAAATGTCACTGGTACCCCCAAAAGTGTCAAAAATGTCAGTCAAGGGTCCGATCTGTCCGCTGCAATGTCGCAGTCCCGCAAAAAAAAAACGCAGATCGCCGCCATTACTCGTTAAAAAAATGACAAAAATCTTTCCCTTAGTTAGTAAACACAATAACTTTTGCGCAAACCAATCAAAATACGCTTATTGTGATTTTTTTTACCAAACATAGGTAGCAGAAAACAAATTGGCCAAAAATTTAAAAAATTTTGATTTTTAAATTTTTTTTGGGGGGGAATTTCATATAAAAAAATTTTAAAAATATTGTAATTTTTATAAAATAAACGCTCTTTTTTTGTTTATAGCGCAAAAAGTAAAAATCGCACAGGTGATCAAATACCACCAAAAGAAAGCTCTATTTGTGGGAAAAAAAGGACGTAAATTTCGTTTGGGTACGGCGTCGCACGACCGCGCAATTGTCAGTTAAATTTGCACAGCGCCGAATCGCAAAAAGTGGCCCAGACGTAAGACAGCAAAATCCTCCGGTGGTAAAGTGGTTAAACAAAAAATAAATAATTAAATAAACACCGCAGATGGCAGAAAAATACATTTACACAATAAAACATTTGTATGTTTAAAAACGGAATCATATTGGTTGAACCTTGGCGAGTGATATGATGGATGACATTAGGGAATCCTGTGAATATTGTTTGTATGTGTGGAAAATGTCCATGGATGGGCAATGTGCACCAGTAGGAAGACCCCCATCGGCCTAAATACATTATCCATAAAGAGAGGTCTAGGGGATTGTATAGTTGTAAAAACATAACAAGCTCACTTCCAGCCCTGCCTTATTCCGGTCCAGCTGCGTAACCACGGCAATCCCATCTAGTATTCCAGCCAGCTACATCAACTCCACACCCATCACAATGCTGCTCTGTTTGATGTCTGAAACAAGATCAAACTCCTGGGCTTTACACATCCTGCTTCCTACACATGCAGAATCATTTTATTAGCAGCCAGGAGAGTTCATCTAAACAGCTCTCATTAAAACTGTTGATAGGAGGAAGTGGGTGATTTCAGCCTCATATAGTTAGTCTGGTCCAGGGGGGTTCATCGAAACATTATTGAACTCCTACAAGACCAAAAACACCAGCTGAGACCTCCGAACAATGAGTAATACATTATTGTGATTACCTTTGAATCTGGTTGCCTACATCATGATTCAATTTCAATGCACTGAACAATTAGTACTAGATATGAATTGCGAAAGTAAAAAGTAGACACTGCTCTGAATTAAGAGATAATAATGGGCAAAAAAAAATGTCATGTATATATCAGTCTGTTATTAGCATTAAATGTTCCCCTTATCAAGAAAATTGCAAATGCAGTCAAGGGGCCCCAGTAGATAAAAAAAAAAAAAAAAACAATAAAAAAATGTTGATTATTCCTAATGGCCATACTTGTAGACCATTTGCATCCAACCCCCTCCCTGAAGCTTTACGGTGACAGACCCTCGCACCATGTAATATTGTTTGCAATGTGATAATCTTATTGTGCTTTGACAAAAAACAATAGCAGACCATGTAAAAAGACCCACTTCTTAAAATGTTGCTAAACCCAGGACCCTGTATTCACTATATCTGGTCCCCCACAGTACACAGAACATGGAAATGCAATTATTTTAGTAAATATAAACTGCTAAATAACTTTTCTCATCAGCAGTGTTTGGTTAAAGCTTGTAGGAGGAGTTTTCATTCTACTCTGACTGTTCATTTGCTGTTTTTTGCTGTTTTTAGTCCCATGATTTCTAACAGCAGCCCTCCCTTTGATGCTGCAGGACCCCTGACCGTCTGTGCTGATCACATGCACTCTCCCAAGAAAAAAAATAAACTCTCTAGTAATATGCACCAAACTCAGCATGTGCAGAGTTCCCCCAAGGCTCTGCTCTATCAAGAGATGGATTGGGGACTGTGGAGGAAGTGGAGGATCAGGGAAGACAGGATCAAACAGCCTTTTTACACAATGTGAGTATAACAAGCACGCTTTACTGCATATACAGACTTATTTTACTGTTTTGGGTTTAGTTACACTTTAAAGTACAGAATACTTTGCTCCTGCACCAACCATATTTTTAATATCTAAAGCCATGTTATTTTTATATGCATTATTTGTCCTCGTTGGCAAGTTTCACCCTCTTGATTTGTCCAGAACAAGAATATTGGGGAAATGTTCTAGTGGGGACAGCTGTCTTGGTGACCACTGTCTAAGAGAATATTTCCTCTCAGGGAAAACACTGAGACAGTGAGAGTCATGTAGAAGGGCCAGTGAAAAGTTGGATTCACTGGTACTCATTCTTATCCAATCTGGGGATATGATTAGCTAGGTTCTAAACCCCCACTAATTATTACCATAGGTAACCTTACTAATTTTTTTCTGCTTTTTAAAAATCATACAAAAATTTACCAATACCCCTTTGACAGGAGACTGGAGGGTCCCAAGTGCCATTCTGGTTCAAACCGATAAGTCCTTCTACATTAGAGAGAAATATGCTTTAAAAGGTGTGCACTATTAAAAGGGGTAGGTCCGAGGCACTGGATCCTTCTGCACC
Source organism: Pelophylax lessonae (assembly GCF_965119305.1). NCBI lineage: Eukaryota > Metazoa > Chordata > Amphibia > Anura > Ranidae > Pelophylax > Pelophylax lessonae. The sequence goes on from NC_138770.1 coordinate 289,829,648, forward strand.
TGAAAATAGTCTATCCTTAGTGGTTCCTGAAGGGTTAATGGTGTTTTCATGCTGTATATTCTTCTCTATTTCTCATGTAGCTGTCCTTGATTCATAGTCATAACATCTTGATTGTTTAGATATGTCTGACTCTGCAGAAATAGTTTCATATGAGACTATAAGTTTGTTATGGGAATACTCTAATTTGGGTAGTATGCCAAAAAGTATCATCTGATCGTGAGTCATACTGAAGCCAGCCCCCCTATTGAGAAATTAATTTTTCTGTTTTTCTAACTGTATATATGCTTGGGACATTTTCTGAAATAAAGGAACATGCTCTGACTCTACCCTCGTGTGTGTGTGTCACTGTGTGTTCCCAAATATTCGTAGGGAGTCCATCTAGCCGTCCGGTTCAAAAGTCCCTAACAGTTCCTTCTGAATGTATGAACCAGTTAACTAAGGCAGTGTTGGTACAAAACCTTGGAAATCCTGTAGTCTAGTTTTACTGGGTATGAAGAGCCAGTGTACCAATATATAAATATTGCTGTTTCATGTTTACTCTCTTCAAGGCTAGAGGTTCTGTAACTGAAACCTTTCAAGCCAGACCTATGTTTGCAGTTTTTACTGTTATAGTTTACTATAACCATGTTAGAATACCAAAGATGTTTAAACTCTTTTTCAAGACATATGAGACTTGTTTTTTGCTAGGTTGTTTAAAAAAACTTTCATTTTTTTTCTCAATTTAACTTTTACTGGGGATTTTTCAAAAACAGTAGACCCAATTGGGGAAATAAATAAAGCTGCTGCACCACTTTTCTGGAGTTAATCCCTCTTGGTAATGTATTATGCCAAATTCATAAAGCATCTGCAACTCTTTTGGTTCTGACAGCAATTCATGCACCAAATTCAGGTACTTCTAAAATTTGCCACTTGTACATTGTGTCTTTCTTTTGGCATACAGAGAGAAAATCTGACTCTGGTTTGGTAAAGCCCATCATTCTACTGTTTTCAGAAAAAGAAATGAGGCCTTTAAATAAAAGAATACAGTTCCTACATTCAAACATGATGGAGGTTCACTGATGCTTTGGGGTTGCTTTGCTGCTTCAGGCCCTGGATGTCTTGACTGTGTGCATGGCATTATGAAATCTGAAGACTACCAAGGAATTCTGGGGTGCAATGTAGGGCCCAGTGTCAGAAAGTTGGGTCTCCTTCAGAAGTCATGGGTCTTACAGCAGGACAATGATCCAAAGCACACGTCAAAAAGCACCTTGAAATGGTTTAAAACAAAGTGCTGGGGAGTACTGAACTGGCCAGCAATTAGTCCAGATCTAAATCCCATAGAGTACCTGTGGAGAGATCTCAAAACAGCAGTTGGGAAAAGAAACCCTTCCAAACTGAGAGACCTGGAGCAGTTGGTGATGGAAGAGTGATCCAAAATTCCAGTAGCCGTGTAACACCGCACTCACACTGAAGCGGCACGACTTCGGGGGCGACCTGTGAAGTCACTTGCAGCGCGACTTCGGCAAGTCGCCTGACAAGTCGTATTAGTGTGAATGGAGACTTAGAAATGTATTGATAGTTATGGGAAGAGATCGATTTCAGTTATTTTTTCCAAACAGTGTGCTACCAAATATTAAATTAAAGGGGGGGGGGGGGGGCACTAATTTTGTCCAGTCCATTTTTGGAGTTTGCGTGGAATGTGTCAGTGTTGGCTTTTTGTTTCTCCACTTTTTTGTGTAATACCAATAAAAAAAAAAGAAATAAACATTTTTTAACAGCTTCCCGTCCGCCCGCCGCACATTTACTGCGGCAGGCTGGCTCTCCTGTGCGAACTGACGTAGCCCTACATTGGCACGCTCCCACCCCCACTAGGCAGCGGGGATGCCGATTCACGGGGGCCGGCAGCGGTGATTACCTTCGGGCACCTGCGATCGCTCCCCGCTGCGAGAGAAGGGCGGTCAGCTGTTGTAAATACAGCTGACCGTTTTTCTCTCTGAAATGATCACAGAGCGCCTGTGATCCTTCTATATAGGATCAAAGGTCTCTGTGATCATTTCACAAGTCCCTCCGCCCAGGGTTAGAAAAACACTCCCCTAGGCTCACACTTAACCCTTTGATCACCCCTAAGTTAACCCCTTCCCTGCCAATGTCATTAGTACAGTAACAGTGCATATTTTTACCACTGGCACTGATTACTGTAGTAATGCCATTTGTCCCCCCAAAAGTGTCAAAAATGTCAGTTAGGTGTCTGATCTGTCAAAAGATGCAATGTCGCAGTCCCGCTAAAAATTGCCAATCGCCAGCATTACTAGTAAAAAAAAAGTAAACTAAATAAAATTGACATACAGTATCTCACAAAAGTGAGTACACCCCTCACATTTTTGTAAATATTTTGCATGTAAAGTAGTGAGTGTACAGCTTGTATAACAGTGTAAATTTGCTGTCCCCTCAAAATAACTCAACACACAGCCTTTAATGTCTAACCGGCTGGCAACAAAAATGAGTACACCCCTGAGTGCAAATGTCCAAATTGGGCCCAAAGTTTCAAAATTTTGTGTGGCCACCATTATTTTCCAGCACTGCCTTAACCCTCTTGGGCATGGAGTTCACCAGAGCTTCACAGGTTGCCACTGGAGTCCTCTTCCACTCCTCCATGACGAGATCACAGAGCTGGTGGATGTTAGAATCCTTGCGCTCCTCCACCTTCCATTTGAGGATGCCCCACATATGCTCAATAGGGTTTAGGACTGGAAACATCCTTGGCCAGTCCATCACCTTTACCCTCAGCTTCTTTAGAAAGGCAGTGGTTGCCTTGGAGGTGTTTTGGGTCATTATCATGTTGGAATACTGCCCTGTGACCCAGTTCCTGAAGGGAGGGGATCATGCTCTGCTTCAGTATGTCACAGTACATGTTGGCATTCATGGTTCCCTCAATGAACTGTAACTCCACAGTGCCAGCAGCACTCATGCAGCCCCAGACCATGACACTCCCACCACCATGCTTGACTGTAGGCAAGACACACTTGTCTTTGTACTCCTCACCTGGTTGCCGCCACACACGCTTAACACCATCTGAACCAAATAAGTTTATTTTGGTCTCATCAGACCACAGGACACGGTTCCAGTAATCCATGCCCTTAGCCAGCTTGTCTTCAGCAAACTGTTTTCCGGATTTTTTGTGCATCACCTTTAGAAGAGGCTTCCTTCTGGGACGACAACCACGCAGACCAATTTGATGCAGTGTGTGGCGTATGGTCTGAGCACATACGCTGGCCGCCCACCCCTTTAACCTCTGCAGCAATACTGGCAGCACTCATATGTCTATTTCCCAAAGACAACCTCTGGATATGATGCTGAGCATGTGCACTCAACCTCTTTGGTCAACCATGGCGAGGCCTGTTCTGAGTGGAACCTGTCCTGTTAAACCGTTGTATGGTCTTGGCCACTGTGCTGCAGCTCAGTTTCAGGGTCTTGGCAATCTTCTTATAGTCTAGGCCATCTTTATGTAGCGCAACAATTCTTTTTTTCAGATCCTCAGAAATTTCTTTGCCATGGGGTGCCATGTTGAACTTCCACTGACCAGTATAAGAGAGAGTGAGAGCAATAACACCAAATTTAACACACCTGCTCCCCATTCACACCTGAGACCTTGTAACAGGACAGCGGAGATGGAAAATGGCTAATCGGACCCAAATTTGGACATTTTGACTTAGGGGGTGTTCTCACTTTTGTTGCCAGCGGTTTAGACATTAATGGCTGTGTGTTGAGTTATTTTGAGGAGACAGCAAATTTACACTGTTTTACAAGCTGTACATCACTACTTTACATTGTAGCAAAGTGTAATTTCTTCAGTGTTATCACATGAAAAGATGTAATAAAATATTTACAAAAATGTGAGGGGTGTACCTACTTTTGTGAGATGCTGTAAATCGTTCCCCTAGTTTGTAGACGAGATAACTTTTGTGCAAACCAATCAAAATACGCTTATTGCAATTTTCTTTTCTACCAAAAATATGTAGCAGAATACAAATTAGCCTAAGAGGGTGAAAAATTTTGATTTTTAAATTTTTTTATATAGCAAAATGTGAAAAATATATATATTTTTTTTTTCCGAATTGTTGCTCCTTTTTTGTTTATAGTGTAAAAAATAAAAATCATACAGGTGATTGAATACCACCAAAAGAAAGCTCTATTTGTGGGAAAGAAAGGACATCAATTTTATTTCTGTACAGTGTCGCACAGCCACGCAATTTTCTGTTAACCTTCTTAGCGGTATTCCTGAGCGTGGTTCGGGGTTAAATTTCAGAGCCAAAAGCGGTAACCCCGAGCCACACTCGGGGTACCGCCAGAAGCATCGCTGGATCCTGCAAAAGAGGTTTCTTACCTTGTCACTGGAATCCAGCGATGTATCTCAGCGGTATGCGGCGGCGGATCTTCCACCCGATCCTCTCCGTGCCCCGGCTTCCGTCTCCTGTGGCGTGACGTTCGCAGGGGGGTGGAACCGGCAGCAAATTCAAATATAAAACACACCAAACACACTGATACCATTCAGAATAAAATACATTCACATTACATTGCCTCCCAGTGCCCTTTCCTGCAGTTTTACTGTACTTTTTATGTATATATACGTATATATATATATATATATATATATATATATATATATACATATATATATACGTATATATATATATATATATATATATATATATATGTATATACGTATATATATATATATATATATATATATATATATATATATATATATATATATATATATATACATATATGTATACGTGTGTGTGTGTATATATATATATATATATATATATATTAATATATATGTATATATATATATATATATATACACTATATATATATATATATATATATATATATATATATATATATATACATACATACTTTAACTTTTTTTTATAGTTTTCTATTATAATTATAATTATAATTTATAATTTATAATTTATAATTATAATTTATGATTTTGTGTCTCAAACTTTATCATACCCAAGATGTTATAAAGAAGAACGCACAGTAAAAAAAAAAAAAAAAAATATGTAAATAATTGGTTTGGGCTGCTCATTCTCAAGAATCACATGCAAAATAATGGTACCGCTTTCAGCACCTAAAATCCGAAAGAATCATACCGCCAGGGAGGTTAAAGTAACACAGTGCTGAATCACAAAAAAATGGCCGGGCATTAAGGGGGCAAATTCTTTCGGTCCAGAACTGGTTAAATTTCTGTGTTTCTGTTGGAGAGCTCCCCTTATTTCTTCTGTGATAAAACATTGTCAGCAGGACAGGAAGTGATAGTAAAGTAAAGTAAGCTGTAGAACATGAATATTCTAACCCTACTCTATTTAAAAGCATATATGATGTGCAGTTTTAAAATTTATCAGTGTCTACTGATAAACATTCAATGATTACCCCACTGGTGTGGTTCAGCGAAGATGGAATAGAAAATGTATATATAGTAAAAGATAATATCAGAGGACAAGGAGTTTGTAAAAGCAAATACGGGGTATTTTCTTGTATGTTAAACCTTCACATAGTACATGCTGAATTTAACAGGTGTTCTAACTACAAGATTTATCCTTGGGAAACCTTGTTTCTTTCTTTGCACAAGATACTTTCTACTGGATTACCAAGTGCTAAAAGGATTTACAAGCCAGCGCAGTCACTGTGTATCCTGGTTATGCAAATCTTTAGATCACATAACAGAAAACAGTATTAAACTTTGTAATAAACATTGTCTGCTACAGACTAATCCATGTTGCCAAGAAGACATTGCCGAGGAATCTTAAGCAAATCCCAAAGACATTATTTGCAGAGAAAGTATAACATCTTAAGACAATGGTTGAAAAGGAGGACATCTGTTAGCTTTGTTTTCCCAAGCCTGTCTGTGAGACAAGACAACAGAAACCATATTAGAAAGCAGTAAAATCTTCACCATACGTATCAAGGATCTTTGGAGTATACGGGTGTGCCAAGTTTGTGTAGCAAACACAGCTAAATATGGTGTCATGTCATATTGGATTTATATTTATATGCAAAAAGAAGGATTCTTACCTTCCAAATGGCTACCACTGTGCACACATTTCAATTTAAAAATGAGCTTCTAATACCCTGGGACATAGCAAAATTACACTGGCCGTAGTGGAAAGCATCAGCCACAGCTTGATAACAGTTCTGTGATCATGAAAGCCATTCAGAATCATCAGGACATTATTTCAGATGTTACAATGGTGGGGAAACCAGCAAATATCAATGGATTACAATCAAGCCCCTCCAGAGACACGGGAGTTAATTTACTAAAACTGGAGAAAGCACAATCTGGTGCAGCTGTGAATGATAGCCAATCAGTTTCTAACTTCAGCTTGTTTAGTTAGGGCCCTTTCACACACAGAGTCCAGGAGGATGCGGAGACACAGCTATCAGGTCCCCATGCATCTCTATGGGGGAATCGGATGGGAACGGACCGTCTGTCTGTTCTCATCCGAACCCATCCGATCCGATCCGCTGGACGGATGTAAAATAGGGTTTCCATCAGTCCAGATTTGACGGATTGGATGTCAGCGGACATGTCTCCGCTGACATCTGATGCCCCATAGAGATGCATGGGGTGATCGTTTAGATCCGCCAAAAAAACTGACAGGCGGATCTGAACGGTCAGCCTGTGTGAAAGGAGCCTTACCTTTGATTTAAAAAAAAAAATGGAAGGTGATTGGTCTCAATGCAGAGCTGCACCAGATTTTGCATTCTCCAGTTTTATTAAATCAACCCCTATGGTCTGTATCAGAAACTCCTGTTACTATGTCATTGCCTGTGTGGCTGTATGTGTGTATGACTGTATGCATTTGTTTTGGAGAAGGAAGAAGTAAGGAAGGAATAATTCATTACAAAATATAAGTTTACCAGCATGTCTTCTTTTAGCCATCACAGTAAATCTAATAAAAATCTGTATCTAATATTTAAATACGTTTACAATATGTAAAACAGAATGAAGACATTTGTTATTCCCGAACTATTACAAATTACCAATGTCGATAATAAATGGGACAAATGTCCAGTTACACGAGTACGACCATGACCACATCTACATGTGGTCATCATACAGCTCTCTCTCCGGTTTCTTCTGCATTGTCAAATCTCTCACAAATCTATGTACCTGACCCCAAACAAGTCTGTGTTCTAATGATGTTTTCATGTATAAAGTGTATAAAATGTATCAACACATGTAAAGGTTACTAGCATATTTGTAATTATTATCTAATCAATTATTTCAATATCTTTATTTGAGAAGTACTGTGCAAAGTATATTTAATTTATAGTGTCTTTTGTACAATTTGTATTTTTTTTAGTTGCATTAAAAGTATTCCAATACTATGATTAGAATTGTGGATTGGTTCCATAATGCAACATCTAAACAGTGGGTTACATTAGAGGAAGATATTATCCCTATGAAACCTAAATCACTTCTATGGGTTAATCCTCAACTCCGACCCTGGATGAAAGATTTTTCGCTTCTTGTTTCCTCAATGATAAAGATATGGGGTGCGATATTAAAGAAAAAGCTCTTTTCCACACAGATTGGGGCAATGACTCCTTTATTTTTTAACCCTGAACTTCCACCAGTGTTGGAAACTGTGACTTTTATTAAGTGGAAGAATAGTGAGAATACAAGAATTGTTCAGACTTTGGTGGATGGTAAACTGCCCCATTAGTTGACCTTGGGTTTAAGTATGAATCTAAATTGATGCTGTATCAACAGCTATATACATATATTAGACTTTTGCTGCTAACTTCTTTATCAGACAGACCTCCAACAAATTTTGAGCAATTATTAATACAAGAGCAAAGACCAACAATAGCCTATCAACTATATACAAACTTTTACTTTCTACTAATCCCCTTACAGAATAATCATATATGAAAAAACGGGAAGCTGAGATAGAGATGCTGATCTCGCTGTTGGATTGGGAAAAGGTGTTTCTTTTGAAACTTAAATTATCATTATTCACCAAACATCAAGAAAGAAACTATAAAGTTATGACATGGTAGTATCGGTGCCCAGTGGACCTACATAATATAGATGGAAGTAATCAGGAAACATGTTTGAGGTGTCTTAAAGAAAGGGGTACAATGGCACATATCTGGTATTATTGCCCATTGGTGTTAGATTTTTGGTTAAAGATATTTCATACCTATCAGAAGATAACAAAATCTAATATACAATCAAATATTCATACGTCATTATTGTCAATTATCCCAGGATCAATCATATTCATTAAGGGGGATATTCTACGCCATATGCTAATAGCGGCACAAACAATAATAGCTCAAAATTGGCATAAAATGAAATGCCCTGTAATAGCAGAATGGGTATGTGAAATGAATGAAATGCAAGCCTTGGAATAAATGATTTTAACCACTTGCCGACCAGTCGTTGTACTTATAATGTGGCAGGTCGGCTCTGTTCTGCAAAAAGGCGGGTCTGGAGGCCGCAATGTCTGCCAGGCACCTGAGATCACTCCCCGTGGAGACAGAACTGTGCTGTTCTGTCAGTAATGAACTCAGGGATCCTGTGTTCTTCCTATTTAGGAATACAGGTCTCTGTGTTCATCCAGCAAGCCTATCCCCTACACAGTTAGAAAGCTGTGGGACACATTTAACCCTTTGGTCCCCCCTGGTGTTAACCCCTTACCTGCCAGTGTCATTATTACAGTAATAGTGCATATTTTTAGCACTGACTACTGTAGTGATGTCATTGGCCCCACCCATAAGTGTCAAAAACGTCCGTTAGCTTTCCGATCTTTCCGCCACAATGTCGCAGTCCCGCTAAAAATCGCTGATCGCAGCCATTACTTGTAAAAAAAATAAATAAATAAAACTTACATAAATCTTTCCGATAGTTTGTAGACGCGATAACTTTTGCGCAAACCAATCAATATACACTTATTGGGATTTTTTTTACCATAAATTTATAGCAGAATACATATTGGCCTAAAATAATGAAAACATTTGAATTCAATTATTTTTTTTATTGGGAATGTTATATAGCAGAAAGTAAAAAATATAGGTTTTTTTTCAGATATGTCGCTCTTTTTTTGTTTATAGTGCAAAAAATAAAAATCGCAGAGGTGATCAAATATCACTAAAAGAAAGCTCTATTTGTGGGAAAAAAAAAAGACATCAATTTTGTTTGGGTACAGCATCGCACGACCGCGCAATTGTCAGTTAAAGTAGTGTAGTACCGTATTGAAAAAAATGGCCTGATCGTTAGGAGGCTAAAACCTTCCGGTCCAGAAGTGGTTTATAGAAGATAAATCAAGTAAACTAATTCCAAAAATGTGGCAACAATGGGAAGAATTTCAAACCTCTGCAATACTTATGCAGTATTTATGAATAGAATAGACCGGTACCCTTCTCCTCCCCCCTTCCCCTCCTTTCCCTTTTTTTTTCTCCTTTTGTTGTGTTGTGTTGTGTTGTGTGTGTGTTGGATGTCTGCTTTATGTCTTTGTGGAATCCTTCTTGTAGGTGGGATATGGATCGATAATGCCAAAGAGAGAATAGCATAAAGAAAATCTTAAAATATAAGCTCTATAAATTACAATTAGGATAAAAGATACAACCTCTTAATAGATAGGTAGGGATGAAACTAGTGGCTATAGAATTATAATGATCCTTTAGGGTGGTATATGTGTAAAACAAGAGGGGAATTAATGTATTGTTCTTTTATGTTAACCAGTAAAATCTGGCCCTAAGAGATAGGGTCGGCTCAATGTTTAAAAAAATGAGTCTACAGCTTATATGGTTTCAAGGTCTAAAGGGAAGTAAAGGGTGTAACAAAGACGGGAAAATTAAGATAGATAAAGATGTATCTCTTATATATTGACTGTCTTTTTCCTAATGAACCATAAGACCCAATTCTACAAGTGTTTAATGTATTTTTTTTGTATATTTTGTTTAAAATAGAAAATTAATAAAAGAGAAATTGTAATCAAAAGTATTCTAATAAATAACACTTTAAAGATCTTTTTATTAGAATTTTGTGTTGAGAAGTTGGGAAGATGGGGGGAAACATGGTTCAACTGTCTGAGTTTAAGCAGAGTTAAACTATTGACATGCTGAAATCATTATATTTTACAGAGACATGTTAACTGTTTATCAGATATTCAACCACTGCAGAAGGCTAAGTACAGTTGTATGCAACACTAGAGAACATGAGAATGTGCACTGTTACACTGACATCAGTACTAACGCAATTGACATCAGCAAAGATTAGATCCCTTGTTAAGATATGAAACACATATTTGCAATTGTTTGCTTGAAACAGAACTTCAATCCTATGTCCCAATGTGTTTTCCTTTCACATTACTTCCGAGAACAGATGACTTGGGATAGGACACAGATTTTATGAACAGTAAAGTGGTAATTTATTTTTAAGTAAATGTTGGAGGAGAGGGGGATTTGGTATAAGATATGTATTTGAGTTATTTTTCAATGGCATTATGACAGCAAGGCATTATGTTCATACTATGTACTCATGAACATAACTGAAAATTGTACTTTTTCGGGGAGATAATGCTTGATTTCACAGTACAACCATCACTATGCAATTACTGAACTGGCCTGCTAGGTTACATGATTTATCCATTATCAAACATGTTTAGAATGTGAATTGCAAAGCAATCTCAGCCTGTAAACATCATAATGCCATAATGGCAAAACAGAAAAATTTACTTTCAAGATTTGCATTCCTGAAAAAAAAACATTCAACAATTAAGAAACCATCACTTAAATTAGGGGGCCTCAAGGGCCCAGATGGCTAGACAATCGATTTGTTTTTGTAAGTTTGCTATTATTTATTAGGACAGCATTAATACGATTTTAAAAAGTGCTCTACCTTAACCCGATCAAACCAGTGATTTTTTACAATGCTGCTCAATTGTGTGGCTGCTGCGATTTTTTTAATATTTTTAATAAGGTTGTCTCCTTAGGCCCATAATAGAATTTTTGGGCCAGTTGAATGGAAAAATGGAGAGGTCGCCAAACTAACTAAGCAATGTTAGTGCGGCGATCTTCCCCGCTGTTCTGTTGTGTTCTGACAGAGAGATTGCCCCCCAGCAAAACACACTGATCAGTGTTTGCAGCCATTGGTTACAAGTGCTAATTGGATGCCGGTTAGATGCTGGTTTTCCAGCATGCCAATTTGACAGAAGCCAGTCATGAAACCAGCTTCTGTCAGCAGGGCTGCCGCTAGAAATCCCAGGGCCCCATACAGCCTACCTGACAGGCCCCCCCCCCCCCCCACTTCCGGCAAAAATATTGAAAGGATATTATCACCCCCCAATCTCTCTTCCTAGCACAAATCCCTCCCAATCACCCCTCCCAGCACAACCCCCCAAATCCCTCCACAAATTCACAACCTCATCCCCTCAGCACAAATCCCCCCCTCCTAGCACAAATCCCCCAGCTCCGCTCTTAGCACAAACTTTCCCCCCAATCCCCCCTTCTGGCTCAAATCCCCCAAACCCTCCTACAAGCACACACCCCCATTCCTCCTTCTACCAAACCCCCTCCTCCAAATCCCCATTACACTTTCTAGCAAAGAGCTGCCAATCCCTCAAACATCCCAGGCATAAATTATTTTCCCATTATCCTTTCTGTAAGCCCCACAAACCGACAGGGAGAAACCACTACTAAGCCAGGAGGGGGTGCACTGTGTTGTGCTTTCCCCTCCTGTCTGAACAACACACAGCATAAGAGACAGGATCGCTATTACTTTGCATCGGACTGTACACTCACACACACATTTTGATTACTGCCCCTACCCACATTTCCTGCTTTCGGGAGATGAGCAGCCCGTTGAGGAGGTTGGGGGTGGTAATCAAACTGTGTGTGTACAGTGAGATGCAATGTAAGAGCGATCATGTCTCTTATGCTGCATGGACGAGTGTTGTTCAGACAGGAGGGGAGAGCCCACAGAGCACCACACAGCACACCTCCTCCCAGGTCTTACCTATCCAGGACTCCACCACTTCTCTAGACTGCCGTCCCTGTGTCCCAGCTCTGAGTGTGGGCGGGGACAAACAGCTGAAAGCCGGTGAGAGGAAGAGAAACTGGCTTTCAGCCTGTGGAGGAAGAGGCAGACAGTGCATTGCTCTGTCCCTGATCCCTCTCCACACCGATCCTCCTGCTGCCCGTGCCCCCCTGTGTGCCCGGGCCCCATACAGGAGTACTGGCTGTACCCCCCTGATGGCGGCCCTGTCTGTCAGACAGGCAGCTGTACACATTGTCCAAATGTCGGTTGGTTCCTGCTCAACCGGCCAATATTCAGATCGTGTCTACCCAGCTTAAGTATGCATATATAATACATATAATACAATAAGTTGTAAATCAGTGTAGCAGCCTAAGCTACTACAATGATGACTCTAATCTTCCAGTGATTTACAGTTTCCCCAGAGTCCAATCAAGTATCACGTATGCATACCTACATTGAGCTAAGCTGGTCCAATGTAGGTATGCAAAATATATCATCACTGGAATTCAGCTTTAGGCTTTTCATTTATTTATTTGCTTGCCAAGAAAATAAAAATACAACTGTAAAGCTAAAATCTTGCCTCCCCTTTCAAATTTTCTGTTGTATGTCTGCATTAATTCTGCTTTGTCTGAACATGCAGGCTAAAGTAACAAGAAGTGCTGATGATATCACAGCACTCTCTTTTAAACACAGTGACCAACCATTGTTTTTCCCTGTGCTGCTACCTAGCACTCTCATGGGTACCAGTATCAGAAGGATCAGGAATCCCAGGAATTGATCAGTTTAGCTCATCTGGTTAGTGCAGAACCACAGCTTTCAATCTACTAAATTATCTATTTTTGCTGGGAAAGGCTCTACACCAGTGACGGCGAACCTTGGCACCCCAGATGTTTTGGAACTCCATTTCCCATGATGCTCAACTACATTGCACAGCGCATGAGCATCATGGGAAATGTAGTTCCAAAACATCGGGGGTACCAAGGTTCGCAATCACTGCTCTACACCATTGGCAAGCAGCCAAGCACCAAAATCACACAGGGTTGAAATCTTGGTGCCAAAAGCAAATTCTCCATCCCTATGTGTTTAGACTTCTATCTCTGGAAATGCACAAAGTTTTTTTTTTGGGTTCTTCATGGAGTGTAAATGGCATAAATACCAGCAAAAAATCAGAAAACAGCATGACCTTATAAGAAGACACAACAGTACAAAATTGAAGTAATGGTAAATAATGTTTGAAAGTTTTATCTTATTCTCCAGTTATGATTTGATTGATTACAGTGGCCCAAGGGAGAATCAGTAATACTGAGTGTCCAGAGCAAAGGCTAAGGGTCATATAACCTTTCTCCCCTTTCAAGGCCTTAATAAGCATATTTCTTGAAGGCATCTCTTTTGAAACAGGAACAGAAGCTATACATGACAAATATCTCAGGAAAGTAGTATTAACTGTGATAAAAGAAAAGTTGAATATATAAATGTTATTCATTTTTTTGGGCTACAAATACAAAAGAACAAAACAGCCCTAGGTATTATTTTGACCCATAGCCACCAACAGTAGAGCGGAATATAATCTTTTTTAAAATCATAAAAAGAACAAGAACCAAAGGGAATGTGATATTATTTTATTAAACATGAAGGGGGCTATTCATAAAGCAGTGTTTTGGCCTTTCTGTCCCAAAAAAAAGAGCATCATACATTTATAAAGCATAGTGGTGTGCTTTACAAAAGTGCACTGACTGCTAAGCAATTCGTCTAATAAAAAATGAATCAATATTAAGAAAAAGGAGGAGAGCTTTGTCAAGTGACCTGTCCAGGTCATGTGACTGGCCTCTCCTTTATACTAACAACTCTATAGAAGTGGAGTATGACTGCAGAACCGTAAGTAAATGTGATACTGTCATTTGTGTCACTTCACTCTTCTTGATTGGTAGGGGGCCTCCTTTCTTACTACTACTACTACTACTACTACTACTGGTGCTACAAACCCCCCCCCCCCCCATCACCACCACAGCACCTCACCACCTGATGACAGCACTGGGCTGCACTTATTGCCACAACACCAACATGCACTTCTGCACTGACACACATATCTGTCCTCCATCCTCCCCTTTCCCAATCCCAACACCTGTCCTGCACACCTCCACTTCAGTTGCCACTGCACCTACATGCTATTTGGCACTTGCACTGTACTAGTGCACCCTTCTATATTCAGCCTGTTCAACTAATGGGCACACTTTTGCTAGTCTTTATAAAAAGTGGAGGTCTGCTGTAACAGCGCTGAAGATAAACAGGTGTCATTTGATAGGACTTTCTGGTGATAGCTTTAGTTTTACAGGCATCATGAAATTTTAGAGAACTACAAGAAACCTTTGTCAACTGATGACTCCAGGCTGAAATTTATTGGATTGATAAGGCAACTTATTGGTTAAGGTGTAGTATACAGTATGTGTTGATTATTTATTTTGGATTGCTAGCAAACACCTTTCTGACACAGTTGTGGTTAGCATAATGGATTCAAAACCTCGCCTGTGACCTTAAAGAAGCACCATTGTACTTCGAGTACAATTTTACTTGCAAATGCCACCATAAGGTAGATCCCACTTTTTTTCAAGTTGTAAGCAGTATCCATTTTCTCTGTTTAGAGTCAGAAATGATTGGGGACATTGTAAAGGGATATTTCCATACTATTAAGACATATGCTTATGTAATGCTTATCTTTGTATGCCATATAGAACAAACTGTAAGATTAGATTACCAATTTTTGTAACTACAGATTCGTTAAGGACCTTCAACACTTCAGTAGTGCAAATTCACATAAAGTGAATTTTCATTTTCTGTGGACTCTTCCATTTGGGTCATACAGCTGCCAACCAGTTGTTTCTAATGCCATTGTAAGCGACTCCAAGTACTGCTTAACCTGCTTCAGGGCCATGTATATATAAACTCTAAAACCATTGAAAGTAATGGATTTCTGAGGGCAGAGATTCATGGCTCTTTTTTGGTTCCGTGTTTGATAGCAGCTCACCAACTGACTTTACTTGTTTGTCTTGTGTTACCTCTTAATCCTTACATTCATGGGACAGACAGGCAGTACCTGAACAAAAATGTACTATTTACATGCTTCTACATCTCTGAGAATCATGCACTCATTGGATATCACTGCGGATGTTCTGAGCATCATCTCATGTCTATAGGCACCTTAAGGTCCCCATGGTATCCTATTGCACAGTGCGCTGCATAATGAATGTTTGTCATGTGCACATAAAACATATCTATCAAGTACAATATTAAATTGCAGTGCTACTAACAGTCATACGACACCAATTAATAGTGTGATACTCCACAGTTAGATAATGATGCCCAAAGCAAGTTTATACAGAGTCCAACTGCATTCGTTTTTCTTTTACCAAAAACACCCCGATGAAGTCCATAAACAGTCCGAATAAACTCCTCTTTTACTGAGAATCATTAGGTCACTCACCAAAAAATTGTAAATAGGCTCCTCATATCTAGTGAAGATACCTGTGCAGATCTCAAGACAAGAGGGCCTGTCAGTGTTTGTGAATGCTTCTGTCTCTCCCAACATTAAAACATGGGGAAAACATATAAAAACAAAATAATCATAGTGCAGTATGATAATGAATCAAGGCACCTGTACCTATCACAGCAATTTCCCAAAGAGTGAGCCGACTCCGATATCACTGTCACATGCATCTCAACACACACTGGGCAAAGGGACAGTCAGACACTTTCCTCGCAACATGATGTCCAAGCAGAACAAACAGGATGTCATAGTGCAGCATCATTTATTAAAATTCGTCCTGGTGTATAAAATACAAAAAAGTAAAAAAACACTCACTTGTGAAACGCTGCCACGAACAGCACACACAGCGGTGGGAGGTCACGTGAGTGGCACCACCCAACGTGTTTCCAGCCAATGCTCATCCTCAGGGGCCTCTAGTGTACAGGGTGATTGGTCGTACATGTATAGCCTACTTGCAGAATCATTTTTCACATCATATCTGCTTTCGGCACCATTTTGCTGTGGAGCAGTATGTCACTTCCGGTTTCGGCACCATTTTACCTTAGGTCTACAAATGTAAAATGTAAACAGAGGAACCATTATAGTGTGGAACCCGAAAGTTCATAAAGCTTTCACCGCTATTATATTAGAACAAACAGGGTAAAAAATATTTGATTTGTCTCAACAAAAGTTGAGTTACGCTTTA
The DNA here is from genome assembly GCF_965119305.1 of Pelophylax lessonae. Classification (NCBI taxonomy): domain Eukaryota; kingdom Metazoa; phylum Chordata; class Amphibia; order Anura; family Ranidae; genus Pelophylax; species Pelophylax lessonae. Next base: position 289,845,914 of record NC_138770.1, read on the forward strand.
AGGAAACATGTATACAAAATCAGAAAAGGCTTTAAGAAACATAGTCTGTCTTTGCACTTTAGAAAATATAATAATCGTGACCCTATTAGCCTGGTATTAACTGTGATCTCTAAACTTAACCCCCATTGGAGAGAGAGCAATAATATAAGGGACATTTCTAAACAAGAAATGTACTGGTTGTATGAATTAAAGACCTGTTTTCCCTTCAGACACAATTTTGATTGGGATATTAATTTTTTTTATAGACAACAGTTGATTTTTATTGCATTTATTTTGAGGTTTTCTGCATCTATTTACTATTTGTGATTTTTGATAATTTTTTAAAGACACCACCAAGAACTAGATGGTTTAAGACAAGGGCAACATATGAGGTCTATTCCAACATCTTGGTGCTAAACGTTTGTTGTCTTAACTCTATAAATATTATGACATACATTAATGTTTTAATGTTGTAAATATTATGGCATATATTTAGACTCTGTTTGTTCTAATATAATAGTGGTGGAGGCTTTATGAACTTCTGGGTTCCAAACTAAAATGGCGCCTTTGTTTTCATTTGTAGCGCCGAAACCAGAAGTGACATACTGCTCCACAGCAAAATGGTGCCAAAAGTGGATTTGCCATAAAAAATATTCCGCAAGTAGGCTATAGATGTAGGGTCAATTACACTGTACACTAGAGGCCGTTGAGAATGAGCATGGGCTGGAAACGCGATGGGCGGTGCCACGTGTCATGTGAAGTCACAGGCGGCGGCGCTTCACAAGTTAGATTTTTTTACTTATTTGTATTTTATACACCATAACGAATTTTAATAAATGATGCTGCACTATGACATTCTGTTTGTTCTGCTTGGACATCATGTTGCGAGGAGAGTGTGTGACTGTCCCTTTACCACGTGTGGATTGAAATCCCTGTGACGGTGATATCGGAGTCAGCTCACTCTTTGGAACACTGCTGTGATAGTGACAGGCACATTGATTTATATCATCTGGTTAGTTTGCATTGCATGTGGGAATGAAGTAGTGTGTTTGGTTTCATCACAGGTGCACTTCTCCTATCTGCTTTGCAAAAAGTTCATTATCATACTGCACTATGATTATTTTGTTTTTCTATGTTTTCCCCATGTTTTAATGTTGGGAGAGGCAGAAGCATTCACCAACACTGACAGGCCCTCTTGTCTGGAGATCTGCACAGGTATCTTCACAAGATATAAGGAGCCTATTTCCAGTTTTTTGGACTGGAGTGACTTAATGATACCCAGTAAAGGAGGAGTTTATTCGGACTGTTTATGGACTTCATCAGGGTGTTTTTGTTAAAAGAAAATCAAACGCAGTTAGACTCTGTATGAACTTGCTTTGGGCATCATTGTCTAACTGTGGAGTATCACACTATTAATTGGTGTTGTATGACTGTTAGAAGCGCTGCAATTTATTATTGTTATTGATTCTAAGGTAGTGTGTTTTCCTTTTATTGCTAGCAGCTTTTCACTAGATACCAGCGCTGATCTTGATTTTACTTATATCTATCTATCAAGTAGCCACACTCACTAAATAGAATAAGATAACACAAAGCTGCCTTGTTGTTCAACTTAGCCTATGTAATCCATGCACTTTTCACCTTACTGTCAGCTTCAAAAAAACCTTTGAAAGTGAAGCTTCTCCATTAAAGCTCATTGGTGTGTGCTTATTCCATTCATGTGATCTGAAATGATACTCTTTTAACTAGCCGATAAACTAGCCAAAACACTGCCTCTAATTTGCATCACAATAGAAGATCTAATAGACCTAGTGAGACTTCAACCCACATGAACATCTTCTGCCATCACTCTATGAGCGATATAAAGCAATTCTAAGGAGAAGCTTCTCCATTTACATGCTTACCCAGCTGCTCATTAGTTAAATGGAAAGAATTCCTTCTTTTACTACACTCATTTCCAAGAATAATAATGTCCCTTTGTCTCCCCTAACTACTCCCAAACTAGCCCTTAATTGCTGTAGTTACTGAGTTAATACAAATTTATTGCCTTGTAGAGCCACTGAAGATCTCCTGTAGCTTTATTTGGGCTATTTTATTTAAGCTGCTATCAAATCATTAACATGGCGTTCATTGTCAAAATCCCTTCAATGTGTCTTGTCCTACATTCTGGAGGGTACAGATGGCTTTGTGGATGGGTACTGTATTTCCTTGTAAAATGCTATAAAAGCCTAAGAAATCCAAGTGCGGAATGCCTCATGCAGAAAAGACACAAGTTTTATTAGAATGGAGGGTGGAGAGACAACATGTTGCCAGAAAAGAATTTAAATAAAATTTACTTAAGAGGAACTGTGGGAAAGTAAGTCTTGAAAAGAATCTGTCTAACATCTTAGAGCTGAAATACATCATTGTGATTCTGTTGTCTTGAAGGGTGATAACTAGAGGAATAACGTAATCTTGTTTCACTATACACCCCAAAGTATATTTGCAGTGGTGAAACAGCAACAAAAAAAGTTTTAAATGGAGGCACTTACATGCAAGGAGAGAAAAGAGGTCCATCAGACATGTGGCAAAGTTTATTTTTGCAATGTATATTCAGGAGATGTTTAGGTTCTTATGCCAAAGAAGACATTGATATGTGAAATGTATTTATCAGAACATCTGATTTTGACAAGGCATAATAACTAACTTATCGCAGATAAATTCTAAGCGTTTTATTAAGTGTATAAATAATTTCCTTTGATTGCTATAAAAAGCCACTTAAATAATCTCATTTTAAAATAAAGCTCCAGACAGAATTTTTTTTTTTTCTTGTTATATAGAATAAAGAAAGGTTATATCCTCAGTCAGATTTGCATTTTTGTCTGTATCTTCATTTGGAAGATTCTACTTTTTATTACTACACAGATAGTAATAAAAATCTGTCAGATGTCCTAATCTTTAACCAAAAAAAAGTTTTAGCCTGAATTTACATTTCTAATAAATTAAAGGTCTATCACAACTATATAAAGCAGACATTGACTCAAAAGATGCTTTGTGGTCGGCCTGTGGTACCTGAGCAGCAGATTGTAGCAGGGCAATGCTGGATTCACTGGGTAGCTAAATATCGGTATATAGGCGAAAAGTTATCGATATAAATATAGGTAAATATGAATCAAGGACAACTGAATGTAAATGGGGGGGGGGGGGAAGCTGGGGAGGTGAAATGTCTCTTTGAACTGCCTAAAATATATAATTGGTGGATTAGGTAATGCAATTCAAGAAATCTAGAAGAGCTGTAACCTGGGAAAGGCCAAGTATCTAGGTTTATCAAGCTGTGATTATTTTAGAACAGTGCTAAATACATTTGTAACCTGGGAAAGGCCAAAGGTATCCAGATTTATCAAACTGTGATCATTTTAGCACAGTTTTGCTGAACCAGCTATATATATATATTGCAGGAGACGAAGGAGTTTGAGCTATTAGACAGTGCTACCATATATGTGATAAGGGCCCAGGTTGGTCACAAACACAGAAACAGTTTGCAGGTTTATTAGGTGTTTGATTTACCTACTTATTTACAATTTAATGATTTGATTGATTGATCGAATAAAAGCATTTACTTGTTTTGTTGCACTCTGATTTGCTACCAGGCCATCCAATTTTTGTTTTCTAATGATTTTTATTGTAGAGTATTGGGAAAAATTTAAATCACCGCACGCCATGCAAAGTCGTATGTTACCAAAGTGAAAGCAGCCTCCTGGGAAAAATGCATCAGGGGCTTTGTTTGGTCAGAGTTGCTGAGACTGCTTCCACTTTCATCATACACATCTTTGCAGAGTGTGCGGCAATTTAAATTTTTCTCATGCCTCTAAAGTATGCACTGAGTTGAGAAGGACTCCTTTCTAGCCTGCACTCTAGCGGAATTCACCAAACATGGTGCAGAGAGCTTGAGCAGAGACAATAAGCTTTCCTAGGTCCATAATGATTTTTATTGTTTTGAAGCTCAAGCATACATATACTTTGGTAGTGACAAACCACAAACAAACGCACCACATACGTTTCTAAAATAAGAGCTGGTGCTCATTCCTGGATACGTTCTTGCATAATAAGATCAGTTCTCCTAGCCATATATTTATAAATGTTTTGTAACAAGGAAACCTATATACATTTTTGCCAAATACTGGCAGAACTATTGTACATATATGTGAATGACCATTAAATGAAAAGAAGAAATATAGAAATAAGATAGAAAAGAATAAATCAAAGAGAAGAAGAAAAGAGATGTGAAGAGGTGTAGTCCACTTTTACAGTCATCCCGCAAATCCTGTTTACAGCATTATTCATTTTTACCTGAGATACAATGGATTTATGGAGATGGAGAGTGAAAAATCTGGTGCAGCTCTGCATAGAAACCAATCAGCTTCCAGTTTTTTTTTTTTGTCAAAACCTAATTGAACAAGCTGAAGTTAGAAGCTGATTACCTACCATGCACAGCTGCACTAGTTTTAGTATATCAAACCTAATGTCTCCAAGGATCCTAAGGCCCCTTTCACACATACGGTCCGTTCAGTTCATCAGTTCAGTCACGTCAAATGTATCAGTTTTTCATCTGTTTTTTTCATCCATTTTTTAATCCGTTTTTCATCAGTTTATTTCATCCGTTGTTTCATCTGTTTTTTTTACATCCACTACCAATGCAAAAACGGATGAAAAAGGGACCGTTTGTCTGTTTACATCTATTTTTCGTCTGATCTGTTATTTTGAAGGATGAAAAATAGGGCATTCATCTGTTCCAAAAAACGGACATTGACGGAAGCGGATGAAAACGGATGTTAACGAATGATCATCCGTTGTCATCCGTTTTTACATAGAGATGCATTGATGTCCTTTTTTCATCCGTCAACGGATGGATGAAAAACAAACAAATGGACCGTATGTGTGAAAGGGGCCTAATTCTTATCAAATAAAGGCCTTTTATCAATCTGAGTAGCTGATACTTTTTCTCTTACCATTATCAATGATAACTTCAATATTTCTACAAAAGCTTTGACTTATTGTAAAACATGATTGGTTGCTCCTCCATGTGACCTTGCTTGGACATGCTTATAGAGAAGCAGGGAGAGTGTCACATATTCTCTCATAGCCAGAAGCAGTAGATATTTCTCTGGGCTCTCACAGCTAAGTGGGCTGGTAGGGTTACAAGTGTATTTTTGTAGATCTATTTGAGCTGGCTCTATTTTATCAGGATCTTTTTTGCAGTGGGATATCTACAACTTAAACTTTTAATTGAAGAGCAGTAAGAATATAAAAAGATATAGATGCTTGTTGTCTGATCCAGCTGTTTGCATTATGTCTGTGGGCACCTAAGCTCAGATCTATGTGCCAAGTAGGATTTTCTAGCTAACTCCCTACTAAGCTGGAAACTACTTTGTGTGTGGTCATAGTCTAATTCAGAGACCCTCATTTTGTTTGTTGCTAGGCCACATTTAACTATACAACGTTGCAAAGCAACACAGTAAGTATGAAAATTGTAAAAAAAAAAACTCTCATACAAAAAAAAGTTTTAAATATTTTCATTGCACAATAGTTTATGAATCAGCCTTTGGTTGGCTTCAAGCATGGATAAAGTAAAAAATGCAGCCAATATTCAGACAACATTGTAAGTAACTGTGTAAGGGCTACTAGTGTAACAGAGAACGTCACTATGTCATTAGAAACAATCCTGTCAGTCATGTCATTCAATGAACCAGTCCACAAGACTACATGAAACCGAACCACAACTGCAACTAGATATATTGGAAATGCATGCTCTTGCACGTAAGATTGGTTAGCTTGTAATCAGTAGGCATATGATTGAAGTAATACAACTGATAAACTCAGTCATTCAAATCTCATATAAACATTAACATGTTAACATGACATTTTAAAATGTATTCAGTCTTTTTAAATCTGCAGCTTTTATTAAAACATTTCTGGTGATTTCAGGGAGTTTCTCTTTTAGGATGACAACACTCTGTCCTTGATCTGAGAAATACCATGAAGCCATCCCTCAAGCACGAAGACGGCAAGATCAGCATCACTGCGATGTGACAAAGGATGAAAATAAGTACCGTATTTTCTGGCGTATAAGACGGCTGGGCGTATAAGACGACCCCCCCCTATTAAATGATCTACCGGTAATACTTATACTTAGGTTACCTTGGAGATATTATACTCGGCGTATAAGACGACCTCCCATTTTTGGGGGATTTTTTTGAGGTTCAAAAGTAGTCTTATACGCCAGAAAATACAGCATTTTACTTATTAATGTATGTATGTTGTTTATGATGCACAGTGCTCAGGAAAGGCATTCACTGAGGGTTTATATCAACTTAAATTATAGGCACCTTTCACGTATGTAGCAATGTTTGCCACCCTCCTGGACACTGGACAGTAAAAAGAAATCGGCAGGTGTTCAGGAGATGATGCCCTTTTTTTTCTTTTTGCATTGTGGGATTATGCAGAAACTTTAAGGCAAGCATTAGGCTCGCGGTTTCGGCGCAGCTCATTTAGTTGCATGCCAGAGTTTGACAGGTGATGCCATCTGTCAGACTCTGCATGTAGTGTTAAAATTTCTTCAACATGGCAATGTGTTCTCAACTGCGAAGCACCATGTCTGCTAGTAGGTAGGCAGTAGCAGGCTAATCGTTTTTTTTTTTTTTTTTTTTTTTTGATAGGAACCTTAACCTTCAAAAGATTTTTCCACCAGATGTGCACATACACCTGCACACTTGTACTACCTTATTCATGTTTTTTTTTTGGAAACTTGGTCATCTATGGTAGAGCTCCTTTGGTTTGAAAGTTTATCAAAAAAAAAATAAACAAGCCCATAGTCTGTTCCTCTGAAATGTACTGGCCATGGACATCTGCCAAGGTCTTTTAATTATTGGTATAGTTATAATTACTAAAATAATGGGAGTCAGTATGTATCTTGTTTGTTTTCCATAAACGTTTGCCAGAGGAAAAACAGACTTCCAAAGATGACTGATAATGTTCCTCAAAAGTTCTACTTGATGAATATTGCTGGAAAAAGGCTGTGAGGCATCACATAGGTCTCTTTGTTTCTACATTTGCAATGCAAATGGACAGCTTGCTAGTTGATTTGCTAGAAATGCAAATACATTTAATTGCCCAACTTCCATTCAACAGGACTCACACACTCTACTATTTTAGTGATAACACTGGCACAATAGACAATAAACTCATCCAGAAGAAGAAATGATTGTTAACTAAGTTGTACAGGAGCCCCATATTGGTTGTGAATCAATGCATGCAAGATGCCACACTTGCTAGACACTCCAGTCTCAAAGAATTTTGTTTCAACAGGAACTACACCCCAATTCTTTCTATAAGAGACAGCCAAGATAATAAAGAACTTTATAGGCCCCCATGTGACAGATGGGCTTCCTTTTTTTTTTTCCTTTGACTTACGCACTGTAAGCGTGTGAGATATTTCCTGTAACTAAGAGAATAATAGATTAGTATGATGAATGGGGATATTTGTCTTAAGTTAACCATCTGCATTAGTTGTGTAGTCACAGAGCTCAGGGCCACTAGGACCTTTCATACTGGCATTTTCTATTCAAATCCATAAACTGCCATCTCTAAGTAATACTGGATCTGAGGTCCCCTCTGTTACACCACAGGTGTCTAATTATTACAAGTGATTCTTGGAAAATGCATTAACAATTCTGAGATCTTTCCATAAGATTCTGGATATTTCTACAGAAAGTGTTCACATATTCATTAGACAGTTCTAGTTTTATTTTCCTCTAGTGTGTTTTTTTTTATTCTGATCACACAGAAAGTATGCTTTAGAACATCTGCACCAGGAAAATTAATCTCCTATTTGAGCTCTGAGATCTTTCTTTTAAATCTTGGGCAAATGGTATTGGTGTGACACAATATAGCTGGCCTTGCTCATGGCTAGGTCCTTTGATCTTAGTACCTTACAGAGAGGGACGGATGGTGAGACAGAATCTGAACCTCTGCACCTGTTGCTTTGAGCTTTACCACATCAGTGATGAAAGGGCTGAGGTAACTGAGCTGAATACATACAATCACGCTCATCTTTTTTTTGTTAACATAGTGGGAAGCCCCATAAATGAAGAAACCGTTAAAGCATTGAAATGCACAAAACCATACTGCAAGACTTGGACAGTGCTCTTTACGAACATTCAAGTTGAAACAGACAAATGTTTGTGTGCTCTTGTGTACTTAGGTGTTTTTGTATCTAGGTTTTTATGTCCTGTAATTATTAGGGGGTTTCTGTTTCTCATTCCTTATATAATGTAATTCATTTTAGCATTATTAATATTATTATTATTATTAAGGATTTATATAGCGCTAACAGTTTGTGCAACACTTTACAAAGTAAAGAGAGACAGTATAGGTAACAATACAATTTAATACAAGAGGGTTCAGAGGATTCTGCTCATGAGAGCTTACAATCTAAAATGGAGGGTCAGGTGATACATAATAACTGTGAGGGATGAGCTAATGGAGAAAGTAGAAATACAGTTTATTAGGTGGAGGTGGGACACATAAAGTGTTAATAGATGAGAAAATATATCAGTGATAATGACTTGAACAAAGAACTTCTTTGTGGTTTGTACCATTGAAAGCATGTTGTTATATCTATTCGGTATGTGGAAAAAGTACCTATTGATCATAGCAGCCGGTGAGCTGATAACTTCCTGCACTCTTCACATCTGCTATTATCAGTAAAACATTTTTTCCGATTTCTCTGAGAATAACAGGACACATGCCCTAATGTTTTGGATAGGTGGAGGTGTTCTGCAGTCCAGTCCCAGGGTGACAACATTGCTGCTACATAAGTATAGTAAATGAGTGAGGGGCGCTACCAGAGGATAGGAAGTGTGTTACTAGCTTGATCACTATGTGAAAATAAAGAACAAAATATATTTTTGTTTTTGGGTAATATTAACAGTAAGCTAGCTGTACACATGGCATTTGTCAGGCAATTTCAACCACTTTCAACCAGCTGTTGGTATTTACAGCCCCGTACACACGGGCCAAATGTCAGGCGGCATCAACCGGCTCAATAGAATACAAAACGGGATTACACTATTTGTCCCCCCTTGTTTATTTTACACATTGCACCACCGGAGCATTACTTAAGGACAGCTGAGTACCGGAGAACAGCACGGTCCCTTCCCTCTCCCTCTTACACAGAGCTACAAGGAAGTAGAGGACCCCTAGGAACCTTTATCCCCATGCTGAGGTATACAGCTATAAAATACCCTGCCTAATACCCCTGTGTGGGGTTGGGCACTCTGGTGAGTGCAAATTTATTACACCCATTATTTTGAGCACTCTCTTTAGTGCACAAAGAAATCTGAACACTGCCACTGAAGATTGAGCACCTTAATACATGGACTTTCTTGTTTGTTGTAAAAAATAGTGGTTTTATAAAATAGTCCGTTTACGTGCACCTTTAATAATTTTTTGCACAAAGCCCCTCCCCCATCTTTTTTATTTGATACATTGTTATCAAATATACACCAATACTTGTTCACTTATCAGTGTTTACATTTGGTGAACACTGCACATCTCCTTTCACCTTCCATTCTACACTGGAATATAGAAGAGGCAAGCATCATATATATATATTGGATATTAATATTCACCACTGTCACTTGGTTTATTTAAAACTGCTGATAAAGAAACCATAAACTTCTTTGCACAAATATCACAACACTCTATTGCACTTTATACCACTTGGCACCTTATATAATTTAATCAATTGTATTGTGATTAATATTGGTGACTTTATATATATGTTTTTATAAATGTTGATACAGAAATCATAAACCTTTTTTGCACAATATTATAACACTATACTGCACCTATTCCACTGAGCACCTTAAAGTTTTTTATATATTTATTGTGATTGATATTGGTGGTCTTATATTTTTTATATATATTTTATATATTTATGTATTTATGATTCTATACATATCAGCATCATACCTCTTATTGATTTGAACAATTTATAGTACACCATTGTATATCCCTACTGGGCAGCGCCAATTCCCTACCCCTTATATACACATCAATAGAAACCGGTCCACATTCGGCCGGTGTGTACTACAGCCGGTTCGACAGAAGCCAGCTATTTGGCTGTAGCAGGGCTTTGTATACTTCCCATGGGGACCTGTGTGCTTCATGCCATTGTTAATTGTATTATAAATTTCAGTAGAGCAGCAGTAGGGAAAGTCAAGATTTATACTGTGTACAGGATGGGGTTGTTTTAAAACAAATGGAGTGTGCAAACTCTGGTGCAGTTTTGCATAGAAACCAATCAGCTTCTAGGTTTTTTGTTGTCAAATCCTAAACGAACTTGCTGAAGTTAGAAGGTGAATGGCTACCAGGAAGAGCTGCACCAGATTGTGCAATCTCCAGTTTTAGTTTGTTAAATCACCCCCCCCCCCCCCGCGTCTGTTACTGTTGACTCCAGTGGCTTTTTTGCAGAAGCCCATGCCCCTTTTGGACATGTAGGTGCTCAGGGATGGGGACCTTAAGCCGCACAGACCTAATAATGTGGACTGCATCAGTGTGGAGGCCTATTCTAGGCAGTAACAGTTAGAGACGGGGTCAATTCTGAGCAAGAGAAAGTTAGGATCGTAGGACTTCAGAAGCTTCCAGGTACTGGTACTCCAGTACACAAGTTTGAAAGATTTCTGTCCTTAGCAGTCATAACTATATTTGTATAGTGCTTGACAAAAAATTTACATGAAAAAGGCCAAGCACCCTATTGACTGGTTTAGGCTTCATATTTTTCATGACCTGAAACAAATGTTTCTTAGACTTTTTACCCTAAGTAGATCCATCAACATTGTAGTTTTCATGAAGTGTTTCTTTATTAGGAGTCACAGAAAACTGGGTAATTTCCACTCTCTATTCTGTCTTTTTCACACTAAAAAGAACCTTATTGGGGATTCTATGTTATTTATGACTCAGCCCAAATCCATCTTGCGTCCTAAAACAAAGGCTTATCTAAATCAGTACATGGAAGAGTGACACACATTGTGGAGGAAGCCATGACAAACCTTGTACGTTTTACTAGTTTCATTATACTAAAGTGCAAAGATATTTAATTGGTTATGGATTAGAGCACACTGTGGTCATCTGCACTACATGAAATAAACCATATGGGTTTTAAAGTCAAGCTACTTAAATTCCATCGCTTACAACATAAGACTTGGTTTATTGATTGCAGTCTATTTTGTTCCAGTGTATAATGCTAAAGTCCAACTCCATTTAAAGCTCCAGCTTAGGTTTTAAAGGCAATTTCTTTATCGTATTTCCCCCAAAACCCTAGCCATAAAGCAGGACATCTGAATTTGTTTGCAGAGTCTACAGCTGTGTCAATTTGCTAAAGACAAAACCAGCCTCCACTTTTTCGAGAACAATAGTATTCAGGTAGGTCAGACCCGTGATACATGAGTTTAAGTACTTTGGCAAACTTTGACCTAGTGTAAACTAACACATAACAATGGAAGAAAACAGAGAGGAGGACTTAAGGCAATACTTTAGGATACATACAGCAACACTATTTAGAAATGGGTGTCTTAGATAATTGTGTTAGCTCTATGGCAACAACTGGACAATTGAATGAATATAGTTTATTTTCTACCACACATGTCACCTTAAAAAAATCAGGTCTGTCATTTTTAAATTTCCACCAAATTTGTGTGAACAAAGACATATATTGCCAGATCTATGAGGTTAGAAGGCTACATTTATTTCTGATTAAAAAAAACGACTGATCAACCACCAGCCACATACCCTTGTATTTCCCTATCCGAAGTGTATGAATGCAAAAAAAGGGGGGGACAAAATAGTGTCACTTTATAAAAGAAAGTACTTGCACAAGGACCTTCATGCCAAGATCACTAGGTATTTGTTAATGAAAGCTTAGATATAAAAAAGGCTGAAAAAAACTGAAATTACCATTTCAATACTGATATGAGATTTTAGTGACCGGGTTTACATATACTTTAAAGCTTAACATATATATATATATATATATATATATATATATATATATATATATATATATATAAATATATATCTATATATATAGATATATAGGCTAGGGATTGACCGATTATCGGCAAAGCTGATTATCGGAGGGATGATGTCAACTTTTCCCGATCGGTATCGGCCCCGAAACTGGCCAATATTACTGATATTTTTGTGACGTCATTCTGCCTTCTAAGGCCGCCTCCCTCGCCTTGGACAACCTCGTCTGGAGTCAGGACTAGACTTTCGGGAGTGTATCACAGCCATATACCCAACCACAGCAGCCCGGTGCCAGCCAGCAACCCACACCCACCGGCCCTGTACCAGCCAGCCACAGGAACGGTACCAGCAAGCTGGCCAGCCACCCACAGGCCCTGTACCAGCCAGCCAACCATAGGCCCTGTACCAGCCAGCCACAGGCACTGTACCAGCCAGCCACCCGCAGGCCCTGTACCAGCCAGCCACCCACCCACCACAGGGTGCCAGACAGCCAGCCACCCACAGGCCCTGTACCAGCCAGCCACAGGTACTGTACCAGCCAGCCATCCACAGGCCCTGTACCATCCAGCTGCACACAGCCCCTGTGCCAGCCAGCCACCCACCACAGGGTGCCAGCCAGCCAGCCACCCACCACCACAGGGTGCCAGTTAGCGAGCCACCCACCACAGAATGACAGCAAGCCAGCCACCCACCACAGGGTGCCAGCCAGCCACCGACCACAGGGTGCCAGTCAGCCAGCCACCCACCACAGGGTGCCAGCCAGCCACCAACCACCGCAGGGTGCCAGACAGCCAGCCACCCACCACAGAGTGACAGCAAGCCAGCAACCCACCACAGTGTGCCAGCCAGCCAGCCACCTATCACAGCATGCCAGACAGCCAGACAGCAGAGCTGGTGCATAATAGAGTATGCTGTAGTTTAAAATGCAAGATGTGATCCCAATGATGATGAATTGCACATGCAGGCACATTCCACTTCAAAGATTTTCTGAAAAAAAAAAGACCCCATCAGCCCGAAGGGGTCCTAACTCTAGAAAATAGCAAAGCTTAGTTTTCAAGTTAGAATTATTTCAGTGCTGAGATACAACCAATCAGCTTCCAACTGTCACTTCTTCAGGATTATGGTGAAAATGAAACAAATATTTTTTTCAGTTGCTATTACTAATAAGTAGTCTGCATGGTAGCACACTTTTAATACAAAAGCCACCTACTTTTTTTTCTTAGCACTTGCAGCTCCACATGCACTGAATCCATGCTGCACTCTGTCGGTTGTCTCTCTCATGCTTGCACTATCTGGGCTGTCTCTCTCAACTACCTCTGAGCCAATATTGGATCCTATTCCCGCTCTGGTACTGCCCACACAAATCATTTAAAAATAAATTTAGCAGATATAAAACAAAATTCTTTGCCTTTAGCGAATTAATCCTGTTGCTTAAAGTATGTTTTTGTCAAAAAATGACTGCCTATAACACACTTGAGCAACAGAAGTGCATTAACATACAGAAAAGCTATTTCAAGTGCCCAGCTGAATAGAATAGTAACAGTAGTCTGTGCGTTTTATCCTGAGAAATTGCACGCAGAGGTGGTTATTGCCTAGTGGAATTTTCTTGTGGAAAGTGATTTGGGGGATTTTCATTTGAGAAGTTTTGCCAGCAGAAGTTTTAGCCTTTAGCATGCTGCACAGCGAGACCATATAAATCATCACTATAAAATATGTAAAACCTGACGTATTACTGAACGTGTTTTCCAGCTCAAACACCTTTTTAAAGTTTAATGACATCATGTCTGTGGCTATATTGTTATAGATTGGTCAGTCTAAGTGACTTTCCTTTCTGCTCCTAAATTTGTCAGATCCGTCACTGCATATATTTAGGTTTTTTGGACTTGGAAAAATGTGTATCATGCACAGCGTTGGTCTGACACAATTAAAGAAGGATTTCTTTTTCTACCAAAAATAAAATTCTAAACGAAATGCCAAAACTAGACATTCTCCCTGTGCTAGAATAGGATCCAAACCCTTTCATATATGCAGTAAGCGATAGACTTTAGATTCAGTCTAACTTTCAAAAGATTATTTCTTCAAACGGTTGATGCACGTATAAGTTTCCCTATGTTGCTTGGGTGTGTGTACATTCAGTCTTCAGGCATCTATTTCATGCTCCAGTCTCCATCTCAGTGAAAGGAAATCAACCAGGCTGGTTGACTGTTCTTCAGAAACACCAGTAGGAATGTGTTTGTTGATGAACACTAATGTGACATAAGATTGGTAATCAGATTCAGACTTTTCCAGTATCCAAATATTTAGAGTCATCTTCAGAGGCGTAACTAGAACCTTCAGGGCCCCGGTGCAAGAAACCATGAAGGGCCCCCTAGACCCCTGGCCGGGGCCCTTCCTTTCAAGCCTGGGGCTCTTCCCATTGATCATTGCGGGGCCCTTTATTACGGTCCCGCAGTGGGACCCTTTCACAAGTTCTGCAGTTGGCCCCCTTCCTGCCATCTTGGGGCCTCCCCATGGTGGTGGAATGCCAGGGACCGGTCGCAAGTGTGACCTTACATACAGAGGAACTGATTTAGCATACAGAGGAACAAATCTCCTCCATTTTCCTCCTGCAGCTACAGGAGGAAAAAGGAAGACAGTGATTTCTCTACATGCTGCCCCCTTGCCCCCTCCTATCCAGGTGTACAGGGGAGCTGCACAGGCCCCCTGGAGCATGGGGCCCGGTTGCAATTGCAACCCCTGCAACCCCTGTAGTTACGCCCCTGGTCATCTTGTGTCTTTGGAATGTATACCTTAAGATGAATGTGCTTATGCAAGTCAAATCAAGGGGTTCACTTTAATAGTGGTTCACCAGCTTGTGCGGAGGCAGGCAGGTGAGGATGGACCTTTCCTCTATGCTTTCCTTAACTCTTAGGGGGCCAAGTTCTGGGTCATAAGGGAGGACTACCCTCAGGATAAGCTCTTTAAACTACGCCAGACGATGTCTGGTGCCACTCATATTAACTCAGGAGTAACACCTCACCCAAAGGCATGCTCACCAATGCCCAGGACCACACAAAAAATATAAAGTCAGTGCTCAGCAGGAAAAAAATAAAACAAGAAGGGCAGCAGCTAGCAAAAAAAAAGTAAAAGTGGGGGGGGGGGGGGCATGGTCATGTGAAGAATCTAACTTTAAGGCAGTCCCTCAACTTGAGCATCCTGTATGTAGTGTTGTTTGTGGAATCCCTCCAGAATATGTTGTCCCTTGTCCTACACATTTGAACAGCTGTATGTGTTGCATAAGAAGGGGCATGTGGGGCCTATGCCTATTCCAAGAGTCAGCGTACCTCTGCTTCGTAGAAGTCCTGTGTGACGAAACATGTAAGGGCGTGAGCACGCAATCATCTGTTGTCACGTCGGAAGTCTGTGTCCGGGTTCCCGCTGGCTGGTATACGTAGCGCCACTGCTGCCTGTATGAACTGCTGAGGCCCAAGTGCAAGTGTTTAAGTATCGAGGATTCCGGTTGTTGCCATTTTGAGCCACATTGATTATCTCCACCACGGAACAGAAACCACTGTATTCATGACAAGGCTATCAGAAGTCCTGGGTCTGGTGAGTGTTCACTACTAAGGGGGACACGCTTGAGGTGTGGTGATGGTGGTTCAGGAGTGTCTGAGCTAACACCGTGGTGAATTGCATTTGAGTCCGGAATGTCATGAACTATATGAACTGTACAGGCCTTTGTTCAGCATTTAAGTGAAGTTATCACTTTTAAGGACAGTGTCATCTATATGGTCTTTTATATAATTTTATACAATTATTTATGGTTTTATACAATATTCGTTTATCATCCAGTTGAGCGCTGCTAGTGTGTATGGGCTTTCCATTTCCAGAGTCTTATTCACACCTATTTTAGTACCTCTGTTACCTCACTCCCAGTAACAGAATGGGGTCCCTCTGAGCACTTAGTGTGGACCTTATGAGTGCTCTCACTTAACACCTGCCTTACATACCTAGTGACCAGGCCATAGATCTCCGTAACGCTGTTCCACTCCCAGTTACTGGTGGTAACAGACAGCTGGGAGGGGATCAGAAAACCAAACCCCCTCACTGGCAGAGGACCCTTTACCTAACCAAGTACAACACCAAGGATTGGTTGCTGTTTTCTCCTGTGGTTACCCTTGGCAACTTCTTCTCCTTTAAGACTCACAGGTTAACACTGTATCGTGGTAGAATTTACAGACCCCAATGGGTTATTTCAGACCCTGATTCCCTAGAGAGATGCCAGGACCCCACATGCACCCCTTGAGTAGCTTCAGACCAGGCCTTTAGCAGTTAAAACAACTTTACTGAACTTTTAGCACAACGTATATAATGCAGTAACGTCCTTACCCTAACTGAACCGAATTGTGGCTGCCCCAGCTTACCTGCACAAGTGAAGTCTCTTAGAGGAAAGTCCAAGCTTGGCAGTGGTCTAACAGAGAAGTCCATGTTCCAGATTTCTTTCGAGGAATCGTCATTCCAGAGTGGACCATAGGTCCCAGTGAGTCTTTAGCGTATGTTTCCCATATGTTTCCCCAAGTTTTTAATGGAGCCCTCCCCTCCCCTTTTATATAACATGGGAGAGAGGCTAGACTCCAGCGAAAGCCCACGCACACACCAGGGAAAAAGCAGCAAAAACATTTACCCCCTTCCCCCTGACCTTGGCAGCCTGATGCTAACTACACACACACAGTAGCTAACCTGCACATACTCACATTCTTTTGCTGCCCCTGCATAAATCTTAGAAAGGTCTGAGAACTTTCTCCCCACACCCATGTGACAGTTGTGGGTGTCTGAATGGCCAGTCACCAAGCTCCAGCACATGGGACAGAGGAAGAGGAGTGGGTCATGTGCTCCCTTTACCAGGTAGTTTCCTCTAAACCTGAGCAAGGTAGTAGGGCAGTAGGGGAAGATTTGTATGTTATGTTTGTGGGGCTACCAATAAATTAAACCTGTTGCTTTGCCCCGCATAGTCAGTGGAAAATGTATTGGTTAGTCATAAAGACTTCCAAATCTTGGCAAACTACAAATCTCAGCATGCCCTGCTCTCTATTGCTGGTTAGATATGCTGAGACTTGAACATTCTTGCCAACTGAAAGCCTAGAGGCTCCTTATAAATAGGCTGTACACAGCTATGAAACGATTCCTGTTTCTGGTGAATTTCCTTTAGGTATGCATTACGTATGTCTAGCATACACAGTATGATTGTCAACTCTTCAGCAGACAATTGAACTTTCACATTTTTCTCAGCAGAAATATCCCTTTTATTAATGACTGGGTGTATTGAACAGTTTCTCTGTTAATCATTGAATAATTGTTTTCTTAAAACTGGGTGAATTCTCTGTACAGTTCCTCTATGTATTTCATTTATACAGATGTTCTTATCCTTCATGTACTGATAAACTATTAAGGGGTAAGCCAAAAAAAGATACTAGAGAAACTTCATTCTAGTAGCATCACCCTTCTAATGGAGTTCCTTTTGGCAGGGGCGTAACTACAGGGGTTGCAGGGGTTGCAATTGCAACCGGCCCCAGGCTCCAGGGGGCCTGTGCAGCTCCCCTGTACACCTGGATAGGAGGAGTGGCGGGGGCAGCACGTAGGGAAATCACTGTCCTCCTTTTTCCTCCTGTAGTCGCAGGAGGAAAATGGAGGAGATTAATTCCTCTGTATGCTGCCCCCGCCACTCCTCCTATGCAGTTCACTTGTGTTCTGCTGTCTCTGGGCCCCTGTGTGCTTCCCTGGTCCCCCCCTACTGTGCTCCCCCCTCCACCACCAGTGTGCTCCCTCCCCTCTCCTGCCAGCTGCTGCAGGGGATGTGTCATAATAGAGAACCAGGAAGGGGTCGGTAAATATGTAATTTACCAGCTCCTTCCTTTTCTGAATGGACAGAGTCATAGTCAGTGACATTGTAAAAAAATTAAATAAAATCATAAAAAATAATACAATTAAAATACCAAAAAATAAAATACCAGTGGGTGAACTTCCAGGATCGCAAAGGTCACACTTGCAATCGGGCCCTGGCATTCCACCACCATGGGGAGGCCCCAAGATTGCAGGAAGGGGGCCCACTGCAGAACTTGTGAAAGGGTCCCGCTGTGGGACCGTAATAAAGGGCCCCACAATGAGAGTAAAGGGCCCCAGGATCCAGTGGGAAGAGCCCCAGGCATGAAGGGAAGGGGCCCTGGCCAGGGGTCTGGGGGGGCCCTTCTTGGTTTCTTGCACCGGGGCCCTGAAGGTTCTAGTTACGCCTCTGCCTTTTGGTGTGGCTAAACATCAAACCTGGAAACAGATGGGCTACAACAGCAGAAGATCACACCAGGTGCTACTGTCAGGTCAGCTAAGAACAGGATAATGAGGCTTCAATTCCCACAGGCTCACCAAAATTGGACAATATAAGATTGGAAGAACGTTGTCTGGTCTGATGAGTCACAATTTCAGCTGCGACAATCAGATGGTAGGGCCCGAATTTGGCGTAAACAACATGAAAGCATGGATGCATCCTGCCTTAGTATCAATGGTTCAGGCTGGTGGTGGTGGTTTAAAGGTGTGGGGGATATTTTCTTGGCACACTTTGGGCCCCTTAGTACCAATTGAGCATCGCTTAAACGCCACAGCCTCCCTGAGTATTGTTGCTGACCATGTCCATCCCTTTATGACTACAATGTACCCATCTTCTGATGGGATCTTACATCCAGCAGGATAAGGCACCATGTTACAAAGCTCAATTCATTTCAAACTGGTTTCTTGAACATGACAATGAGTTCACTGTACTCCAATGGCATCCACAGTCATGAGATCTGGGCAGCACAGTAGTATAGTGGTTAGCACTTCCGTCTAACAGCACTAGGCTCACTGGTTGGAATCTCAACCATGACACTACCTGCCTGGAGTTTTCATGTTGTGCCTGTGCTTTCTTCCAGGTACTCTGGTATCCTCCCGCACTCCAAAGACATGCTGTTAGGTTGGATGGATTCTGTCTAAATTGGCCCTTGTATGCTTGAATGTAAGTTAGGGACCTTAGATTGTAAGCTCCTTCAGGGCAGGGACTGATCTGGTTGTACAATATATATGTAAAGCGCTGTGCAAATTGATGGTGCTATATAAGTACCTGTAAAAATACAATTGAGCACCTTTGGGATGTGGTGGAACTGGAGATTTGCATCATGGATCTGCAGCAACTATGTAATGTTATCATGTCAATATGGCCCAAAATCTCTGAGGAATGTTTCCAACACTTTGAGAATCTATGCTGTAAAGAATTAACATCCTTGGCGGTATTCCCGAATGTGGCTCAGGGTGGAATTTCAGTGCCATTAGCAGTAACCCCGAGCCACACTCGGGGTACCGCCAGGGAGCATCGCTGGATCCTGGAAGAGGTTACTTACCTTGTCCCCGGGATCCCGCGATGTGTTTCTGCAGCATACGGCGGCCGGATCTACCGTCTGATGCTCTGTGCCCTGGCTTCTGTCTCCTGCGAGCGTCACGTCGCAGGCGGGTGGAACCGACCCCCTGCGACGTGACCAGTGCAAACCCACTGATATAATCCTATTGGATTACATTACTAAATAAAATACATTGACATTAGTTTGCCCCCCAGTGCCCTTGCCTGCAGTTTTACTGTACTATATATATATATATACAGTGCCTTGCGAAAGTATTCGCCCCCCTTGAACTTTGCGACCTTTTACCACATTTCAGGCTTCAAACATAAAGATATAAAACTGTAATTTTTTGTGAAGAATCAACAACAAGTGGGACACAATCATGAAGTGGAACAAAATTTATTGGATATTTCAAACTTTTTTAACAAATAAAAAACTGAAAAATTGGGCGTGCAAAATTATTCAGCCCCCTTAAGTTAATACTTTGTAGCGCCACCTTTTGCTGCGATTACAGCTGTATGTAGCTTGGGGTATGTCTCTATCAGTTTTGCACATCGAGAGACTTACACTTTTGCCGATTCCTCCTTGCAAAACAGCTCAAGCTCAGTGAGGTTGGATGGAGAGCGTTTGTGAACAGCAGTTTTCAGTTCTTTCCACAGATTATCGATTGGATTCAGGTCTGGACTTTGACTTGGTCATAACACCTGGATATGTTTATTTGTGAACCATTCCATTGTAGATTTTGCTTTATGTTTTGAAACATTGTCTTGTTGGAAGACAAATCTCTGGTCTTTTGCAGACTCCATCAGGTTTTCTTCCAGAATGGTCCTGTATTTGGCTACATCTATCTTCCCATCAATTTTAACCATCTTCCCTGTCCCTGCTGAAGAAAAGCAGGCCCAAACCATGATGCTGCCACCACCATGTTTGACAGTGGGGATGGTGTGTTCAGGGTGATGAGCTGTGTTGCTTTTACGCCAAACATAACATTTTGCATTGTTGCCAAAAAGTTTGGTTTTGGTTTCATCTGACCAGAGCACCTTCTTCCACATGTTTGGTGTGTCTCCCAGGTGGCTTGTGGCAAACTTTAAACGACACTTTTTATGGATATCTTTAAGAAATGGCTTTCTTCTTGCCACTTTTCCATAAAGGCCAGATTTGTGCAGTATACGGCTGATTGTTGTCCTATGGACAGAGTCTCCCACCTCAGCTGTAGATCTCTGCAGTTCATCCAGAGTGATCATGGGCCTCTTGGCTGCATCTCTGATCAGTCTTCTCCTTGTATGAGCTGAAAGTTTAGAGGGACGGCCAGGTCTTCGTAGATTTGCAATGGTCTGATACTCCTTCCATTTCAATATTATCGCTTGCACAGTGCTCCTTGGGATGTTTAAAGCTTGGGAAATCTTTTTGTATCCAAATCCGGCTTTAAACTTCTCCACAACAGTATCTCGGACCTGCCTGGTGTGTTCCTTGTTCTTCATGATGCTCTCTGCGCTTTAAACGGACCTCTGAGACTATCACAGTGCAGGTGCATTTATACGGAGACTTGATTACACACAGATGGATTCTATTTATCATCATTAGTCATTTAGGTCAACATTGGATCATTCAGAGATCCTCACTGAACTTCTGGAGAGAGTTTGCTGCACTGAAAGTAAAGGGGCTGAATAATTTTGCACGCCCAATTTTTCAGTTTTTTTATTTGTTAACAAAGTTTGAAATATCCAATAAATTCCGTTCCACTTCATGATTGTGTCCCACTTGTTGTTGATTCTTCACAAAAAATTACAGTTTTATATCATTATGTTTGAAGCCTGAAATGTGGCAAAGGGTCGCAAAGTTCAAGGGGGCCGAATACTTTCGCAAGGCACTGTATATATCTATATATATCTATATATATCTGTATACAGTATATATACACATGTGTACCAGGGAGTATGTGGCAAAGACCATTGAAAGAAGACCACTAAGGCCAACAGCTGACCCTTGATAGTACTCAAGACCCCCCCCCCCCCATTGAAGGAAGGTCAAGATCCGAGCCACTGGGAAAGAGCGAGGATGAACCCCAAGAGATCCACACCATGCAATGTATGACTTGCACGTATGATGGTAGATCTTCCTAGAAGTAGATTTCCTAGCTTCTAACATCATTGGAAACACAGATGGAACCTCTATCCATCAGCAGCTGGCATTCAACAGCCAAGCCGTCAAAGCCAGCTACTGTAAAGCAGGATGAAAGATTGGCCCTCGGGACAGCAGAACCTTCCTGAGAGGAAGCTTCCAAGGAATGTTGGCGTACCAAGCCCGGCAAGGCCAGCTAGGAGCCACTGAGATGAACGGAATCCCTTCTGCCCCAATCCTGTGTAGAAGTCTGGGCAGAAGCTGGAAAGTAGGGAAGGCATAAATCAGACAGTACTGACCCCACTGAGCCACCAACACGTCTGTGCGGCGTCTGCCAGAGGATCCCATGACCGAGCCAAAAACCTCTGCACCTTTCTGTTGAGCCGAGACACCAACAGATCCACCTCTGGGATGCCCCACCTGAAAGACACAATTGATGAAACACCTCCAGATGAAGGGACTACTCCCCTTGGTCCAATTCCTGCCGACTGAGGTAATCCACCTGCCAGTTTTCCACCCTGGAAATGTGTACGGCGGAGAGGGCTGAAACGAATCATTCTGCCCACCTTAGAATGCCGGCTACCTCCAGAGCCACCAGGGCACTTCTTGTGCCCCCCTGGTGATTGACATAAGCCACGGCCGTAGCATTGTCCGATTGAATGAGCAATGGGCATCCCTGAAGACGATTCGTTCAATGGTCCAGGCACAGTCTGATCGCTCAGAGTTCCAAGACATTGATCGGTAGTCTGGACTCTTCCAGTGTCCAGAGCCCCTGAGGAGAATTTTTGTTGAGGATGCCTCCCCAGCCAGACAGGCTGGCATCCGTGGTGACCACTGTCCAATACAAGGGGAGGAAAGATTTGCCCAGCCGAAGCGCCGGAGAACGAAGCCACCATATCAGGGACTCCTTTATTCCCCAGCACAGCCGGATCTGATTGCCCAGAGACTGCAGAGTTTTGTCCCATTTGGCCAGAATCTCCCTTTGCAGGGACCTCATATGGAACTATGCAAATGGAACCACCTTGAAGGTAGACACCATTAGGCCCAGCAACCGCATGAAAGTCCGGAGGGATGACCATCTGCTGGGCAGCAGGAGACGAATTGCAGCCTGCAGTTTCTGGAGTTTGTCCAGAGGTAGGAGCACTCTGGCTAATGCCGAGTCCAGAGTCAGACCCAGCAGTCCAGTTTTGTGGACAGAACCAGAGCAGACTTCGGAAAATTAAGAATTCAGCCGAACTCCTTCAGAATTCGTATGGTCATTTCCAGGTTTTCCACCAGAGCAGTTGAGTGCCAAAGGGTCTCACGCACAGATACAATCAGTGCTTCCACTAGCGCCTTTCCTGCACGGTTGCAGATGTGGAAGAATCGTCCTCCATATCTGAGGATTCCGAGTGCATGGTCGCAGACCCAACAGGGGGACCAACGTCCACAGTGGCCCAATCAGATTCAGGATCTTATGAGACTGATGAGGCAGGGGAAGGCGGGGGGCACTTTTTGCTAGCCCGTCGCCAAAAGCCACCTCCACCCGGGACACAAAAGACTCCAGAACCGCCGTCAGTGCATCGATGGATGGTTGGGACCTGGAGGGCCGGTAGCCTCAGAGAGGGGATCAGGTGGGGAGATGTGCTCCAAAGACTCCATGAGTCACCATGAGGACCCCACAAAAAGTGTAAAACACTGCAAAGGGACAACTCCCACCACGCTGGCAGCAATACCCACTGGCCAGGCACAAAGCACCAAGCGATCCTCGGCAGAGAGGCAGAGGACCCCACCAGAATCACTACCCAGCAGAAACAGGCACCTGCAGCCACCAGGATAATATGCACTCCACGCGTGGCGGTCAGGAAGTGAAAAGATCCAGGAGTTACCAACAAGCAAGGAAATGAGAAGGGGCTCCCACTGCCAAAATCACCGCCCACAGGCTCCACTGTCATGGCTGCTGCTATTTTCAATGGCAAACCACCGCAGAATGCCCATCGGACTACACAAACATGGCCGCCGTGCATTGAGTGCACAGGCTACAAGAAAATGGCGGCCCCACATGGCACCACGAGGCTCCCAGGGACACAGGAGGGATCCCTAGGCCCTATCCCTAGGCCTCAAGGACAGGCCAGGGCAGGACAGGGGGCACTGGTAGTAGCCCCCACCAGGTACAACCTCCCCCCGCACAGTCAATCGTCTGGTCGCCGGCAGCGCACCTACCCGCCCCATCGCCAGCATAGCTCCCTGCCCCCACCCCAGGAGGTGGACCAGACCACCCACACAGCCCCAGAATAAGTGGAAGGGGGGTAGGATGGGGGGACAGATGAAGGGGGGGTGCCTGATGGGAAGGAGGGGAACCCAGGAGTCCGACCCTCCCAAGGAGGGGACCATGTACACCCCAAAACCCTCCGGGGGAAGAGGGGGGACAGCTACTCACCATACCAAGACAAGTTGCCAGGACTAGCAAGGAACTAGTGGGAAAAAGTTTGTATGAGGCGCTACCTGTTTGAGCAGTTTCTATAAAAAAGGGGGAATGGTAACCCCTACACAAGTGTATGTGCACCCAAAGAAACTTAATAAAGTGCTTGGTGCAGGAGGTGAATAGGCAAACACCCCCCAAGGGAAACAAAAGTGCACAGTGACAAATAAATAATGTACTATACGTGACTGCTCATATGTTTAAAATATTATAAAACTGATAACATATAAAGTGCCAGTGAAAAATGTGCAAAAATGCAATATCAATAACAATATGCAAAATATTTTATTATATTAGAAGCACACCCTACAAGTGTAATAAATAATGGTGAATAAGTGAAAGTTCAAACACAAAGTGTATTGTGAGTAAGGTGCCCAAAGATAGCAACCAATCGGTAACACTCTCACCCAGTATTCCTCTTCTGGGCCAGAGAAATGGATATGTAGCCACAGAGGAAAAAATCCAATCCAAAGCCAGGGGTTCCTTCAGCCCGGCGGACCACGTGGGGAGCTGCCTCCCTCAAGAAGTGTTAATCTGTGGTGCTCAAGCAGAAAGATACGGTGTGGTGTGGTGTCAATGAACGAAACAGAAACATTATTTTAAATACAAAGATGCACTTCCAAATTTATTTATCAATGTTTTCACCCAAATATTTACTCTTTTTCCCATAAAATGTAGTTTAAAATAAGCAAATCTTGGGTGAAAGTTGTGTGAATCTTGGATGAAAAGAGTAGCATGTACTTAGAATAACTGGAAACAGCCATCCTTTACTGTTTAATCAATATTCCAATCAGAGCTCAATTACTGGAGACAAATCCATGTGCCTGATTCCAGTTATACATGAAGGAAAATGCTTTGATAGTAAAGAAACTCCACACACAACACTGCTTTCACTCTGGGAACATTCTAATGATGGGATTAATCTCAGCAGGATGTGCTTGGGGACATTGTCACCACTTGTTTGGTCACAGTAGATTCCCTGATGTTCTTCCTGTTCTGCAAATCCTCTAGATGCTGATCCCAACACCCCATTTACTCATTGGTCAAATAGAATACCTACCAAGTCCGACCAGCATTCATGTTACATGGTTAGTAAAGAAATGCTAGATAAGGAGAAAGTTCTAAAAAAAATTCAGATTTAAGTGGAGTCTTATGAATTTTTAAATCAACTGCTGTGCCCCAATTGAACATCCAATGGGGGCCCTGGTGTCTCATGTAGTGAATAATTAAAAAAAAAAGTGGGAAAATTCTTGGTAAGGTATTCTGACAACTTGTCATCCTGAGTAGTCCATCCAATCTGCCAGTTTTATACTACAGCTGGGCATACTACATACAAAATGATGTAAGGTTATTAGAGACACAAAGGCCATGCATGGCCCAACAAAAAGTGTAAACATATTTTCCTAAGTACCAGTCCAAAACGTATTTAGTATGACTTAATACATGCACCTATTATTCAGCCGTGCATTTAGTTCAGTAATGATGTCATCATTTCAGTAATGGAACTTCTTATAATATGTAAAGAAAGTCAAGACCTAACCACACACTATATATATTGTACTCCTTTGTATTCTGGAATCTACAAAGTGAATGAGTTGTAAGCAAAGGTATCAAAGGTCAGAGTAGCACACATACACATAAATGAAAATAGATCCTTTTTCTGTTTATGTTGTTTGATGTATTGTACAAGATAGCGAGTCACCTCAACTTGTCAGAAAATATTACAAAAAGGTATTATACTGTATATGAGACAATACAGCTTCAAAGTGGAGAATAAATAACCTTATGTAAGATACAAAAGACATAGCATGATTGGGTATACCAAGCACCACATCCCTAGAATATGCATAAAAAATAATTCAGAATGTGGAATATGGAACGCTCTTCTTTTTTCTGACAGTGATTCTGATGCATATTCGGTGTTGAGAACAGTTTATTTTCAGCTGTATATTTCTGGTCTACTACTGGGAGACTATGGCATTGCTGACCTCTTATTCCGCCTAAGCTTGGGATCTGTTCCTGGTTTCCTCAACTCCCCTCTATTTGGGTGCCCCTGTTCTGCGGTGTGCTGTGGCTTGGGGGTGTTTTCTTCAATCCCTCTCCTTGTGCCCCCCCATCCCCCCTTTATGGTGACTGCACCTGGTGCCCCTTTTCTTGTTATACCAGTTCACAATCAATTTCCTGATGAAGCAAAAACAGCGAAACGCGTTGGGATTCTTCAGTTTACATATAGTTCCACTGTACAGAGCTGAGCTTATTACAATCTCATAATGTCATAAAATTATTATTGGTAAGGTTGTATTGTATATCTCTTGATGGGTGTCTCTAGTAAATATATAATTTCATTTTTATTTGTTCCTAAATTTGAAATGGTTTTAAATTTCTTGTATAAGAAAGATAATTTTATTCTTGTGTTTTCCTGAGATGTTTAAGCACAGTGAAAGTCCCATATTCCACATTCTGAATTATTTTCTACAACCTTATATAAGATGATGGAAGAGTAAGAAAAGTCTGTGTTGTGACACATATAGAATTTCCCTTTACTCACAACATTTTAACACTAATACATTTGATTTCAAATGTCAGAAATGTATATTGTTGTACATTATAGACCTCTTTGTTACACATTTCTAGTACACTGATGCATTTTCTGTCATTCTTACTTTTTTGGGAACTTCTGTTTGTCTGTCCCATGGCAAATATGATTGTGTTGTAGTTGGGTTTCTTGGATGAGTTCTCTCAGTAGCCCTATCTACATGTAGTTTGTGTGTTTTTTCTATGTATGTGGGATCTTTGTTTGGCTGTTCTACATTCTGTAAGGTGCATAAATGCACTGACACTTAAACATACACCCCACTCAATTAAGCCTAAAACCAGCCATAGATGGTTTGAATCCATCTATGGGCAGGCTGATTGTACACAAGTCGATCCATTGATAACCAGCATGTTTGATTTCTAGCATGCCAAGATTGCCAGCAGCTATTGCCATTAGCAATAATTATTGTGTTCTCCCAACAGGGACAGCTCTCCGCATAATCTATGGCCTGCCTTAAAATGTAAAGCAGAGTGAAAGGAGGCAACTTATAGGAATGTGTAAGACCCAAAGAAGATAAAAACCATGTTACATTTCGCCTAAGATCCATAATTGGGTCTTGAAAACAAGATGAAAATCCCCTTCAGATGCAGCTGCTTCTCTGGCTTTGCTTCTTAGATCAGGTCAGTATGAGGGGAAAAACCTGACTTGCTTTATTAGTATTGTACAATAAAGGATTAGAGAAAATTCCTTTTTGGTATTCTTCAGAATTCGTTTATTACTAGCAGAACAAAGTCTGAAGTCAACTAGGAGTACTCTCAGAACCCCAAACAAAACCAAATCCAGCTTGAAGTCAAACAGGCCCACTTGACATTGTATGGCACTTAATTTGCAGGCATTTTCCGGGTAGGCACAAAGAGGCTCGGTGCAGCTATGCAGTTGCTGCAGATTAGGAAGCAGCCAGCGACATATTGTCTGCCAGAATAAATGCCAAGTAGTATTCTATTATGAGGGAAAGCTTTGAACATGCAGAGAATTAAAATGTGTGTGACAGGTACCGAAACAAATTAAAAGGCAAATTCACAGAGGGCTGACAATCCAAAGACTGAAATAAGAACAGGAGGCATCCGGTCCTGTACGGTGTGCCTAACTATAGATTTAGGCTGTGGCCTTGGTCTCGTGGACTGAGGAAATGTGTTATATAATGGATATATATATATATATACAGTATTTCACAAAGTGAGTACACCCCTCACATTTTTGTAAATATTTTATTATATCTTTTCATGTAACAACACTGAGGAAATTATACTTTGCTATAATGTAAAGTAGTGAGTGTACAGCTTGAATAACAGTGTAAATTTGCTGTCCCCTCAAACTAACTCAACATGCAGCCATTAATGTCTAAACTGGTGGTAACAACAGTGAGTACACACCTAAATGAAAATCTCCAAATTGGGCCCAATTAGTCACTTTTTCGCCCCGATGTCATGTGACTCGTTAGTGTTACAAGGTCTAAGGTGTGAATGGGTAGCAGGTGTGTGAAATTTGGCGTTATCGCTCTCACTTTCTCATACTGGTCACTGGAAGTTCAACATGGCACCTCATGGCAAAGAACTCTCTGAGGATCTGAAAAAAAGAATTGCTCCTCTACATAAAGATGGTCTAGGCTATAAGAATATTGCCAAGACCCTGAAACTGAGCTGCAGCATGGTGGCCAAGACCATACAGCAGTTTACCAGGATAGGTTCCACTCAGAACAGGCCTCACCATGGTCAACCAAAGAACTTGAGTGCACATGCTCAGCGTCATATCAAGAGGCTGTCTTTGGGAAAAAGATGTATGAATGCTGCCAGCATTGCTGCAGAGGTTGAAGGGCTGGGGGGGGGGGGGGTCAGCCTGTCAGTGCTCAGACCATAGGCCGCACGCTTCATCAAATTGGTCTGCATGGCTGTCGTCCCAGAAGGAGTTCTCTTCTAAAGATGATGCACAAGAAAGCCCACAAACAGATTGCTGAAGACAAGCAGACTAAGAACATGGATTACTGAAACCGTGTCCTGTGGTCTGATGAGACCAAGATGAACGTATTTTGTTAAGATGATGTCAAGCATGTGTGGTGGCAACCAGGTGAGGAGTACAAAGACAAGTGTTTCTTGCCTACATTCAAGCATGGTGGTGGGAGTGTCATGGTCTGGGGCAGCATGAGTGCTGCTGGCACTGGGGAGCTACAGTTCATTGAGGGAACCATGGATGCCAACATGTACTGTGACATACTAAAGCAGAGCATGGTCCCCTTCCTTCGGAGACTGGGCCGCAGGGCAGTATTCCAACATGATAACGAACCCAAATACACCTTCAAGATGACCAGTGCCTTGCTAAAGAAGCTGAGGGTAGAAGCGATGGACTGGCCAAGCATGTCTCCAGACCTAAACCCTATTGAGAATCTGTGGGGCATACTCAAACGAAAGGTGGAGGAGCGCAAGGTCGCTAACATCCACAAGCTCTGTGATGTCGTCATGGAGGAGTGGACGAGGACTCCGGGGGCAACTTGTGAAGCTCTGGGGAACTCCATGCCCAAGAGGGTTAAGGCAGTGCTGGAAAATAATGGTCATCACACAAAATATTGACACTTTGGGCCCAATTTGGACATTTTCACTTAGGGGTGTACTCACTTTTGTTGCCAGCGGTTTAGACATTATTGGCTGTGCGTTGGGTTATTTTGAGGGGACAGCAAATTTACACTGTTATACAAGCTGTACACTCACTACTTTACATTGTAGCAAAGGGTCATTTCTTCAGTGCTGGCACATGAAAAGGTATAATAAAATATTTACAAAAAGTGAGGGGTGTACTTACTTTTGTGAGATACTGTGCATATATATATATATATATATATATATATATACTGTATATATTACTAAACAGTAATTGTTGCTTATTCATCTTTGGCATGCCTGCAGAACAAAATAACAATTAGCACAATAATAACTGTAGAAATATACATTTAGTACTTTTGAATTACAGCAATAAAGATATTTAGTGATGTAAAAAAAAAAACAATACAGCAAAAAAAACCCCCAAAAAAACCCACTAAATAATAGAGAGCTATTTTTATGAACTACAAAAACACCCTGTTGAGAGGATAAAACTCAATACTGAGGCTTACTAGTCAATGGTGATCACTAGACCAATAACAACAGGTCCTTTACTAGCTGAATGAACACGGGTTAAAGTGGGGTTCCACCCTTAAAAGACACTTTGCCCCATCTGCTTGCTCTGTGTCACCTGAAAAATAAATGGATAATCACGATTTTTTTTCTTTACTTAACTTGTTTTAGAAGAAAATATACTCACCTTACTTCCTCTTCCTCTCTGCGGCCGTGGCCCGCGCCGTCACTTTCTCTTTGCAATGATTCCTGGGAGCTGAGCGTCATCGCTCCCAGGAATCAATGCGCCTGCACCGGCCCCGCTCGTCATGTCCAGTGCAGGCGCGTCATTCCTTGCTAAACAGCTTCTGGACATGCCCAGAAGCTGTGCAGGAATGACATGCCTGCACCGGAAATGACGAGCGGGGCCGGCGCAGGGCATTCTGGGACGAAGAGGACACAGAAGAGGATGAGATGGCAGCGCTGGACAAGACATTTTCAAGGTAAGTATTTCTTCTAAAGGGTAAGTGCGACCTGGGACAGTTCATTGTGGAATGCACTAGCCTTGACTGTCCCGGGGGTATTGTTAGTGAAAAAAACGTTTCGAGGGTGGAACTCCGCCTTAAGATCATTGATTGATAAATATTGTAAATCATGGTCATTTATTTTTTCTTAGATTGTATTATAACACAAATTTCAGAACAAAAATCAAGAACATTCTGAAAAATGTTGCAAAATGATAAAACTATAATATTTAAATGTCAAGAAAGAAGATCTGTAAGCCTGATATCAGATGGCAGACCCATCTGATGTGTGGCTTTTGGATCTTCTTTCTTAAAGCGGAGTTCCGGGCACAGAAAGGTTTTTTTAATAAATATACCCCCGGGACAGTCAGGGCTAGTACATTCCACAATGGCTAGCCTCTGATCTGTCCCGGTTCGCACTTACCTGCAAGAAGAAATACTCACTTATAAAATTTCTTCTCCAGCGTTGCCATCTCTCTTGTGGGCAGCTGAAGCCGGTGCGATCCTCTTCGGTGTCCTCTTCCGTGTCTTCTTGTCCCAGAATGCGCCTGCACCGGCCCATCTCGTCACTTCCGGTGCGGCGCCGCATTCCTCCACAGCTTCTGGGCATGCCCAGAAGCTGTTTAGCAGGGAATGCGGCGTCGCCCCGGAAGTGACGAGCGGGGCCGGTGCCGTCGCATTGATTCCTGGGAGCGATGATGTTCAGCTCCCAGGAATCATCGCAAGACAGGAAGTGACGGCGGAGCCGCGGCGCAGAGGGAGGAAGTGAAGAATAGGTGAGTATATTCTATCTAAAATTACAAGGTGAGTGGAAAAAAAAAAAAAAAAAAAAAAAAAAAAAAAAAAAAAAAAAAACTAACTTTCCAATTCCTTTTCAGGTTAAGGAGACCAAGCGGACGGGCACAAAAAAAAAAAGATTGATTTTGTGCCCGGAACTCTGCTGCAGCTTGGAGCCTGGACGAGCTCTCTTCCAGCTAGCACTTTAGCCTGAACTTTAACTCTTATGGCACCCACATTTTGCTATTGGGGCACAGTATAATATTTAATTACTGCAGAAATATTCTCACTAAAGTTTACAGCGAATATTAAGCCAAAAACCTTTTTAACTTTTGGGGAAGGATGAGAATCCCAGGCTGTTTTTTGCTGCTTTCTTGAGCTCTTTTACAGAGATACAAATCTGACAGGGATTCTAGCCCTTGTAGACAATCAGAAGACATATTTGAAAACCAAACACTATGTTTGAATTATGATTCCAGAAGCGAAACAAACAATATCTGGGCCCCTAGAGAAGGCTGAGACACAGCCATGCATAAAGAAAAACTATGGTACTGCAAATAGGGAAATGACGTCATTATGCTAAGAGCGTGTCATTAATGATTGTCTCTCACTAGTCAGACCTGTGAATTGTGAGACCTCTCTTCTCATCACACCAGGCAATTTGATCCTGAAACGTGTAGTTGGACAACACAATTCTAAGGCTGTATGTTACAGGGATACATTTTCACATCCCCGGTTTTCAGTATCTGTAAACATACAGTGGTGGAAGTGAAAACACATAAATATATGAGTTAATAGATACTGATCAAACTTTGCAAAATAATTAAAGATGTTACCCAAAATAACATCTTTAACTGGATAAGTGAATCTCAACAGGATGTTCACACACAAAAATCATATTGACAATTCATGTGGCCTATGGGTTCATCCATTATCTCAAGTGCATCCAGTGTAATCAAGAGATAGCTGTACTGTGACATCAAACATAAGCGTGGTGGAAAATCCAGTTTTCAGTTGTGTCAATGGATGCTACAGTATATAAACTGGATTTACCACTCTATTTTTACATCGTGTGGACATAATTGCGGATTGATTACAACTAACGGAGTCATCATGTTGCATAAGCTTTTTCCACCCTGTTGTCCAGCTCATCCATGTTCTGCATCTGAAGTCACCTGGTTCCAGAAATACACATTGCTCCCCAGCTGATTTTTTTTTTACATTGACAAATCAGATCTAATTTAAACTCCCTGCCCAAACAAACTTGAAAAAAATTGGATAAGGTGGCTTGTTACCCTGTGTTTAGCTCTTACTTCATTAATTCTGAATAGATTATTGTCTTAAAAGAGGGGGAGACTGGCTGGTGTGTCCTCTATTGGAGGGTACGTAGCTATTAATGATGATCAGCCAGTTATCTTATTTCTTATGGCTGTATGTGGGATTTAGAAGGCAAGGCACTGGGTGTGTGTTTTTGTTTTGGTGTTTAGTATATTTATATTGGACTTTCTCTTTGTTTTTGCATAAGAGTGATTTAAGAAGGTATTTGGATAATTCATTTCTAAAAGGCTTATAAATACATTGACATTTAACTGTAACAGAGAGATTGGATTGTACGATTGTTGGTATTGTAAAAGAAAGTCTGAAAAATAATAAAAAAATATTACAAAAAAAAAAAATTAAACTCCCCATCTTGTCAATACCAAGTGCACAATTATTTTATATGTGTGTTCTGTCAGCCTTTAGGTGCCTATAGGCAATGGTAGGTATAATATTTATAGGACACCAACAGATACCATCAGTTGAGGCTTCAGGGGCAGGGAAAAAGGGGTTAAATATACTGGAAACCCTTGCCTGATTGCTATTGTTCTCCCCCTGATATGCTGGCATCAGAGGTACCTGCAACAATCCCCCCATTTCTCTCCATAGCCCATATATTAGTGTTTCAGAAAATGCAGAAAGAGTTGTATGGCCAAGGGTTCTCAGTTCATGCCTGCACGTTTGACTCTTATATCTTTGGTGGCCTTTAAAGGCAGAATGTGTCCAGTCTTCTGGCATCTGTAGCCTCATTCAACCACTGTTTGACTTTTTGATGAACAGTCAATACATTCCTCTTTTCTCAACCTTTTTTCAATTCATTTAACTTTTTAGGCGATTCTGTAGACATTCCAACAATTTGGCCCCCTCAAACAGAGACATCTGTTGACTTGGAGTTCATCTTGATCCTCTCTGCATTCCTGTTCAACACACAATCCCGACAATTAAAAAAAAAAAAACAAATATAGCAACTATTGAAAAGTATTAAAGTAAACCCAAAAAAACTAAATAATGTTATAACTAGAAAAAAGAAAAAAAATATATATATATATATCTATATCTATATCTAGATATATATATATATATATATATATATATAGATCTATCTATCTATCTATCTATCTATCTATCTATCTATCTATCTATCTATCTATCTATCTATCTATCTATCTATATATATATATATATATATATATATATATATATATTCTCTTTTTTCTCTCAGAAAATAAAGATCCTAAAGTACTTACTGATTAAATAAATGTTATGCACTGTTCTTATAGAACTATTGGGTTTTGCAGCATCCGTTTTCAGGATGAAACACATTTAAACTGTAGTGTTTCCCACACAAAATTGCAGCCATGTAATGTTCATTGTTGCAATGCTTTTGTATGCCATTAACCTTATGCTGAGTAGTTATTTTAGCTCTTTGTAAGGCACTTAGGTAGGAAAAAAAACTATGAGTTATAAAAAGAACATTAATGCAGATTAGACAACTGTATCCAATTGAGGATGTACTGATCGCTCACATCGTTGTTAGTCAGAGAGCTAACCAACAAAAACAAAATGAGGTTGATTTACTAAGGATGTTAAGAATATCCAAAAAATAAATTATATGAATATTCAGTTCAATTATCTAGTCGTGCAAAGCAAATTACTGTTTACTTATTTTATCTGCACTTGATTGGACATTTAAAGTGAGCGAAATTTGCTGTTCACATATATGGATAATTGAAGTAAATATTCACAAAATTTATTGTGTAAATACTCTCACCTCCTTTAGTAAAACAGCCTCAATGGGACCTACCTGGCATATAGAGGAATTTCTAATTAGTTCAATTTTATCATGTAATGTTGCACAATGAGGGTGATTTACTAAAACTGGTGCATACAGAATCTGGTGCAACTGTGCATAGTAACCCATCCGCTTCTAGGTTTTATTGTCAAGCTTAATTGAACAAGCTGAAGTTAGAAGCTGATTGGTTACTATGTACAGCTGCACCAAATTCCGTGTGCACCAATTTTAGTAAATCTCCCCCATTGTGTCATTTATTTTTTGCATTCATATATCGTTACAAGCCAAGCAACTCATTTAACCTTCCTAGCGGTATTCCGGAGTGTGGCTCAGGGTTAAATTTCAGTGCCAAAAGCGGTAACCCCGAGCCACACTCTGGGTACCGATAGGAAGATCGTTGGATCCTGGAAGAGAGGGTACTCACCTTGTCACTGGGATCCAGCGATGTATCCCGGCGGTGTGCGGCAGCGGATCTTCCTCCCAATGCTCTGTGCCCCAGCTTCCGTCTCCTGCGACGTGATGCTCACAGGGGGGTGGAACCGGCGGCAAATTCAAATAGTAAAACACACCAAACACACTAATACATTACAAAATAAAATAAATTCACATTAGTTTGCTCCCCACTGCCCTTTCCTTTTTATGTATATATATATCTATATCTATATATATATATACACATATATATATATATATATATTTATATATTAGGTATACATGTATATGTATATATATATATATATATATATATATATATATATATATATATATATAAATATATAAGTATAAATACAGTATATATATATATATATATATATATACACATATATATATACATAAATACTTAAAATTATTTATAGTTATTTATTATATTATAATTTATGATTTTGCATTTCAAACTTTATCATACCCGAGATGTTATAAAGAAGAACGCACAGTAAAAAAAAAAATCATATGGAAAATAGTTGGTTTGGGCTGCTCATTCTTAAGAATTACATGCAAAATAATGGTACCGCTTTCTGCACCTAAAATCAGAAAGAATCATACCGCCAGGGAGGTTAAAGTGACTGTAAAGTCTCGTTTTATTTTATTTTTTTTGTTAAAACAAAGAAACATGTTATAGTTACCTGCTCTGTGCAATGATTTTGCACAGAGCAGCCTGGACACCCCTCTTCTCTGGTCCCTCTTTGGTACTCCTGGCCCCTCCCTCCTGTTTCGTGCCCCCACAGCAAGCAGCTTGCTATGGGGGGCAGCCGATCAGAGCCACAGCTCCCTGTGTCAATTCAGACACCGAGCCGTGGCCCCCTTTCTCTTCTCATTGGCTGACTGGCTTTTGATTGACAGCGCTCAGGAGGGGAGTCCTGGGCAGCTGAGACACTGCTGCAACATCGCTGGATCTAGATGAGGCTCAGGTAAAAAATTAGGGGGGCTGAGGGGGGCTGCTGCACAAAGGGTTTTTATCACTTATTTTTTAAATATTTTTATTGAGTTTTCTTTACATACATAAAAAAGAAAAATATAACATTACAAAAAGACATCAACTTATACAAAACCATAAAATTGTGGTGTTTCCGGCATATACATTACCCTTCGAGTATGTTTTGATACCCCTTGTCATTGGGCCCCTCAAAGAAGGTAAAGATACTCTTCCTCCTTCTCTCCCCCTCCCCGCAAAAAAATGCCCACCCCCCTGCCTATCACCCTAAAACTAAAAATTGGTGCTCAATTGAATGCATTAATGCATTTACCTCCCTGGCAGTATGATTATTTCGGATTTCAGGTGCTGCATGCGGTACCATTATTTTCCATGTAATTCTTAAGGATGAGCAGCCCAAAACAACTATTTACATATGATTTTTTTTTTACTGTGCGTTCTTCTTTATAACATCCCGGGTATGATAACGTTTGAAACACAAAATCATAAATTATAATATAATAAATAACTATAAAATAATAACAAATAATAATATAATAATAATAATACTTTTTATTCAATAAATTATAGTAAATAATGTAATCAAAACACTGACATTTTTTTGGGCCAAACAAGGATGCAATATTAGTGGTCATATTGCTTCAGTAAACGTCCCGGGTATGGAAAAATTTAAAACAGCGTACAGCACAAGTACAACATCACAGTCAGGACAATAGTACCGCGTTTCTTTATGGATTTTCCTTCCAGTGTCGTCATGTTTAGAGCAGCAAACCACACACATCCTTGTGGGAGCAGGCTTCTTTTCTGTTGGTGGAATGTGGTCCATAAAGTGACGACCAGTTAGGCGTTCGGGGTTCACAACACCAACAGCACGACATCCGGATCTATTTACAGTCGTTGGTGTTTGGTCCCTGAGAAATATCAGTTCGGCAACTTTACAATCAATGTCCACATGAACCACAGGCCTGTCACTCCTTTTTTTTTTTTGTAGAATGAATGCGTTCCACAAACATTGTTCAAGAAGATTCCTGAAGATTCTTTTGTAATATTTTTTTGTTGTTTCCGCATTGCCGGATAAAAAGTTATGGCCTGGTCAGCTCTGTCCACACCTCCCATGGTGTTATTGTAATCCATCACCAGTTGTGGTTTCATTACATCTTTTCCACCTTTTGTGTGTACCATGACAGTAGAGGTGTTGTGAATGGTACTCATTAGGCACACATCTTTTTTGTTGCACCATTTCAGTGCCATAATTTTGCCTTTCTGCCAGGCAACTATTTCTCCTGCCTTGAGCTTTTTATTGGGAAAGGTTGGCGGCATGTCACGCCAGTTAGCTCTAATGGTCCCATATGCATCCGTCTTGTTTTGAAGAAGGAACTCATAGAGATCTGGAGACGTATAAAAATTGTCTGTGGTTACACAGTACCCCTGATTCAGCAATGGCTCAATCAACGTAAGAACTGAAGCGGTTGCCATTCCATAACTGCTGAATCGTTCATTGAATTTGGTTCCTTTCCTGGTGTATAGGACCGAATTCCATATGTAACCAGTGCTGGATTCACATAGCATGAATGATTTTATGCCAAATCGTGCTCTCTTTGATGCTATATACTGTATCCAGCTGAGTCTTCCTTTGTAGGCCATAAGACTTTCGTCGATACAAATGTCTCTATCTGGTACATAGGACTGCTGGAAATTTTTCATAATAATTTGATAAACGTCCCAAATCTTTCAGAGTTTTGGAGCTGGATGAGAAGTCTGGTCAAATTTGTCTTTATATGTAAAGTGCAAATTTTTCATAATGAGCGAAAATTTGTATTCTGACATGACTGTGCCAGAAAAAGGAGTGGCCAGTAATTTGTTGGTGGTCCAATACCACTTCTGCAGGGGTTTCCCCACCACTCCTTGCAGAATAATTAGGCCCAGAAACTTCCAGATGTTCGCTTTGGTCACGGGTTCCCACATTCTGCTCCTTGAAAACCGCCGATGCGTAGCAGCTTTTTGCTCCTGGTACCGATTTGTTTCCATAACAATCTTTTCAATAACCTCATCAGTCAAAAAGAGTTGGAGGTATGGCAAGGGGTTGTCATCCTCAACATCCACTTTGATACCAGGTGCTTCAGTAAACGGAACCTTGGGGGCGCTACGTGCTCCGTATCGCAGTCAATCGAGCACCAAGTCCGCACATCGCTGGGCACAGTCGCAGGATCATCACTGAAATCGCTTTCTGCGTCCGATGGCGAACTTCCCCAAGAATCGCTATCACTCCATTCTGCAAGCGATTCTGTATCGCTGTCGCTGTTTTCCAGCAGGTCATATACCGCTTTTGAGGTGGCAGCGCGCTTTATTGATGCCATGGTCGCTCTACAGTTTCCAGACAAAAAGTACAGGAAAAATGCAGCAAGGGCACTGGGGAAAGCACTGGGGGGCAAGCTAAGGTCAATTTATTTTATATAGTAATGTAATCCAATAGGATAGTGTTTGTGTTTTTAACTTTTTCAATTTGCCGCCGGTTCCACCCCCCTGCGAGCGTCACGTGGCAGGAGACGGAAGCCGGGGCTCACAGCATCGGGCAGAAGATCCGGCCGCCGTATGCTGCAGGGACACATCGTGGGATCCCGGGACAAGGTGAGTACCCTCTCTTCCAGGATCCAGCGATGCTCCCTGGCGGTACCCCGAGTGTGGCTCGGGGTTACCGCTAATGGCAGTGAAATTGCACCCCGAGCCACACTCAGGAATACCGCTAAGGAGGTTAAGAGAGAAAAAAAAAAAAACCTTCTGCCTTTACAACCACTTTAATTCAATTTTAAGTCAATAGTTACCAAAATAATTTTTCTGAAATGTATTTCCAGTGATTCAATACTCCTTCAGCAGTCCCTACATGTGATCAAAAGTTCCACCTGAGACTATTGTAGTAAAAAAAACCTAACGGGGACCCAAACAATGAAATTGTATCTACAGTTTTAGCTGCTATTAATCTGCTAGCGAATATAATGTCAAAATTTGGACTGGGTTGCATTGCTAAGATAAATTAAGATGTCATTTTGTTGAAATTAAGGAAGCAGCAATATGATTAATGATGATTTATGAACTGCTGGTAGATTCTGCAGTGTGCACAAAGGGGTAAGAGTATTTTGGCATGGAAGAGAACAAAGCCAAGCTAGAAGGTGACACTGCAGTTGTACATGACATGTGCCTGCTTCTGGATAATTAGAGGGCATCTAAGTCATCCATCACAAGAGCACACGCACATACTCACCTATCATGGCAGGTCCTCATTTCAAACTTCAAAGAGCCATCTTTAAAGCTAAATTTTTGCCATTGATCATTTCAAGGCATTTTCTGCTAGTTGCATCACAAAAGAAGAGTAGTTATTTTATTTACAACGAGGAGAAAACTCCTCCAAGCTCTTTCTTGATGGACATTAGCAAATAAACAGTTAATAAAGGTGATTTTATTGCAACATCTGTCACAAGACTGCAGCAGGGTTAACTACTTCAGCACCCACAATTTCTTGTGGATGTCCTAAGGAAAAAAAGCTAACCAAAGTCCAACTGTAAGGAAGGGGTTAATTAGAGAGTAGATGATTAAAACTTTGGAAGACATAGATTGATTGGGGTCGTTGGGGTCTACCCAGAAATAAAAGCCACAATGCTTATCTTTGAACTGCAGTGTCCAATTGATTTGCTGTGGCCCATTACCCAACACACTCCAGGGAGTTTGGCAATGACTGATTCAAATATTATTTTTGTCTTACTTCCCTTCAGACAAAAACCATAATGTAAATAGAGGAAGGCAAACTTCATAAATGCTCTGCTAGTCTTTATATATTTTTAAGGACTTTGTTGTAGCTAAAATAATCAA
The DNA here is from genome assembly GCF_965119305.1 of Pelophylax lessonae. Taxonomy (NCBI): domain Eukaryota; kingdom Metazoa; phylum Chordata; class Amphibia; order Anura; family Ranidae; genus Pelophylax; species Pelophylax lessonae. Next base: position 289,885,323 of record NC_138770.1, read on the forward strand.
TTCATAGTGACACAAGTACAATGCAACTTTTCATACAATGACATTTTTCATTTGTAAAACTGTGATGTCAATAGAATGCCACACGTGCCTGAAGTTTAATTCATCTTTAAATGGAAGACATGTAATGCGCAGTCAGAGGCAATGAGAATGATGAATAATGATATTAATGATAATACCAATGCAGGACCCTAAGAAGATACAGCTGGACATACCACAGTCCACTAATTATATTAAAATGTTTTATTAAGTTTGTCGTTGAGTAAATTAAAGCATATCTAAACCCAAGAACAAAATATAATATATTGCAGCTCACCAGTTTTTAGATGTAGGATTGTTTTCCCTTTAATTTAACCTGTTGGTCCTGGCAGAAGCACACTTTCTGACCTAGGGCGACAACAGCATAAGCTGGCTATACACCAGTAGAATTTCATTTGAATATTCATGCCAAAATTTTGAAAAATTGTTTGTTAGGGTTTTTGATGTAGCCACAAATGAGTCAACCAATTTCAATTGAAAGCCCTTAAAATTTTGTAAAGACCTATTACATGAATGGAATTCCAAAAGTATTCAGTAGGCTTCATTTGTGCCTAGAACATTGTCATTACAAAATATGTGGCTTGTACCAAAAAAAAAAAAACATTCACCACTAGAATTTAGTTTGTTCGAGAAAAAATGAACATTTATGTATGACAGGAAAAGAATACAAATGAATAAAAGCAGCAACACCAACCCTAAAGCCCCGTACACACGTACCGAATGTCGGCCGAACGATCGGCCGTCTTTTGTCCGGTGCTGTCCTGTCGGTTGAAAAGTGCTAAAGACTGCACACGAATTTTGTCGGCCAACAACAGCCGACTGCAGAAGTGATGTCTTGTGATGGTTAACTTTCCGTGTCTTTTTTCTTCTCTGAGCATGCGAATATTTACGGCCGACAATCGATACGTGTGTACGGGCCTTAAGAAGTAAGACTGTACCCGCTATAACAAAATAAAGGATAGGGTTATGTTTCAAATACGCATGCCTCCCCCACCACCACCACCCCTACTTCGCCTTCAGCACCTTTTGCCAAGAATTACACTTACCTCCCCTGCTCCTCTGGGATCTTCATGTTTCTGTCTCCTGGACACCACTTTAGGATCTTCCAGTTGGGCTCATCTTTTTTGGAAGAACCTTTTTTATTTTCTACGAACAGATCATTCCAACAGTGGATTGTCTCTTTATGCAAATAATGGAGATTCTTCCTTGCATGCGTGGAGGAAGAAACGTCTGGTTAGGAGACATCTGCATCTGTGTGGCTCTTAGTAGGCTGCACAGTAAAGCTCTCAGAGAGGTGGAAACAAAACCCCCAAAAAACATTTACTATATTGCAGTTTACCAGTCCTTAGATGTGATGGCTGCATTCGTTTTCTTTTTAATGCTTTCTTTCTATTTTATTTTCACCTGGTGATCCAGCCAGTAAGTCTGTTGTTTCAGAAATGAACAAGCGGTCCTGCGAATGTAGAAGTTAGAGGGTTCAGGCAAACAATTTAACACTGACAGGGATGCTTACAATAATCAGCTTTTATTCATTCATGTAAAATTTGTATCCCAAAGGGAAACAAAACTGTTGCTGTAACTGCTTAAAAAGTGTTAGCTGGAAATTGGTTTCAATTTGTCAGTTTATCTAAATCTGGTAGTCCATCTACCCCCCAAATTGTCAATGATCCTATCAAATGGTGTCTCTGTTGCTCCATCATTCATTGTGTAGACATCCTAACACAGGAGGTGTGTTACTGGACAGAACACCAGGTGAAAAGAGAAGGAAAAAAGCCTAAGAAAAAGAAAACCTCTTATGATTGGTAAGCTGCAGTATATTACATATTTAGTTTTGGGTTTATTACCGCTTTAAGAGCAGAGATTCAGAATACTAAAAATGTTCTTTTCTAATTGGTTATAATTAGGTTACAATGTAATAATAAAACACAGACATAGCAAAGTTGTAGACTTTTCATGTGCATGGAACCAATGCAACAGAAGGGGCAGCTTTTCCTTTAATAGAAAAATTCACAAAAACAACAGCATTAAGGTGTCTTGGTATTGTGCCATTCCTACTGTAATAAATGACAGCAACCAACACTGGAATATACAGTATATAAGAGTTTATTGTACACTATTGTAGCAAGAGCCCAGCACCAAAAAAGGATCTTAATAAAATAAATATACAGCTTTATTGATATATAAAGTAAAACATGACGAAGCCCATGTTTACGCGTTTCAACCTACATGGCCTTAATCATAACTATGAAGTTACGTCATATAATTTAATGTCATGAGAAGTTGGCACAGTTTCTAGATAATTCATTCCCTGAGGGGAAAAAGTGCATACTGACCCACTCTACCCAGGGGGTCATGGTTTTCTGGTGAGTTCTCCTGAGTGGTGGGGGAGTAAAGTACTGAAGATTAGGTGTGGACTATGTTGCACCTTATTTGCACAAGGCACTTTTAATCATAAAGGAAAATCAGAGAAGCACTATACTGCACAGTAAAGCTCACTATATGTAGTTGTATTATGTTGAGTAATGGAATATTATTATTATTATTATTATACAGGATTTATATAGCACCAACAGTTTACGCAGTGCTTTACAATAAAAAAGGAAGACAGTACAGTTACAATACAATAAAATACAAGAGGGTTAGAGGGCCCTGCTCAAAAGAGCTTACAATCTAATAGGGTGGGGCAAGTGATACAAAAGGTTGTAACTGTGGGGAATGAGCTGATGGAAGTGGTAAAATATTAGTTGGAGGCGTAATTGGCTTCCTTGAAGAGATGAGTTTTCAGGGATTGCCTGAAGGAAACCAGAGTAGGAGATAGACAGACAGATTGAGGTAGAGAGTTCCAGAGGAAGGGAGAGGAGTCTTGGAGACCAGCATGGGAGGAGGAGACAAGGGAGCTTGAGAGCAGGAGGTCTTGAGAGAAGTGGAGAGGACGGTTGGGTGATATTAGAGACAAGATTGGTGATGTAGCTTGGGGCAGAGTTGTGAATGGCTTTGTATGTTGTTGTTAGAATTTTTTTTTTTTTTCACGGAGCGGATGACATTTGTGTCATCCGCTCCGTGTGCCCGCATATCATCCCATCCGTTTGCGGATGATATGCGGACATAATGTAAGTATATGGCATTGCGTATGTCAGCGGATGTCAGCGGATGACACCGCTGACATCCGATTTTCCTTCCTTTCCGTTTTTTACATGGATGAAAAAATAGGGTTCTGTTCCGTTCCAAAAAACGGAACAGAACTGAAAGGAGGAAAATCGGATGTCAGCAGATGGTATTCCGCTGACATCTGCAGTGCCATTCACTTACATTATGTCCGCAAATCATCCGCAAAAAATTAGGATGATTTGCGGACACACGGAGCGGCCGTGTGAAAGGACCCTAAGAGCATTGGGTAAAGCTCAGTGTGTCTACTATTTATTGTACAAACCTAAATACTCCCAAATGTAACAAAATGCAACAGAGTGATTTCCGGTGCGACCAAAATTAGATGATTAGAACAGCACATGCAACGTGTTTTGATGTGACCATGCATCTTCCATATACTGCAAATTTGAAAATGTATGTAACTACGACCTCTGTTTTAAACTAGGAACAGATTTGACAAGTCCTCTTTTCTGAATGGTAGGGAGAATGTCAGGGCATGTTTAGTTGTTTGGGTATTTCACCCTTCCTACTATTTACTGGCAGTATAAGTTTTAAATGAATTTACCAGCTGCCTTTTTCTGTATGGTGCAGTAATAAACAATGGGTACCAGTCTCTTCCAGCCCAGGAGATGCAGGAATTTAGAGAAACTGGAATGTAAAGGTATTTCTTTTTTGGATAGTTTAGATCAGTGTTTTGCAACTTTTGTTTTTAGTCAGGGCACCCTTTAACCACTTGCCGACCGCCGCAAGTACATATACTGCGGAGGTCAGCCCCTCACAGGCAGAGTGACGTATCGGTACGTCACTAGCCTGTGAAGCTCTGGGGAGCGAGCGCGCGCCGCCGGCGGCCCGCTCCCACGCGGTCATGGACCCCACCGCCCGTGTGACCGGCAGACCCGATGTCCGCTGGTCACTCACGATCGTCGGGGGAGAGGGAGAAAGGCAGGCAGCTAATGTAAACAAGCTGCCTGTCATTCTCCCCTGTGTAGAAACAATGATCATACGGTTCTACTATGTAGGACCGTTGATCATTGTTCCTACAGCTCAAGCCACAGCCAATCACAGTTAGAATCACACCCCTAGGGACACACACAGCCCCTCCCTCTCAAATAAAGTTAACCCCTTCACTGCCAGTGTAATTTTACAGTAACAGTGCATATGTATAGCACTGATTACTGTAGAAATGTCACTGGTAACCCCAAAAGTGTCAAAAATGTCAGTCAAGGGTCCGATCTGTCCGCCCCAATGTCGCAGTACCGCAAAAAAATCGCAGATCGCCGCCATTACGCGTTAAAAAAAAAAACAACAAAAATGACAAAAATCTTTCCCTTTGTTAGTAAACGCGATAACTTTTGCGGAAACCAATCAAAATACGCTTTTTGCGATTTTTTTTACCAAACATATGTAGCATAAAACAAATTGGCCGAAAATGTTAAAAAATTTTGATTTTTACATTTTTTTGGGGGGGAATTTCATATAAAAAAATGTGAAAAATATTGTTATTTTTGCAAAATTTACGCTCTTTTTTGTTTATAGCGCATGATCAAAAAATCGCACAGGTGATCAAATACCACCAAAAGAAAGCTCTGTTTGTGGGAAAAAAAGGACGTCAAATTCGTTTAGGTACAGCGTCGCACGACCGCGCAATTGTCCGTTAAAGTTACGCAGTGCCGAATTGCAAAATACCCCCTGGTCTTTCAGCAGCCAAATCCTCCAGGGCTTAAGTGGTTAAAATCCTGCACAACCTCGAAGCATCCCATTCTAAAATGTAAAAAATGAAATGAATAGTTTTACATAATGCAGCAACATCCACACATGTAAGACACTCAACATTAGTGGTGATTTATTCTTCCAAAGCAAATATACCTTTTCACACAGGTACTGATTAGTATTCCAAGGTTTTTCCTCTCCCTCTCTCTGTAAACATGACCCCAGTGCTTACAGAGAGGGGCAGTGGAGGGACAAACAAGAATGCTGTGCTGGTGCCTGATGTCCTCCTTAATAACCGATGATGTCATTGGTTATTAGGAAGCCAGCGGCTAGAAGGCTGTAATGGTGCACAATTTAAACCTGTGGCTTTGAGTAACTAAAAGGCTTGATTCACCTGCTGGCTTGTATACAATGTTAAGGCAAATTTTAGGCAATTTGCCAAGGCATAAACGACCACTCACCCTATGTCCACCGCACTGTGGGAAGATAAAGAGCTAAGTGACGGTGCTCAGGCTGAACGTCCATACCAATTGTTATATGAATAAAGCCGGCACATGAAAAGGCTGCTTCCAAGTAAAATTCTTTATTCCAGCATGGATAGCGGTGACAACATGACAAATGCTGACGCGTTTCAGCTTTACGCCTTCCTCATAGCATGTTTGCCAAGGCACACCTTAAGAAACCTAAAGAAACCCCAAAGTGCCTGGGTACCTTGGTTTAAAAAGGTTGATTTAGAGATTGCAACCACCTCATGGTTTTTTATTTCTCTTAGAAGCTCAAGTAGCTACGCCTGCACAGAGCAAGCTGTTAGAAATCACAAGGCCATTACCTATACAGCTTACCTGACAACTACCCCTCCAATGGAGATTTTAAAATGATATTTTCACTAAGTATATACTAAAATCATTATTACCAAACAAAGTCAACATAACCTAAAAAGTTCCTGCTAAATCTAAAGGATAAAACTGTATTGCTTAAAAAAAAAAATAAAGCTCTGTGGGTGAATGAGGTCTTGGGGCCTATTCATTTGGGTTCTGTGGACTGTACAGTGTGAATCAGTGTTTTTTTTTTTTTGTGACTGGAGTCAGCCTATCTTATGCTATGGGTACCCAGCCCCTTTATGAATACAGCTCCAGGTCCTAATTTGACACAGATTTGGCATTCTGAATTCAGGGCCACTCATCCGCACCTGCTATGTTCGTATATAGTCTAACAGGCACCTAGCCGCACACAAAAAACATTCACTCACACTGTATGGGCCAGAGACCCTGTGTGAAAAAGCCCTAAACTATGTGTTTCTATTTGTTTTACGATTATAATTTTATATTTGTATTTTTTTTATTTTGTTAATACAATTTTTTAACAACCCTGTTGAGGGACTGTGATGAAATAACAGGGGTCTCACTTTTGAGACAGAAAAATTGATAGAGGACACAGTCCTAAATCTCTATCTCTGCAGCCTCAGTTGTACAAAATGATTCCCTGAAGAAGTCACGTGACTCCTTGACATAACGCGTAGGGCGGAACCAGCAAGAAAACCGGAAGTGACGCACCGGGACGGAGTTACCGAGTCCCGCAGCGAGATCTGAGGCTAGAAATTACTGTTTTAACTGTAAGTTACTGCATTTTTTTGGAAATAGATATTCTTAAGTACTACACCATGATGGCCCCTATCTTTCATTGAGCCATAAGAGGAGGAGTACCCCGCTATATAACATGCAATCAAAAGGAGCCAGAACCCCCCCTGAAGCCGGAGGCTATAAGAGGAGTGGAGGAAAGGCAGCCATCCAGGCATACATATTAGAAGCGTATACAAAGAGGTAATAAGGTGAGCAGTTAGCACACCTACACATGTGACCAACGGAGAGCACCACTGAGCACTACCTTAAAGGTGGAGGAAGCCTTTGGCTGAAATAAGGACTTTTAAGGAATATATAAAAGGAAAACACCACGTATATGGATACTCTAGCACTGAATTGAAAGCTGCTTATTGTCTATAAGCATAAACTATGAAATATTGAGTTTGAATGCACCAATAATATTTGCACTAAGTGTATAAATGTACACTAGCACTGTTGGAATGCACTAGCACTTTATTTATTTATACATCACGGCTATATTGGCCATTTTTGTGCACTTTAGTTTTGAATCTACATCTGCAGTGATATATTTGGGAATATTTAGTCAATTTGCACATTCATTTATTTATTTATTCTTTGCATAATCTTGAATCCAGTTTTGTGAATAATTCACTTATTTGATACCTACAATGGTAAAATATGTGTGAGTACCCTGTAAACTATTCCGTGATGTAGTATTGAATATATTAATACCTTGAAGTGCAGTACAAAACCCCCATATCTATAGATCTTTTAAACTGTGAAGTACTGTACTTGCGGCATCAGGGGTGTATAATTTATCGTCTATCCGTGATAGCACAAGAATCACACACCTATACAAATGCACAAAATGAAAGAACAGGAAAAGCTCTGCACAGAGCTTCCAGTTCATTCACAAACTGAAGCATAGTCAGGGTAATGTTATGATGTGCTCCATAACTGTATTTATTGGATGGATTCACGGCACATGCACGGTCCAGGCACGTGACTTCGGAACGGCCACTATCTTGCGCATGCGCATTGGGCCGCACTGGCGCCCGCACCTCTAATGGCGTTATTGGACCCTGGGAGGTGGGGGGGTTATAAAAAGGACCACAAATGGTGCTTTGAGCATTGCAATACTGATGGAGGAGGACATGCATCGAATGGGAGTCACTTAGATAAATGATAATGGCCTTAGTTTATGGTTTAACCTTTGAGGGCAGCCTTGATCTTAGAAGTTTATTGTTTTTATTGTATTGATTCATTAGGAGGTACTACGGTCATTTCCTGTGTCCCTAGTAATCATCCAATGGGAAGAATATTTCATGCGTATGTCATCCAAGAATACTAATAATCCTAGGCCCTCTATGAAGTCTCTGTTACTGAAGTGAAGGGAAGGTAAATATAATATCCATTTCTTTTTTAAAGGCATACCACTCTTAATTAACCTATACGCATAAGTTCAATTTTAAGTTTGATATAACAACAATTATCAAATGTCCTTTCCTAGGTACTCTGAGATTGATATATCCCCCTATGGTTGCTGATATCCTTCTACAGACAGGATTCAAAAAAGCCTAAGTGTCTTCCGTAGAATATTTTATACCCTATTTATTTATATAAATTATGCAAAATACGTTTTTTCTCCTGCGAATGTAAGCATCAATGTGTGAATATACTTTTGGGATTATATTGTTTAGTCAACAATGATTCTGTGGTAATTGACTAATTTTATTTTTATTGTAGTTTAGATGTGCAGAATCCACAAAAAAATTATCTCCTGAAGAAGCTATTGTTTGTAGCAAAACATGTTGAATAAACTGGATTAACTGTCCAAATACTGTAAGGCCCCGTTCACATAGGGGCGACGCTACTTCGCACCGCGACCTCCGAGGTCGTGGTGCGAGCAGCGCGCCGCGACCTCGGAGCGGCCGCCACGGACTTCATATCATTGAAGTCTATGGCGGTCGCCTCCTGGTCGCCCCAAAGAAGCTCCGGACCCTTTTTCTAAGTTGGAGCGACTTGTGTCGCTCCTATTAGAACGGGTCCGCAGCTTCCCTATGGGAGGCGACCTACGGCGACCTGTGAGGCGACCAGGTCGCCTCACAGGTCGCCTCAGTGTGAACCGGGACTAAATGTAAAAACTTTCTTTTATCCAATGTTTTTACTGTTTTGTATCAGTAAAATTGAATATTTTATTATAGTTATTGCTTGTTATTGAACCAATTGAAAGCCCAATTTCTCTCAAAGTTGCATATTTCATAGTAAACACAGTTAACTATATTTCAGTTATGAATGAACACAGTGAGTGACTGATACAGATAGAAATCCAGTACACAAGAGTCTATATAACTGATTATTAGCTTGGTTGGAGCATTGAATCACCTATTATTAATGTCCTCTTTTTCAAGTTAATGTTCAATAGATCTTTTTCTTATCTTTAACTTTCCTTTAACTTGACTGGCATTTTCAAGTGCAGATTTATTGATCTGTGAAAGTTTTTAATAAGTAGCAGTTTAAATTCTTTATTGCATTTCATATGCTGCTGCTACAGTATATAGATATTTACTTAAAAAGGACATTCTGGTAAATAACCCTTATCACTTCATTTGTAAACACATCGTGAGGACATGTTTAATATATATGTATATGGCTATATATATATATATATATATATATATATATATATATATATATATATACTGTACATATATTATATACATATATAAACATATATTCAATTGTGCTCATTCATTTACATACCCTGGCAGAATTTATGATTTCTTGGCCATTTTTCAGAGAATTTGAATGATAACACAAAAACTTTTCTTTCACTCATGGTTGATGTTTGGCTGAAACCATTTATTATCAATCAACTGTGTTTTCTCTTTTTAAATCATAATGACAACAGAATCTACCCAAATGACCCTGATCAAAAGTTTACATACCCTGGTGATTTTAGTCTGATAACATGCACACAAGTTGACAAAAAGGGGTTTGAATGGCTATTAAAGGTAACCATCCTCACCTGTGATCTGTTTGCTTATAATTAGTGTGTGTATATAAAAGGTCAATGAGTTTCTGGACTCCCGACAGACCCTTGCATCTTTTATCCAGTGCTGCATTGATGATTCTGAGTCATGGGGAAAGCAAAAGAATTGTCAAAGTATCTGCGGGAAAAGGTAGTTGAACTGTATAAAACAGAAAAGAGATACAAAAAGACATCCAAGGAATTGAGAATGCCAATCAGCAGTGTTCAAACTCTAATCAAGAAGTGGAAAATGAGGGGTTCTGTTGAAACCAAACACGGTCAGGTAGACCAACTAAAATTTCAGCCACAACTGCCATGAAAATTGTTCGGGATGCAAAGTAAAACCCACAAATAACTTCAGGTGAAATACAGGACTCTGAAAACATGTGGTGTGGCGGTTTTAAGATGCACAATAAGAAGGCACTTGAAGAAAGATGGGCTGCATGGTCGAGTCGCCAGAAGAAAGCCATTACTACGCAAATGCCACAAAGTATCCCTTTTACAATACGCCAAACGGCACAGAGGCAAGCCTCAAACCTTCTGGCACAAAGTCATTTGGAGTGATGAGACCAAAATTGAGCTTTTTGGCCACAACCATATTACAATGATACATTTGGAGAGGAGTCAACATGGCCTATGATGAAATGTACACCATTCCTACTGTGAAACACAAAGGAGGAGCACTGATTCTTTGGGGATGTATGAGCTACAAAGGCATAGGAAATTTGGTCAGAATTGATGGCAAGATGAATGCAGTATGTTATCAAAAAATACTTGAGAAATGTTTGCATTCATCAGCCCAGAAGTTGCGCATGGGACATACTTGGACATTCCAACATGACAATGATCCTAAACACAAGGCCAAATACAACCTGTCATTGGCTGTCAACCTGACAAGTGTTCTAATCCTCCGCTCCATCCAAATTAAAACAAAATGCCTTTAGTTATTCTTTAACTGAAATATTCTAGCATACGGAGGTATATTGTAGAGAGACACTTGTATCCTTGAGATGAACATCCATAGCACTAGTCTAAAGCTGGCCATAGATGGATCTCTTTTTTTGATCAGCCAGCTGGCTGATAATAAACAAAACAAACAAACAAAAAAAGAAAGGAATGGATTTCCCCATCCACACAAACAAGGTGGATGAAGATATCCTCCCTGCTGTGCTACTGTATTCTGAACAAAAAATTCCTAACATAGCCATTCACGAGAAGTTGATCGTTAGTTCGACTTCTCTCTAGTGAGAAAGGCCATAGCTAGATTGAAATTCAGTTGGTCCCTGCTGAACTGGCCGCATTTTGATCCATCCATGGCCAGATTGGGACTCTGGCTAAGGCTTCTGAATTTCATGTTTAATTGTTTATCACCCATACACTAAAACAATTTTGTGACACTCTAATTTTGTCAGATTGCTCCAAAAATACTGCCCAGTTATAATTAGTGTTACTTCCTAAATTTTACTTATTCCATAGATATGTACAATTTAGGTGGCCTGAGGATATTTTGTGCACATGCAGCATATAAAAGATATAGCTGAATGTAACATTTAGCCATACAATGTAAATTACGCAGCTTGCATAGCTTGTAGTCATTCCCCTTTTCTTTCATTGTGACCTGCCATACGTTGAACTTACGAAAACAGATGTGTTAACTTTAACGTTAGGGAACCTTTAATGCCTTTGAAGTTCAGTCACTGCTGGCCCAGCAGAAGGAGGACCATTTTATGTAAGATAGGGACTGGATGCTTTTTAACCCATTAGCAACATCATTAATCATGTTTATCCACATGACAACAAAGAAATTACATGTATATACAATCCAGCCACAGAGGCTTAAATGCGTCTTCAATCTAAAAGAAGCACGGAGCAGTAGATCTCTATAAAAGGACTCACGTACTGCTGAAAAGATGATTCTCTACAGAAACTGGTGCCACAGATGGTTCCATCTTTTAGAAAGAAGACCGTTGTACAATCCCATCAATGGTATCTTATCAATGACATCTTGGAAAGGCTTCTGTTCTAACATGCAAGTTTTCCGCTGGCCCGATCTCTAAATGGCTACAGCAAAATTCTGTGAACTCTCCCCACCCAAGAGTAAAGGAGACCAGGCCTTTGCTCTGAAGGTGTTTCCATCATGTTGAAAAGTGTGTCCAATCTCTTTGTAATGAGCAGCAGGTAGCTTTGAAAGGCCGGGTCACTCTGCTGACCAACTTAAAACCCCATTGTGCCCCAGTAACTACAGGTGAAAGGTCACAGCCCAGTCCAGTCGCTGACCCTATACTTTTTGTTAGGATTGTCACAAGGTATATTAATCAGATTTATTGCATTATGCTGCTGCATCTTTCTTCTTTCACAGTCCTGTCCCAATAATAGGGTCTTTGTTCACCCCTCACGCCAAACTCTCCCAAGCACTACAGATATGATCACACTCCATCCTAGGAAGAACATTAGGATTATAGATAAACCTCAGCAGGAAAACAGAAAGAAGTTGTACATTTTAATAAACAGTGTGCTCTACTTCATGCAATTTGTTAGTCTTTATTCAATTAAAACATTCAGCATTCAGCAAGGCATAGTGATGACATATTACATACAAATTTGATTTGCCAAACTTAATTCAAACCCAATCTATTCCCACTGGCTGCACGCAATTGGCTTATTGACTTACATACATTTTTAAATTGATTATGACTAAAGTGTCATTTCATTGTTGTTGAGATCTATGTGAGTATTGTGAATGGAAGGAATCAGATTATGCTGGGCTGCAGTGAACTCTCAGCATGGGAAAAAAGGGAGGTTGGAGAGAGGTTACAGGTATTCTTTATGCAGCATCGCAGGAAAGATCCCATGTCCTGCTGATAGAAATTTGTCTGCAAATTGTATCTCATTGATGCTACTTGATGGATAGCTAGATAACTTAGTATAGTCAGCAGGGTGGCTATGTAGTTAGCATTACAGTATCTTGCTGTCATGCTTTTGATTTCTATCTGCATGAAATTCATAGAACATCTGAATGTGATTGTAAAGTATTGTCAAATATTCAACTTGAAGAGATAACTCATTGTAACTATATATTATTAATAGATTAAAAGTACATATTAGTCATGAAATCTCACAGCAGAAGGGGGAATATTAGAAATCTAAGGTTCCCTTAATTCCATCTGCATACATGCTGGTTCTAAGGAAAATGTCCATGTTACTATGAGCTACTCATAATTTTACAGCTTTATTATTTTTAATAGGTAGAATTGCTTTTTCTTTTTCTTTTTTTGAGTATTTCAGGCCAATTTCCAATACAATTAAGACATTTATGTAACTGGCAAAAGCCTGAAACTGGAAACGTTCAAACGAATGTGTATTTTTAAAATTTCATTGTTATTATTATTATTATTATTAATATTAGCGCACAGAAATAATGCACCGAACGCACATTAGTTGTGTTTGGTGTATAACGTCTGTGTGCATGTGCTACTTTATGTAAATAGCTGTGTACATCTGCACACGCAGCTCTAAAGGCTCGTACACACTTGATGAAAATCAGACGAAATATCCTCCGATTTTTCTTTCTCATGCTCAGCGGTCATAACCGTTTTTAGTTGACAGTGCATAAATGTTCACAAAATTTCTCGTCTGATTTTTTTTTTTTTTTTGGGACATTTGTTCCTAGACGTCTGGGTCGTCAACAACTTCAGATCATGCGCAGTCTTTCGTATCCAATTTTTCACGGACGTACTGCATACACATTAAACGAAAATTGGTCGTCTGGGGACAGACAATAAAAATTTTGGTGTTTGTCCCTCCGTTTTTTTTTTTCGTTGAAAACGTCGGCATCGGCTGCTGAAAGCTGTGTACACACTAGCCGAAAATTGTACGATTTTACCTCGGATGGGAATTTTCAGCAGATTTTCTACTAGTGTGTAACCCACTTAAGACATCCAGGACACCGGAAATATGCATTGTCTTTACACTGCATGTACATGTATCCTTATTATTATTAATATTATTATTATTATTATTAATAATTTTATAAAAAAATACTTTAGTGTAAAAAATGTAGTATTTATTGCATATTTCACAATTCAGACAGTGTTACAAGAATGTACATTTTTATTACACACTTTTGTGACATATTTATAACCTTAAACAGATTTGCGATTGGCCGACTGTATTTTGTGACAGCTGTGCATTTTTGTTTCAGCTCCCCATTATTTCTTACCTTTTTTCCATTTTTTTTCTACACTATTATTTCTAGGTGTGCCCTCACTGGAACTAGCAGCACAAACTTGTCTCCAGTACTATTGGACTCAGTGCCTCAGGATTTGTATTAGCATAGAAAAAATTTTTTTTTTATTTGGCTATAGTGGAAAGGGTTTCAAAGCCCTGTCATGTTTTATTGCTATTTATGTCCCCTTTGCAGAGATTTGCTCTCTCTCATTGCCCTGACTATCAAAGTCACCAGGAATTAAAGTGAGAGTAAATCCAAAACTCGAAGCTGCCACCAGAACAGGAAGAGATGCAGCATCTTCCGGTGGGGACACTTGTTCCCTTGACAACTGCTCGGAGTTGGCCAAAGATTAATTGAAATTAAGCTGGTTCCTGTTAATCCATCCAATTTTCGATCTATCTATGGCCATTCCTGCTCGACAGAAGTCGACCTATTGATCGATTTCTGGTGAGCAGGACTGTTGTAAAACTTTTGTCTATCAACTAGCTGCAGCCAATAGGCTGCGGGCTCTGATGAGTGTATTCTGATAGCAAAGGAGTCAGAATACAATGACACAGCAGGGAGTATTCCTCCATCGACCACGCTTGTATGGATGGTGGTACTTGTTGGCTTTTTTTTTTTTTTTTTTTTATCAGCCCTCCAAAAAGAAAAGCGTTTATGACCATGTCATCTCCAAAGCCTTTTGAGGAGCTCCTATACATCAGTGAGGAGAACTGCTGCCTACAGCAGCTCTATCAAGTATTATACTGGGGAAACACTATCTGCGGTTTTGGAAAACAGAACCACGTATATGGAGGCTACCCTTTGGGATTTTTGGTCCATAGTCTATCTCTTTAATTCATTTACGGGAATATAACATACTTACCTTCATTAAAATTCATAAATCTTTTGAGTGTGGCTAATTTCTCTGTTATGTAGTGGTCGCGGTTCTACTTTCCTGGTCCAGGCTGGTTACATTTGTTGTATCCATGACAGAACCCCGTGTTAGTTCTTCCTGAGAAAGCGGGCATTGTCCCAGTAAAACGCGTCAGTGATTTCTGGATGGAACTTTTCAGATGATCATCTGGGGTTTTGTTTATCTGCATTTAATAACACATGTAAACTTCAGTTATTTTACAATTGACACCTATGTTGATAGGATGCTTTATTGTGTTTATCCTTTTAAAAACTTTTGAATAATAAAAATGGATATTTTTTTATACTAAATTGGGTGTGGTACCTATAAAGTCCTATTAGCTTGCAATGGTAGGGTTTCAATTATCTTTCAGTGTCAATATGAGGGGACATGGTACCAGTAAATCCATAAGGATATTTGAGGCTGTATTTTGTAGTTTCCTTCCATTTCTTTTTTTTTTTAGCGTATATATAAGCATCCCAGTCTTAGTCCGTAGGGTTCAATATCGAGTTGGCCTAACCTTTGCAGCTATAACAGCTTCAACTCTTCTAGGAAGGCTGTCCCCAAGGTTTAGGAGTGTGTCTATGGGAATGTTTGACTTTTCTTCCAGAAGCGCATTTGTGTGGTCAGGCACTGATGATGGACGAGAAGGCCTAGCTCGCAGTCTCCACTCTAACTGATCCCAAAGGTGTTTTATTGGGTTAAGGTCTGGACTCTGTACAGGCCAGTCAAGTTCCTCCACCCCAAACTTGCTCATCCATGTCTTTATGGACCTTGCTTTGTGCACTGGTGCGCAGTCATGTTGGAACAGGAAGGGGCCATCCCCAAACTGTTCCCACAAAGTTGGGAGCATGAAATTGTCCAAAATGTCTTGGTATGATGAAGCATTAAGAGTTGGACTGTAAACTTGTTGGATACACTAAGTCTTAAAGAGTTACACATTTTTTACATCCAGGCACGTCAATAAGGTAACAATCCGCAGAAGTGTTATTATGATTGAATAAAAATATATGTATCAAAAGCCTCATGAAGTTACCCAGTCAGCACTGTCTGAACAACAACCTTAACAAGAAGCCCGACTAGTACTGCAGGAAAATGAACAGAACATCACTGAAATTAGCCTCAATGATCTTTCCCCTGAAAAGAAAGAACCCCTTACAACCCCAGTCAGAAAATCTGCTACATCCAATAAGGACATCCTAGTTAGATGCCTATCATATATTGTTCATACAGGACCACAGCCGGAGCCAGTATCATGTGAACAAATGCAAAATCTACCTTTCAATGAAAAGCAATGGTGGATTAAAGCAGTAGTTAACATCCTATTTGAACTTTTACCTACAGGTAAGCTTACAATTAGGCTTACCTGTAGGTACAATGAATATCCCCTAAACCTGCACCATTTAGGAGATATTCACGAGTGCAATAGCCAATTACGTCAGCCACGCATGCGCAGTGACACTCTTTATTCAGGGCACTCAGTGTGCCATAGAATGCAGAGAGCCTTGCTACTCCCACACACATAGAGTGATGTAATTGTGGCCCCAGCCAATCAAATGGTCAGAGCCAGAGAACCCAGAGAGAAAACCGAGTGAAGATTGAATCCCTGGGAGCGGTGACAGGGTGCCGTTGCAGGGCTTTGTTTAAAAGGTAAGTTTGTCATAATGTGATAGTTTGCAGTGAATAGCACCTTATGGCATACACCTGCAGGGGGCCCAGATTATTATTTTTTGTTTGCCCAGTTTACTACCACTTAAAAGCTGCAGATGAACAGATGACATCTCTCAACCAGCTCCAAGCTTTAGAACTTGCAAAATTACCCCAAGGCAATAATGCAATTATATATATATATATATATATATATATATATATATATATATATAAGTTTTTAAGTCAAATATGAGACTGCAGATAAAGTCCATAGGTGAAGAGCAAGACTGGTTGCAAAGGGATACTCGCAAAAGTATGATGAAGTCTTTGATGCAAATTTTGCTCCAGTGGCAAACCAAGGTACATTCAGAACCTGAGAAAGAGATGTACCACCGCTCAGGCAGTTGGTCTTTTATACATTCAGAACCCCACTAACTATAATGGTCCAACTGAATATTAGACTGAAACATTATGGCATTAAAACAGCTTTTCGCAATGGCAGTATTGAAGAGGAATTGTTCATGACACAATTGGAAAGATATTTAAAAGGTGGAGAAGAACCCATCGTTTGTAAGTTACATAGAACATTGTATTGACTCATAGCATGACTGAGTGAATAGCATGGAATAAAGAAGAAGTGGCCAAAGCTTCATTCCTGTGACCCATTTTCAGTCAACATCGGGCTAAAGCCTGCTGTTGGCTGACGTCACTCAGCCTGTCCAGCCTCTGGATCGATCCTGACTGTACAGTCAGAAGCTACTCAGATGCCTGGGCTGGCAGCTGGCTCAGCCTCTCAGTGAGCCACAGGTTGACTGAGCCAGCCGCTCCTGCCCCTTCACCAGCCCACCACTCCAGTTGAGCGCTAGAGAGGTAGTAAAGAGACTGTCAGTCGCGGCTTTCTGCTCACTGAAGACTGAAAATCAGTGATCTTGGATCGCTCAGTTCTCAGTTGTAGAAGCGGCGGGGGACAGATGCAGCTGGGATCGGTGCTGCATCCACCTAGGTGAGTATCATTTTTTTGGTAAACTCATACTTTAGGAAATGAATGAAGTCTCATTAGGCAAAGTGTTCACATGACATAAAATTGATCCATGTCTCTCACCGTGTCTCTCACCGTGCATCTCAACCTTTTTATCAGTCACGGCACCTTTGAAAAGTATTTTCATTCTCGAGGCACCCCAGTCTAAGGCTTTCACATTACTGTGTACCAGTAAGACATACAAAATCAAGTGCATGCCAGACACAAAGACAAACACACTGTTTTTTAGCAGACGCACAGGGGTGCCATTAATTCTTAATAGTACCCCCATGCCTTGACAAAACCATTGTTTTAAAACAAGGGTCTGGGACTTTTATCCCTGTGTTCCTGAGGGTAGGGTACACGCAGCCACACAGACCGAACTGAGGGCTCCTTCACCCAGGAGACTGGGAGCTGTAAAACCACACTGCTGAGGTGTGCTTTTACCACCTCCAAATTCCTTCCTCTTTAGCTGCAGAGGGAGAAGTCAGGGTTGTACACATGCTGTGGCTGCAGCAGGAAGTATACCCCCAGGTGAATGGGCCCATGTTGCACCCACCTGCAACTGCATGTATTGCACACTGCTTGTGACACAGCGATACTGCATTTAGGAGGTTAAAACAGGTGTTGAGGAGGTGACATACTGCCTCTTCGCCGCCTCTCAAATGCCTCTGAAAAGTGATCTGAGGAGGGTAGCCAGAGTCCTTGTCGCTAAAAATAAGTCCTAAAAAATCAGTTCTGATCATAAAGGATTTAGGGTCAAGATTAAAAGTTACATACATACTCACACACACATATACAAACACACACACACAGTATTATTTATAATCTGCAGTACTGTGCCTGCACTTGGAGTCCATGTCGCTAACAACAAGTCATAAAAAAGTAGTTCTGATCATAAAGGATTAGGGGTCAAGATTAACAGTAACATGCTGTCACGTACCTGAGAGGAGACTGAAATGACAAGGTCAGCCTCTCTTGTATCTCCACCCCAGGCCCCATGCCCAGGCTCCACTGGAAGTGAAACAGAGGGGGCCGAGGGACAGAAGGAACATGAGTGCCTGCAGATGTAGATCAAGGGACTTGAAGCAGGAGATGCGGATCCAACAGGAGAACTATCAGGTCAGGAGCCGTGCACAGTAATCCAGCCAAGGTTAGGTAAGCAACCCACTTGCGCTGCAAGCCCAGGACGTGTGGCTGGTCAGAGCTCTCAGCAAACTTGCAGCAGGAACACTCAGTGGGGCGCAACAGCAGAGTCAGGCAGACACTGGAATGGGTCAGGAAGCCAGGGTCAGAGACAGAAGCGTGGTCACAGGATTAGCCAGGCTCATCAACAGATGGGCAGCGATGTACCAAATCAAGAGCAGAGCCAAAGTCAAGAACAAGGGCCAGAACAAAAGCAAGATCCGAGACCAGGTCAAGTGTAAGCGTTTTTTAATAAAAATAAGCCAGATTGTCGGATAATGCCTCTGATGATCGTCAGAGGCATTAGCCGACAATCAGCAAAGCGCCGAGTGAGAATGTAACCATCATATTCTGCCTGGCTCTCTGCCCATGTGCGATAATTGACCAATTATATGACAGGCGTATTTGGGTGTGTTGCATGGTGGGCTTTAGTGTGTTGAAGGGTGGATTTGGCTGTGTTCAAGGGAGGATTTGGCTATGAGCAGAGAGCCAGACAGAACCTGATGATTACATTCTCCCTCGGCACTTTGCTGATCGTCGGATAATGCCTCTGTCATGGCTCTCACCATGCCATACAGACGGCCAGACGTGGCCGCCTTTAAGTACCTAACAGAGGATTTGAACCTGGGTACTTTGATGTTCTGTCCTGTTATCCTGCCTCTGAGCCACACTTCAGGTCATATGAATCCAGTCTTGTTTATCTGGCAATGCCTGCAGTACTAGGGGGCTGGATTTTACCTGAGTATACTCCTGTCTCTCATTGTCCACCTGAAGCTAATTGATCATTTAAGCAAGGTATAAAACACTGCCTCTCCCTGAGAGCAGTGTCAGTTCATTGTTCCTGGTTGACATATTTTGTTCCTGTGTTCTTGTCTCCTGAGCTTGTTTTCCATACTGACTCTGGCTTATGACCTTACCTCTGCTCCGTGTTTATCCTGACTCGTGTCATCCATTGACTATGGTTATTCCTGGACTATCCTTCCGTTTGTATTCCTGCCGGTACTGCTAATTGGAGCACTTTTCCTGCCAAGGCCCCGTGCACAGATTTACAGCCCAGGTGGCTTCCTTACCTGGTCACCTTGGACTGTGGATATCTGCAAGGGTGAGCGTACATCTCTGCGCTACAGACTCCAACCAAGGTAAGCCCTGACATAATGAACTGACCATATGGAGTCCGTATAAATGTGCAAACAGCTTACCCAGCAGGTGTCCAGCCTGGCCCAGACTGTGTCCAAGTTGCAGCAAGAAGTGCTGATACTTAAAGGCACAGTACGCCAAGCCCTGGAACCTGCATATTCAGAGCCCTATGTCCTGTTACCTGACAGATTTGATGGTTCCCGTTCCTTATTTACAACATTCAGGATGGATTGTGAGCTCCTGTTTGCTGTTTGTCCTTAAGCCCAGGACCTATTACAGCGACTTTGTCAAGCTGGTGGGTGGATGAAACCTGCCTTTTAGTTACACAGGTTTTAATTGTTCACCGTTTTAACCTTCTAGCTGCCAAACTCCTAATGACCAATGACAACATCAGTTTATAAGGAGGATGTTAGCTGCCTGCATATCATCATTGTTTGTCCCTCCCTTGCCTCTCTCCATAAGCATTGGGGTCTCATTAGCTAAGTGAGGGAGAGAAGAAATATTGAAATACTAGTCAGAACCAGTTTGCAAAAGTGTATTTACTTTGTAAAAATAAATCATCCCTTACCCTGGTTGTCCTACATGTATTGATTTGCTGTATTATGTAAAACTATAAGAATAGTTTTTAGATTTTAGGATGTGGCGCCTGAAGACTGTCCATAATTTTGGAAGGTGCCTCAAGATTGTCCATAATTTTAAAGGGTGCCTTGACTAAAAAAGGTTGATAAACACTGGTGTAGACAAGCAGTGGGGGCATTGTATACATTGCAACCACTATACATCCAGATATAGGAGCTGTCATGTCACTTCTCTACAGATGTGTAAGTAAACCCCTGGCAAAGGGACTGGACTGAAACTAAAAAAGTCATGCAATGCCTAAAGACATGAACCTGAGCTTATTATGTAAAACTTTGCCACATATTGCTCGGTGCTCCCTAAGCATGGGTATAAACTGGGCCCCTTCCCTTTCTCCATGGCCATCTGACAACATAGCAAGGAAAGAGACAGCTACTTCATTATGGCCACTTGTCTCATTTTCGGAGCACTTTCCCAAGACAAGTGGCGGCAACAGCAATGCAGAGGTAGAGGGGGAGTGTCAACCTCCCGACCCTCTGCATTTCTCTTGCCAACACTTGTCTCAGGAAAGTGATTGGAGCAGAGACGAGCAGTTTTTACTAAGCAGCCGTCTCCTTCCTAGCTACAGTATGTTTCAGATGACTGAAGGGGAAGGGGGAAAGTCCAGTTGATCCTCACAGCTAGGCCTAAGAAGCACCTAGCAAAATGGAACAAAGTATTACATGTACTTTGTCCCATGAAGGACAGAACACTAAAAACATTTAATTATAGTTTTTCATTAAAGCAAGAAGGGCTCAGCCATGTGTTCAGCAATACACAGTTCCACACAGGTAAAGTGCTGCATCCCAGTAATACCTCTCTTAGGCTATAGTATGGTTCTTCAGCATGCCAGATCAGCAGTCTCCATCTGCTTCCCAATAGATACTTATGAACAGATGTCGACAACAAGGTGAAAGTAGAAAAAACTTCTTTATTGAAAACAAGGAGTAAAATGTTCCATAGCACAACTCACACGTGGGTCATGTTATGGAACATTTTACTCCTTGTTTTCAATAAAAGAAGATTTTTTTTCTACTTTCATCTTGTTGCCGATGTTCATTCATGATGTGTCCAGCAATATCTTGACCGGCAAGAGGCTGTAGCAGCTTTACAATAAAAATAAAACCTTTTGATGCTACCATGAAGATCCTTGTTTAGGAACTCCCCGTTATAGGATGATAATGAATGCTTTGTCCAAGTTTCCCAGTTGTGATTCTGTGTTGGTACCCTGTAACATGGACTTCTGATGGGGACTACAAATGAGCAATGTTTTCACACACTATGCAGCAACGGTCCACTGTTTTCACCATCAAGAAACTGGAAACAGAGAGGCTGCAAGAGATCTGCATTGAGAAAAACAAAGGGTGAAAACATTACAAAATATAGCACTCTAAGTAAAAGGCAGCAGTTTATGATACACGCAGCTTTTTATCTACCTTAAAGGGTCATTCACTAATATTTGAAGGTGCACAGAAAAACAACTGATGGTTCACTGTATTTCTCAGGGATTCTTGGTGAAATCTCTGCACTTCAGTTCCCAGTAACACACACAAGAAAAATATATAGTGCTATGACCCATACACAAGACTACCAGCAGAGCTCACGGGTGCTTGATCCAAAGTCGTTTGTCTGTAAACAGCAATTCATTAAGATGATCCGCACAGCAAATTGTTGCTCTTAAAAATAGTCATCTTTATGGAAAAACGACAGATAAAACCAGTTAACGCATTTCAGCCTACAAGGCCTTAGTCATAACTACTCAGTTCCTAGGAGTGAACACCTGCTGTGGCCCTGGGAGAATGGATGTTATAAGAGAACACCCAACATTTAAAGGTGGACACGAACGGAGTCAGGAACCATGGGAAAGAGATCTTGCTGCAAGAATATTCCAAACTTGTAGGGAGCCAAAGGCATACCCATGGTGGCATTTATAACTAAACTATTGTGTGAACTGACCCTTTAAAATGTTTCTAATATGCAATAAATTAAGTAGCAGAAAGCAATGGGTTATCACATTGGCCTTATAATTTTCTCACGAACGGGCTTTCTCTTTTCTATCAGTGGGAAGGTCTTCTGTTTAACATTTCTACTTGCTCTAAACTATAGGCCACCTCTGCAACCTCTTCTTGGAAACCATTCAATCAATTGACTGGACTTTATTTAAAGAGCACTTACTCCTATTTTTTCCTGCCCTGGTCATCTCCAGCTTAGCTTTATAAAGTAACCCCACGATCTAGCATTTATCATTCCATGAAATGTCCTTCTCTACAACTTTTTATCTCTTCCATGACATCCAACACAATGTCATTCTATCGTGGGATATTTATCGAGCTCTGAATCTTTCCCATAAACACGTCAAAATTGGCAACATCATTGGTTCCACTGTTGTGTAAATTTTTAGGTAATTAAAGATTTATATTGCTACTGCTACTTGTTTTTAAATATTACTTCTTTGAATTACAGTCTATAAAGAGGTAATTTTCAGATATTAATTATGAGTTAATATTTTCATTACAGATTCTTACCCATTTGATCATGCAGTTGTTTTTTTCCCTTGCATACCTCACTCGTTCCCAATTTATTATTGTAGGTCATCCATTAGGAAGTGAATTAGTTAGGTCATTCTTAGGCACCATTTTCCCATGTCAGAAATGAGAACCTGATTACAGATTTGTGATGCAAAGACTTTTTGCCAAGTAACTGCACAGAAAAGGGGCCACTCTCGGTTCTATTCATGATGAGGGGCCATAGGATTGATTGATGTGACTGGGAAACGTAAGTTCATGTGCAACTCACAAGGTCATTAGTTCATGGCCCTGCCCTGATGTGGCCAACAGATTCACCTCCATTCTCTGCATATCATCTTCCTATTCAAATGTCTATATATGATGATGCTTATTATTTGCAAGAATGTTTCTCATGGAGAGTAATGATAAGGCGTACTATATGTGAGAATGTTTTTGTCAAGAGTGAAAGGTGAATGACCAGCTTGATGCATCATGCTGTCAAAGTTTAATTCTGTTGTCTATGTTACTACTCTAGCAAATATGTGGGTTCTACACTATACAAAGTGTTTTTTTTTTTTAAAGAGAAAAACGTGTATGAGCTGGTGTGAAGAAGCCCTTACTGAAAGATATAAATAAGCAATATTTTATTATGGGGATACCTACCTTTTCTAGTTCATATTGCCTTAAAACATACACTCACTGGTCACTTTATTAGGTACACCTTGCTAGTTTCAGTTTGGACCTCTTTAGCCTTCAGAACTGCCTTCATTCTTCATGGCATAGATTCAACAAGGTGTTGGAAACATTCTTCAGGGATTTTGGTCCATATTGACATGATAGCTGCAGATTTGCAGATCTGCAGATTTGTCGGCTGCATATCCATGATGCAAATCTCTCATTCAACCACAAGGTGCTCTATTGGATTGAGATCTGGTGACTGTGGAGGCCATTGGAGTACAGTGACTTCATTGTTATGTTCAAGAAACCACTGGTGGGATGATTTGAGCTTTTTGACATGGTGCATTATCCTGCTGGAAGTAGCCATCAGAAGATGGGTACACTGTAGTCATAAAGGGATGGACATGGTCAGCAACAATACTCAGGTAGGCCGTGGCCCGGGAGTGACGCCATATCCTGCCGACCAAAGAGGAAGTGATGCCCCAAAAAAGGAAGAGAATGGCCATACACCATCCACCAAATGAGGACAACTGCATCAACTTCACCATGTGTCCAGGCAACCAGAAGCGACATCCGTCCGCAAAGGAGAGCCCACATGAATGAAACAACATGCCCAGACAGAGCACACCCCTCTGGGAAATGCAGCCAACACACTGCTCCATCAGCAAAGACAAGCAAAACCCTCAGAATATATGTATAACGATAATGAGGGGAAGTACATCACATACCCATCTATAAAGATCCTACCAGAAAGCCAAATGAGACCTCCCTGCAGTGCACAAAAAAATAAAAAATAAAAAATAAAACACCACATTTCTAAACTATGAACATTAATAGTAATAGATCTCCAAAAATCTACAAGCATATATTACAAAGTTAAAGCAGAGCATATTAGATCATAGTTATATCAAATGCTAGCATTACATAGGACATAATTAGGACAGAATGTAATAAATAATTTTGATCTAATAATAAAGAGTATAATATATAGAGATACATAGAGACAAAGAAACACAGAAAGTCATCATGACTGCCTAACATGAGAGCAGGAAAAGATAAGGATGTTCTGTCTATTAGTTTGTGGAGACATATTCAAATAAAAGGGGCATAACTTAAAAATCCATTGAAACCAGGGTGCGTATCAGCTCTCAGAGTAAAAATCCACCTGGATTCAGAGGGAAGAAATCTAGCCTTTTTTTTCCTAAAAAGGCTAGAGGCCACAGAACCATCATGATGTTTGATAATTGTAAAGTCCATAAAGGACTATTTGTTTGCATCCATATTGGTTGTGAAGTGCACGTTAAAGTCATTACTGTTGAGCTTGTCTACAAACTCAAGGAGTGTCTCACCTGATCCGTTCCAAAATATGAGGATGTCATTGATGTACCTCCGCCACAGAGATATGTGGCGGAGGTACATCGACAAATCCTCATCCACAAAAACTCGACTGCTCCCACCCCCCAGGTACAGGTTGGCATAAGAGAGGGCACAAGTGGTCCCCATAGCCACCCCCTGCACCTGGAGGTAGTGTGAGCGGTCAAATATAAACACATGAAAACCAACAGCAGGGAACTCCCTGCTCCACACCCATAGTGCCCATCCCCAGCATCCTGTTAGGGGTATACCCACAGGTCAATACCTTTTGGGTACAACAGAATTGTTCCAGTGACAATGACTTTAGGATACAGGCTAAAGTCCTTAAGGAAAGATTTCTCCAAAGGAGCTACAACCATAAATCAATAAAAAGGGCTTACAAAAAGGCACTAGAAAGTCCCCGAGACTTGCTTTTATTTCAGGGTGAACATCAAACCGAGGAATTTAGGATTAGACCCATCATTAAATATAATAAACAGCGCAAGGAAATAACAGGTGTCTTGAGAAAGCACTAGCATTTGCTAACCCAGGACAATGTTATTAAACACTTCATTATTGAAGATCCACGAGTGACCTTTCGAAGGAACAGATCTATTAAAGATATTCTTACATCTATCCACTTAGATAGAGCCGAGGGTTCGGACCCTTGTGGTGACTGTCCCCGAGGCACTTATCGATGTGGCCACTGGGAATACTGTGGGTACATACACACTGGTGGGGACCCTCTAATGGTAGGTAATATTATTCGCTATAGGCATTTTGCCAACTGTGAGACCAGAGGCATTGTATATCTCTTAAGGGGGGAGGCAGTGCCTTTTATGTGGGTAAAACCAAATGCATGCTGTGGCAACATATGAAGGAGCATGCTGATGATAAACACGATGGGATACCTGAAAGTACCATTGCCAGACATTTCGAAAATTGCAATACATGCAGCTTAGACAATCTAAAGTTTGCTATGATTAATAGAATACATCCCAAACCACGGGGTGGTGACCTGGATAATGCCATTCTATGCTCTGAATCCAGGTGCATATTTACTCTCAGAGCAACTCCGCAATCTAATAGATAGAACATCCTTATCTTTGCCTGCTCTCATGTTAGGCAGTCATGATGACTTTCTGTGTTTTTTGTCTCTATGTATCTATGTATTTTGCTCTTTATTATTGGATCAAAATGATTTATTACATTCTGTCCTAATTGTGTCCTATGTAATGCTGGCATTTGATATACCTATACAGTAAACCCCCGCTCCATCGCGGTTCAGTTTTTGCGGTCCCAGACTCCCAGTATATTGCGTTTTTTTTTTGTAATGTTATTTTACTATATAAATCATTAAAAATGAAATATTTTTGTGTTTTCCATAGCTCTTGCTATGTCTCTCAGTATCTTTTATGTGTTTAAATTAGTTTCTATTGTTTTAAAAGTGTGTTTAAAGACCTTAAAATGCTTTTACACGTACAGTGACAGTAAAAAAAAACATGCCTACAATGCATTTTAATAGGGTTTTTCTATTTCACGGATTTTCACTTTTCGCGGCTGGGTCCGGAACGTAACCCCCTCAATGGAGGGGGGTTTACTGTAATCTAATATGCTCTGCTTTAACTTTGTAATATATGTTTGTAGATTTTTGGAGATCTATTATTATTACTGTACATATATATATATATATATATATATATATATACACAGTGTATATATACTGTATATATATATATATATATATATATATATATACTGTATTATATATACATTATATTAAACTATGTTCATAGTTAAGAAACGTGGTGTTTTTTTTTTTTTTTTTTTGTGATTCTCGGTTGTGCTGCAGGGAGGGAGGTCTCATTTGGCTTTCTGGTAGGATCTTTATAGATGGGTATGTGATGGAATTCCCCCTCATTATCGTTATACATATATTCTGAGGGTTTCCCTTATCTTTGCTGATGGAGCGGTGTCGACTGCATTCCACTGAGGGGTATGCTCTGTCTGGGCCCATTGTTTCTTTAGTGTGGGCACTCCATTGCGGATGGATGTCACTTCCGGTTGCCTGGACACATGGCGACGTTGATGCAGTTGTCCTCATTGGGTAAATGGCGTAAGGCCATTCTCTTCTCTATTGGGGGGTCACTTCCGGTCTGGTCGGCAGTATATGGCGTCACTTCCGGGCGCCAGTGTGTGGTGGCCAGGGGGAGCTGGCGGCGGCCTTTGATGTCCCTACTCTGACGCATTCCCATGGAGAACCTGTTGCTGCACACGCTCTATAATCTGTGTAAGGGTAAGACCACCTGATTTGTATTGCTATATTTAGCCTAATGAGAGAGTGCCCGCCAAACCCCTTCAGGGCCGCCCCTATTTGTTGCTATAAGGTGCTGTGCCCATGAAGGGTTCTCGGTCTGTTGACATGGTGGGGTCTCGGGAGACCCAGGCATCTCTGTAGCAGGCCCACAGTGTATCTGAGATTGGCAGCCTATATGGACAAAAGTCGGCTTGGAAACTAGTTTTTTGTGTAGACAATAGTAAGAGAGAGTGGACCATATATTTACTATGGGATATGTTATAGGCCAGTCTTAAAGCAGAGCCTATTTTGCAACTTTGGTGATTCTTGGAGTGCTCGCTATGCTGATCAACAATTGGGTATTTTCTATTTTTTTGGGGGGTCCCTTACCTTATTTTCAGGGCATTTTTGATTGTACTTCCTCCTTCTCCCCCCCTCTGTGGCCATGGCCACCGACATCACTTCGTTCTTTGCATTGCATCCTGGGAGCTGTTTGTCATCACTCCCAGGAGGCTGAAATCAGGAAGAACTCCCAGAACACTCACTAGAATCAGAAAGAAGGACACTGCGGCTTCAGATGCCCACATCCAAGATGGCCGCACTCAGACAGTGTTTTTATAAGTAAGATTTTGATTAAAATCCAATACTGTACACCTTGTAAGTATGAGAATAGTGGTTCTGTAAAGGGCAATGGATTAGTATTATAGGGGTATTTTTAGTTAAAAAAGGTTTTTGAGGCCGGAACTCCGCTTTAAGTTTGTATAAACTGACATAATATGGTGCTGTTTGCCTGTCTGTGTCCCCCCCCCCCTTTTTTTTTGGTCTGTATATGCTTATAGTGCACAGTACATAAAACATATTGGGGAGCTTTGACACAGTCTCGGTTGGG
Source organism: Pelophylax lessonae (assembly GCF_965119305.1). Classification (NCBI taxonomy): domain Eukaryota; kingdom Metazoa; phylum Chordata; class Amphibia; order Anura; family Ranidae; genus Pelophylax; species Pelophylax lessonae. Next base: position 289,913,299 of record NC_138770.1, read on the forward strand.
TCTAGGACGTCTGGGAATCTGCAATATCTGATGCATATGTATACTGTTGGTCTCCCCCTAACTGGATCACACCCGACAATCATGCTCTTTTTTTTAGATTTTATTGTTTGGGAAGTGATCTTTTTCTTTTTTTTTAGACATTATCTACATTCATATTTTGCTTTTGTCTCTGTTTATGTATATGTTAGACATCTGTGAAAACTATACAGACAACACACAAAAAAAAGCCTTGAAGAAGTGGAGAAGATATACCGTGAAACATGTTGGCACATTGTGTTTTTTATCCGTTATACATGTCTGATGGTTTTGTATGTATAATGTTATAGGGGGACTTTGTTCTCCTCTATATTTTTAATTGTTTGTTTACTTATGTAAAAGATATACAGTATGTTTACACATAAAAATCTATAAGGCTGCATTCACACTTGAGCGTAGCGTTTTTTACCGCGATTTTACCGCGATTTTTACCGCGATTTTACCGCGATTTTTACCGCGATTTTTTCAGGCGTTTTTCATTGACATCTATCAAAAACGCTGGTAATCAGCCCAAAAAGAAGCTCATGTACTTTTTTCAGCTACAGGCGTTTTGCAAAACGCTCAGATGTGAACAGGGGCCATTTAAATGAATGGGGTTTTACTTGTTGGGCGTTTTGGAAGCGTTTCTTTTGAGCGTTTTTGGAGCTGAAAACGCCCAGGTGTGAATGGAGCCTTATTCTTTTTAAAATAATACATTTATGTAAATTTTGGAGTTACCGTAAAAAGACCCATTTACCTTGGGAAATGGTTGTCCCCTTAGCCCCCTTTTTGTATTAAAGATATTTTTCTGGGGCCTGGTTTCTCCTAAAATAAATTATTTTGACTCACATTTATCCAATATATCATGTTAAAGATGGTATTCTACATACCGTGATTGTAACAAGTGGTTGTTTGATTTATTGTGATGCTTTTCTATCATCTCAACTAGTCTGCCCAATGTCCTCTAGCCTGACATCAACAAGGCATTTTTGTTCACATAACTGCGGCTCAATTAATATTTTCTCTTTTTTGGACCATTCTCTGTAAAACCTAGAGATTTTTGTGTGTGAAAATCCCAGTAGGTCAACAGTTTTTGAAATACTCAGACCAGCCTGTCTGGAACCAACAACCATGTGACATTCAAAGTCTTTAAATCCCCTTTCTTCCCCATTCTGATGCTCGGTTTGAATTTCAGCAAGTTGTCTTCACCATGTCTAGATGCCTTAATGCTGCCATGTAATTGGCTGATTAAAAATTTGTGTTACTAAGCAACTGAACAGGTGTCCCTAATAAAGTGGCTGGTGAGTGTATATATGATATTACTTAAAATGCAGTTTGTATACAGGTCTTTATTTCCAATTAGCTTCCAAAATCAATATTCGTCAGGTAAAAGTGTGGCTTTCTTTCTTGTTGTAGATGTGTCAATGGCTAATAATTCAATGGAGCTACCTTTCTCAACCTAGTGAGGTATGTAAAAATGTGACTCCAATCATTGAAAAGCTGAAAGTCAATTCCTGTGTACCTATGCTAAAAAGAATTTCCATTACAAAACAGACAAATAAGTGCAAAAAAGACGGCATTATTATATGTATATAATAGGAGGGTCATTCTCGGGCCAATGCCTTGATTTAATGCAGTTGAACATGAAAGCCCTTGGCCATGAAAGTTAAATTAGGGCACTCTCAAAACTGGCAATAGCTTATATATATTTTTGTTAATATAATATAATATAATATAATAAACATGTACTACTCTTGGTTACTAGATTCGAGTTTTCATCTTTATTTAAATTTACATTTAATTTTAGTTTACATTTTTTTTTTATTACAGGATGTTTTTAATTGCAACATAATTTGCTTAAAAAAAAAAAAAAGCTGGATCCAGGCACATATGCACCAGTAAATCTGGGGTTAAGTTGAACAAAAAATATTTAATATTTCATAGTTACATAGTTACATAGTTACATAGTTAGTGAGGTTGAAAAAAGACATCAGTCCATCCAGTTCAACCTATGATGTGTGTGTGTTTGCTTTTAACCGTACATTGTATACCTCTGTATGTTGTGGTCTCCAAGGTGCCCATCTAATAGTTTTTTGAAACTATCAATGCTCCCTGCTGATACCACTGCTTGTGGAAGAGAATTCCACATCCTTACCGCTCTTACAGTGAAGAACCCCTTACGCATTTTAAGGTTAAACCGCCTTTCCTCTAGTTTTAGTGAATGGCCACGTGTCTTATTGTATCTCCTCTCTTTGAATAGTTTGTTCCTTATGCTAGGGTCGCCAGTACAGTATTTGTACATTGATATCATATCCCCCCTCAATCGTCTCTTCTCCAGAGAGAATAAGTTCAGTGCTTGTAGTCTTTCCTCATAGCTGATGTCCTCCATTCCCCTAATTATTTTTGTTATTTCATTATATGCCATCGCTTGAATTACTCACCAGTTCATAAATAGGATCTGTGCTCTATCTGGACATGACAAGGTCTCACTCTCAGTCATGCTAGATGTAAAGCGGAGTTCCATCCATTTCTGTGTTTATTAAACACAGGCTCACCTGTCCCAGGATCCAGCAATGCGGTTGCCCGAAGCCTCGGTTCTCCCCCTCTCCTCTTGGGGGCACTGGCATCACTAGTGTGGGCACCCGGCCGTGACAGCTTGCAGCTGGGTGCGCACTGCGCATGCGCAAGACGCTCTGCTCGTCCTGAGTGGATGGGCAATCTTCTGGGACATTTGACCTGTCCCAGAAGATTGCAGGGAGGGAGGGAATGATGAGAACTTCCACTCAGGGTGCTGTGGCACTCCGAGCAAGACTGGGAGCGGAGACCTGTCAAAACTAGGTACCTGCCCCCCCCCTAAAAAAATGTGGCATGTCAGGGGGTCAGGAGTACTTAAAGCGGAACTTCCACTTTTGGGTGGAACTCCACCTTTAAATTGGTTGTACATTATAAAGACTGCACAAGGGGGAGGCTGAATCTCTTTGCTGGAGCAGGAAGGGTGAGTCTTTGTGGTGGGGAGAGCAAAGCTGGAAACTCTGATTAGAAAAACTTTCTATTAGACATAAGATCTCAATAGGGAATGTGGCCAAGCAGAATTCATTAATAATGTAAAGGTCAGCTTCTGGTGGACTAATTTACTTGTGAGCAAGAAACTTTCAATATAACACTATTAGCTTCGCTCTAAAAAAATATATATATATATACATATTTATACACTGTACACTCACACACATACCTGGGTCCATGTAGACATTTAAAAAAAAAGTCTAACAATAATATTTTTATTGTTCACTTCCTTATTACATTACAGATATAAATCTATGATTTCTAGAAACATTGATTTACCTAAATACAGCTTTAGTTATGCATTGTTTATTCTGTCTTCTCTGAGAGGAAATTCCATTAAGGCTAATGCCATGCATTTAATGTTGTGTAAACAAAAATGCAAAAAAGGTTGCATGGGAAAAAATGTTAAAGCGGAAGTATAAGGCTTATGGATGTGTATATTGGAGTGAAAAACTCTACTTTCTACTGTACTCCAGCCTGGTATGCATAATTTGACTTACTAGCTTATAGAAATGACAAGAGTAATGCCCCATACACACGTGCAGATTATCTGCAGACTTTTGTCTGCAGACTTACCAAAACCATATAATATGAGGTCAAACCTAAACACTTTTAATTTGTATGCAATCCGGCAGGCCCTTGCACTACATAGAAAAGGTAAGTCTGCAGACAAAAGTCTGCAGATAATCTGCAGGTGTGTATGGGGCATTAGTGAGAAGACAAAGCTATGATAAGGGAAGAGAGCTCTAAGCATAATGGTGGTCATTGAAGAGTGATGTCAGAAAGAGACTAAGTGATCTAATAGGTCTGCCCTTTTTTTTTTTTTAACCTTTTTTGTCTGATTATCAATTTAAGTTTGTCCCAGGTTCACCTATTGTTGACTTACTCGCTACCTCTGCTGTATGTCTGTTCCAAGTATTAAAGCGGAGTTCCACCCTGGGACATTTTTTTTTAATAAAAATACCCCTGGGACAGTCAGGGCTAGTGCATTCCACAATGGCTAGCCTCTGATCTGTCCCGGGTTGCACTTACCTGCAAGAAGAAATACTTACCTTGAAAATGTATTGTCCAGCGCTGCCATCTCAGGTGTGGGCAGCTTGAAGCCAGCGCGATCCTCTTCTGTGTCCTCTTCCGTCTTCTTCGGTCCCACGATGCACTGCACCGGCCCCAACGTCACTTCCGGTGCCGCAGCGTCATCCCTGCACAGCTTCTGGGCATGCCCAGAAGCTGTTTAGCAAGGTATGACGGCGCCTGCACAGGAACTGACGTCGGGGCCGGTGCAGGCGCATTGATTCCTGGGAGCGATGACAGCTCCCAGGAATCATTGCAAAGCCAGGAAGGGACGCCGAGGGGAGGAAGAGAAAGTAAGGTAAGTATATTTTCTTCTAAACAAGGTATGTAAAAAAAAAAAAAATTGCGATTATCCATTTGTTTTTCAGGTGACCCGGAGCGAGAAGATGGAGGTTAGTTTAATTTTAGGGTGGAACTCCGCTTTAACTACTACTATTAACTACTACTATTAGTGTTGAACTTTCCTCCTGCTAGTTTGAAGTCATGTCCCTATGTCCTTGATCTTAGGCTTCATATTGAAAATACCACCCTCCTGAACCTTACTCCCCCCGCCAATGTATTAGGTTGGTACCAGGTAGATGGACTAATATAGCTATAAGCTTACTTATAAAACTAGATGTATACACATGAGATGGCAACTGTAAGAATAGATATATTCAAAACTTGAAAACAAAATTCACACACTAAGTAATTATGACAAGGGCATTTTAAAAGCTTCCGTTCCTCTACCCAGAATTGGCCTTAGACAAAACGATCTAGAGTGAATGAAACATGGGGTGGGTAACTGAGACAAGCTATGTTCTATATCAGACTGTAGAACATTTCTACATCCTTCTCACAGCAGCAAAAGGCTGCTTCTAATTTCCAGCACCTACAACACCCTTAGATTAGAATGAATATACTCATGAATTAACCAGAATGAGAATGGTTTACATTCATATTTGTGTATAGAGAAAGTGGGGATGATTTTCAAAATTGTTCTTATCTCTACATTTCTTTAGGTGAGCTTAACATACTAACGGGCTTAATCTGTAAAGGAGCTGTGGTATATGTAGGTGATGGGTTCATTTACTGGACCAACACCAGCAGATGACATGGCTCCCCAAATCATCACTGACTATGGAAACTTCCCACTGGACCTCATGCAACTTGGATTCTGTCTCTCTCCACTCTTCCTCCAGACTCTGGGACCTTGATTTCCAAATTAAATGCAAAATTTTCCACAGTCCATGATGGTTTGGGGAGCCATGTCATCTACTGGTGTTGGTCCACTGTTTTTTATCAAGTCCAAAGTCAGGACAGCCCTCTACCAGGAAATTCTAGAGCACTTCATGCTTCCTTCTGCTAACCAGCTTTATGGAAACGCTTATTTAATTTTCCAGCAGGACTTGGCACATGCCCACACTACCAAAAGTACCAATACCTGGTTTAATGATTATAGTGTCCCTGTGCTTGATTGGCCAGCAAACTCACCTGACCTAAACCCCATAGAGAATTTGTGGGGTATTGTCAAGAGGAAGATGAGAGACACCAGACCCAACAGTGCAGATGAGCTGAAGGCAGCTATCAAAGCAACCTGGGCTTCCATAACACCTTTAGCAGCAGTGCCACAGGCTGATCGCCTCCATGCCACGCCATTTCATGGCAGTATTTCATGAAAAAAAAAGCCCAAGACCAAGAATTGAGTGCATAATATACTGTACATGGACAGTAAGCCAACATTTCTGTATTAATTTTTTTTCTTTTTATTGGTCTTATGTAATATTTTTTATGTAATTATGTAATATTCTAATTTTCTGAGATATTGAATTTTGAGTTTTCACAAGCTGTAAGCAATATTCATCAAAATTAAAGAAAGAAATGCTTGAAATACATCACTCTAACACATTTGCAATCCTCTCAATCTCTCCACTGCCATACACAGCCACCCATCCCATAATCCCGGGCCCTGGTGTCAGTGCTGTATCTTGGCCTAGGCCAACAAGGCCCAGGCCTAGGGCGGCACTTTGCAGGGGGGCAGCAAAAAAAGCTGCACCCTGCCCAAAAAAAATAACAGCCTCCTTCCGGGTCCCGCACGAAAAGGGTCTCCGCCGGCTTACGCTACGCTTTTAATATAGTGCCAGTCTTATGGGGTGAATTGGGCCAGGAGGCAAATCGGTCTGGCACCCCCATAAAGCGGTCAGTGATGAGGCTGCACTGATGGGCAGTAATGAGGCGGCACTGATAAGGCTGCACAGATGGGCACTAATGAGGCTGAACGTATGGGAACTACTGAGGCTGCGCTGATGGGCACTGATAGACTTGTGGTCTGTGGTTCACAGTTGACAGGGCGGGTCGTAAACAGTAAAGGGCGTGGCATTTACAGGAAGGGGTGGGTCATATGTAAATTAGGAGGTGCACAAGTTTAGTCAGGCCTAGGGCAGCACAAAACCTAAATACACCACTGCCTGGTGTATAATACAATAACTATGCCTTACAATTGCCAATCATAGAGGTAGACACAAAATTATACGACTCCCCAAATTTGACTTACTTGTTAGACAGGGGAGCTGCCAGACAGAATATTTACTAAAGATTACATGATGCAGAGAACACAGGAATCTAGGTCCCACTTCCCAGCAGTTTGCCTGTTTGACATATGGGTCAATTTACAGAAGCATCACATTGGCATTTTGTCAGAGGCTACTGTCACAAGAACAAATGTATAATGTTTTAGTAGAACTTCAATTATGCTTTAAATTAACCCTTAATCTATACATACCCCTAAACTTAACCATTAAGACGAATGTGACCCCTTATCCTTAACGTTTAATGTCAAGTCAGGATAAACATAAGAACATCTCACCTTTTTTAAAAATATAATTCTGATAATAGTTCAATGATAGAACTGAAATTGTATAGTCTAAAATTTGGAGATGAAAATTCTGCACCCAAAATTTTGCAACAAAGACTCACGAATCACGATCCAGAATCTTTGATGCCATTGGTACCCCGTGTATTCTGTAATTTATTTAGCTCATAAGGTAACAAAATTCACCATAATATTACAGTGTATATTAACTGTATAGTCTTACAATGTTTGATAAATTATATTCTGACCAAACATATGACATTATTTCAGCAAAGAGAGGGTTGCAAAGCATGGCTTGTCCTATCTTTAACAATTGTAGTAGATTGGCTGTGCCATATTGGCACCAGAAAGTGAAAGTTTCCCTTAACAACTACTGTTTTGGCAGGACATAGGAAGGTATTTGGCCTAAAAGGTTTGTCCTTTTTTTCTTTTAATTTATTTACATAGCTGTCTGTGTTCTATGTGTCACAGTTTACAATCTCAGCTCAGTTAGGAGTCTTTAGTGCTAGGATAGAAAAACATTTTAAGGTTGAATTTTAATAGCATTGTAAAATAACAGTGGGTGTGACAATAATGGAATACCAAGCATCATGTTTTGTTGGAGAAAAACAGTGTTACTTTGCAGCAATATCACCACACAATGTAACAGGCATGACCTTTTTCCTACTGTGAGGATTCTAACCAAGTAATAGCTGGTATGAACAAGGCTGGCTCAATGCCCTGACAGGCTCAATAGGAACCTTATCTAAACCAGACTCAGCTAAATGAGGTCCTCCTGCTGACTCAAGTCCTCTGTGTCATTGTGCATTTTGAAGAAAAAAGGTGCCAGAGTCTCTACAGGGCAAAACCACACTGGACAACCAGAACAACACCAAATAAACATATGTTGCAAATGGAAATAAGAACATCTTAGTTTTTATATACACTTTTTATTGTGTGAGAATTCAAATGGGAGGGAACAAAAATCTGCACTGTACTGAGTATGCAAGATGACAATATCTCAATGTAGAACAGTGTATCAAAACATCAATAAACAGAAAATCATAAAATCTATATCTCCTGTTTTGTGCATCCGTACAGTAATAATAAATTACAATCCAAGAACGGAAATGAGTGTTCATACCTCCCAGAGATACGGTGCTGGAAGACCTATCAACATCAACTATTAGCATTAAGGCTGGGTTCACACTAACTGCAGCTCACAGCAGGGGGTCTGGTGCCTCCCTGTTTTCCGTTTCAGGTGCGAATCAGGTCCGAATTTTTGCCTGAAACGGACCAGAAGATGCACAGCGCCCTTTTCTAGTGCGGAACATGGCTGCCCTGGAGCTGTGTAATTGGTTCCATTTAGAGCTGGTCACACTCTCCTGTCCTGCGAATTAGTTGCGGAGAAATCAATTCGCATAAGTATGATCCCAGCCTTAAGGTTTGGGTTGGGATACACTAAATATCCCATATCCTATAATATTTATGGGGGAAGCCCCTATGTTTGTATATCATTTTTTCATAAGGGAGTTTTGGTTTAATCCATTGAAGGATTGAGAGGGGAGAGGCCTGCGTCCATTTGAGCGCCGGTTCACACTTCAGCGATGTCAGACATCACATGTGATTTGCACCGCACTGCTCTGCAAATCACATGGGATGTCTGTGTGATGCAAATTCAGCCATACAGATTGTATGGCTGAAATTCGCATTGCATCCTGACCAAAGTCACACTATTTTTAATAAAAAAAAATAAGAAAACAGTAAATTTTTTATAATGTGAAAGATAATGTCATGCTGAAAAAATTGATACCTAACATGTCAGGCTTCAAAATTGTGTACGCTCTTGGAATGGCGACAAACATTGATACTTAAAAATCTCCATAGGTGACACTTTAAAAATTTCTACAGGTTACCAGTTTAGAGTTACAGAGGAGGTCTAAGGCTAAAATTATTGCTCTCGCTCTAAAGATCGTGGCAATACCTCACATGTGGGGTGTGAACATTGTTTACATATGTGGGCGCGACTTGCGTATGCGTTCGCTTCTGCTCGCAAGCTCGGAGGTACAGGGCACTTTAAATAGTTTTTTTTTTTATTATCTATTTAACCTTTTATTTTTTATTTTTACACTGTCCCTTTAAAAAAAAAAAATGTTATCACTTTTATTCCTATCACAAGGAATGTAAACATCCCCTGTAATAGAAATAAGCAGGACATATCCTCTTTAATGTCAGATCTGGGGTCAAAAAGACCTCAGATCTCACATCTACCCTTAAAAGCAAGAACAAAAAAAAGGGCCCCTTAAGGCAGTTGGGAGGAAGTGGCGTGTGAAGTTGTCCCAGTCCTCCAAGGTCATAGAGTCGAGTGGGGGCCATCTTGCCCTCACTCGACTTCCTGCCTGGGACATGGATGGATCAGATTGTTTTCCCCGCTACCGATGGCTCCAGTAAGCAAAAAAAGGGCCTGGAAGTGGTGGTGGTGGGGGGGGGGGGGGGGGGGGGGGGCACCTCTACCGCCACCCATTAAAAGTGAACTGGTGGCAAATACACCACTGGGACCACTTTTATGTGAAAGAGGACCGCCCGTCCTGTAAGAAAATACCGGGGTTATGGCAGCTATCTGTTGCCATAACACCAGTACTTAACATCAAAGTACACAAAAGCAAATATTTATTATATTGCAGCTTACCATTTCTTAGATGTGATAACTATATATATTTTTTCTTTTTCTAGGCTTTCTTACTTTCATTTTCACCTGGTGATCCTGCCAGAAATGTTGTTGTTTTTCAACAGTACAAGCTGCCCTGCAGATGTACAGTAGATGAAGGCTTGAGACAAACCACTGATAGGGGTGCTTACAATGTAAGCTGTACTGTCGCTGCAACTGCTTATCTCATGCAGACTGGACGTTATAAAAAAAGCCAGTAGCGTTAACTGTAAAAAGCTGTAGCATGAGTTTTGTAGCGTTTTTGCATTAGCGTTTTGCTGCTTTTTTTGGCTTAATTTTTAGCAAAGCTATACTCCCACAAAGGCTTATGGCTCAAAAACGCTGATAAACACTGAATAACCGCTTTTTCAGCATTTTTAAGCTTTTATTAGAAAATTTTTGTTAGAAAATGTTTATAGCTAAAAAAAAATCCTCTCAAAACCAACTAGTTCTGTTTTTTTTTTTTTTTTCCTGCCAAAAAAAGGCCCTTGCCAAAAAACTGTGATAACAGCCTATGTGTGCATGGACACATATAATAACATGCTGGGGAGTTTATTGGCTGCAGAATAAAACACCTGAAGCCAAAAACAGCAGCTGTAAAAACATCCAGTGTGTATAAGGCCTAAAGTTTGAGCCGGAGTTTGGCTTCAATGGTTTAGTATATTTAAATCGGCTTGTACATCTACTGTAACACTCCCTTCACCCCAGATTGACAATGCTGCTGTCCAAAGGTGTCTCTGTTGCTCCTATGTACTCTTAGGTCTCATGTACAAAGGACGTTTAACCACTTTCCCGCTGCTCACTAGAGCTCTACTGCGGCAAAGTGGCTCTTGTAGGTCTGAAGACGTAGACCTACGTCGGCAGACACTCCCCCTTCTTGGCGGCGCGCGCGCGCCGCCGGAGGCTCGCTCCTGCTGTATTCAGTCACATTGGGAGCCGGGCCAGGGGAGGAGCAGCGGCAATCGCCGCTGCTCTTCCCCAATCGTTGGGGAATCGAGTCTGGAGATCCGCCCGCTTGTGTAAACAAAGCAGGCGGATCTCCTAAGTGACAGGCAGGGTCAGATTGCAGGGTTCAGCATAAAAAAGTGCTTTTAGAAGTGTTTTGTATTGGCGTTAATGCACATTTTAGCCACGTTTAGCAGCATTAGTGTTTGGCAGCCTTTCTCTGCCGTCTATTATTTTCCGACCTCAAATTCAACGACTACAGCTTAAAAACGTCAGTCGTGGGCCAACGCTGTATGCGGCATTAGGCAGCCTTTAGCAGCGTCAGGCGTTTTTACAGCTTAACACTACTGCTCTAGAACGCACTGGCCCTGGGTTTTTTACAGCTTAAAAACACCTATGCCACTTACAGCTGCTAAAAGCCTGTGTGTGCATGAGGCCATAGAATAACATGAAGGGGCATTTTTAAGCTGCAAAAAAAAAAAAAACGCCTGACGCTCCTAAAAGCAGCTGTAAAAACGCCCTGTGTGCATGAGATACTTCTAGATTGTAAGCTCCAACGAGCAGGGCCCTCTAATTCCTCCTGTATTGAATTGTATTGTAACTGTATTGTCTTCCCTCATATTGTAAAGTGCTGCACAAACTGTTGGCGCTATATAAATCCTGTATTATAATAATAATAATAATAATAATAATAATAAGGCCTAATACAGGAGGTGTGTTACTGGCCAGATCACCAAAAGAGGGAAAAAGCCTAAAAAAAATAATCTAATAATTGGTGTAGCAATGTTTCCAGGCCTGTGGCCTGAGGTGGGTCTGCCATTGTTACTGGTTACCTCTCCAGCCCATGTGAGCTGCGGCCCTGGGTGTGAGAACTGACACATTGACAACTCCGGCATCTTTGGTTGTTTTATTGTATTTTTAGGGGATGGGAGAAGGGAATGAGTGGGATACTCCTTTGGCTTGACTATGTACAATTCTGGGACTTTATAGCAAAAATGCCCTTTAGCGCTGTCTTGACCCCAGCCGACGCTAGCCAACGCTTACTGACGCTTTGAACACACTGTATCTCTGAAAGCGGTGCTGATACTCCGACTTTAGTAAAGAAGATCCAGGACTGTAGAACATTGAACTTCTGACACTGCTGACTCTCACTGCACTACACACTGTGCACTTACTCTTCAGGACCCAAACTACAGGTGCCCCCTTTATCACTTCAGGGTCCTCAACTGAGGTAACCCCTCTATCACTTCAGGGTCCTGTGACCAGGTACCCCCTTTACAGCTAGCTGATACTTGGATCCTAGAACCTTCTCCGGAGTGGGCCCCTCTGACTCTAGGCTGACCCCCAGAGGCAATCCTCAGTACTCACGACCTGTGTAGGCTTTCCTGGGACTGGACCCCTCTTTCTCTCCGCTGGTTCTCGGCACACCGGATCCCCTTCAGCTCAACTCAGCACTCTCTGGAGACTCAGGCAGCCACATCCACTTCCTCAAACAGGAGGAGAGACAGCCATCCTCTCCCTCCCGGGACTCTGCTTCCCGCTAAAGACCATGAGTCACGCACGCCCCTCAGACTTATACCCCCTCCTAGAATCCTTTGCAGCAGAATCTGCCTTCTGGGGTAGTTACAAGCCTGAATGTGTCCCTGATTGGGATTCCTCCACCGCCCTATGAGAAGCCTCTCACAGAGCCAGTGGGGAGACTCCCCTCTAAGCAGACACACCTGGAAGCCATGACACCCTAACCAAAAAGCAATCATGGCCCTGCTGTTAAGCAGACAAAGCCCACTATGCATTTACCTAGCACCTACCTGTAGGGTGCTACAGCAGTAAGCTGTAATATATTACATTTTTGGTTTTGAGGTTTATTGCTGCTTTAATGTAAAACTATCAACTACTAAGCTGTAGAGCTCGGTCATAACACAAGTTTCCAGTTCTGTTCCAAAGCCAACAGTTTTCCTGACAATAACATCCCTAAACACAAGGTGTGTTGATGTTATGCTGAGAGAAGCCACATTAGTTTGCATTTCACCTTCCTTCCCCTCTTGTCAGTTTACATTTTGCCTAGAGCACCCTACGGATTAGGACAACTACAAAGCCCTAATATTAAAGCATCCTGTTACAAGTCTGAACTGTATTTTGTCAGCAGGATCACTTCATTCCCTGATCAGCCTTTAACCACTTAAGCCCCGGAAGATTTTACCCCCTTCCTGACCAGGGGGTATTTTGCGATTCGGCACTGCGTGACTTTAACGGACAATTGTGCGGTCGTGCGACGCTGTACCTAAACGAATTTGGCGTCCTTTTTTTCCCACAAACAGAGCTTTCTTTTGGTGATATTTGATCACCTGTGCGATTTTTTGATCACGCGCTATAAACAAAAAAAGAGCGTCAATTTTGCAAAAATAGCAATATTTTTCACATTTTTTTATATGAAATTCCCCCCAAAAAATGTAAAAATCAAAATTTTTTAACATTTTCGGCCAATTTGTTTTATGCTACATATGTTTGGTAAAAAAAAATCGCAAAAAGCGTATTTTGATTGGTTTGCGCAAAAGTTATCGCGTTTACTAACAAAGGGAAAGATTTTTGTCATTTTTGTTGTTTTTTTTTTTAACGCGTAATGGCGGCGATCTGCGATTTTTTTTGCGGTACTGCGACATTGCGGCGGACAGATCGGATCCTTGACTGACATTTTTGACACTTTTGGGGTTACCAGTGACATTTCTACAGTAATCAGTGCTATACATATGCACTGTTACTGTAAAAATACACTGGTAGTGAAGGGGTTAACTTTATTTGAGAGGGAGGGGCTGTGTGTGTCCCTAGGGGCGTGCTTTCTACTGTGATTGGCTGTGGCTTCAGATGTATGAAGAGTGATCGACGGTTCTACATAGTAGAACCGTATGATCATCCTTCATACACCGGGGAGAATGACAGGTGGCTTGTTTACACAAGCCGCCTGACTTTCTCCCTCTCCCCCGCCGATCGCCGAGTGACCGGCGGACATCGGGTCCGCTGGTCACACACGCGGGGGGGTGCGTGACCGCGCGGGAGCGGGAGCGCGCCTCCGGGGGCGCGCGGGAGCTCCCTAGACCCTCACAGGCTAGCGACGTAGACCTAAGTCGCTTTGCCTGTGAGGGGCTGACTGCCGACGTAGATCTGCGTTAGGCAGTCGGCAAGTGGTTAAGGAATTTACCTTCCGCAGTTTGGAAAGTATACAGGAATATATGCAAATTTGACACTGTGCTGAAAGGGTACCAAAAAGGGGGAGAACAGTAAGGGGCTGATCACACTAACCCCATGAATTGTAGATATGTAGGACTGTATGGCTTCAAGTACCGTACACACAGGCCGAATGCCGGGGGACATCAGCCAGTTCATTAAAAACCAGCGGACATTCGGCCCGTGTGTATGGCAGCCGGTCTGACAGAAGCCGGCCATTTGGCCAGCTTCTGTAGGACGAGCATGCTGGAAAAACAGGCTTCCAATGAGTGCTCTCAGCCAATGGCAGACAGCGCTGATTAGAGTGTTCTAGCGGGGGCCGAACCCAGCTCAGCAGGGGAGATCGATGTACTATCATTGGATAGTTGGTACAGCGGCTCCGACCTGAGCTGACAGTTTTTTTTTTTTCATTCAACACGCTGGGACAAACGAAAAAAAACTCATAGTGTGACTGTGTACCAGGCTTAAGATAAAAATAAAGTAATGATACACAGTTCAAATGCACTACCTTGTTCTGGAATATTCAAATGTATTATTAGAAAAAAACTCAATAGACAGATGTTAAACACATAAATAAATCTTGGGTGGCCGTACAGGAATTTTTGATCCATGTTTGATTTCAGTTGGAAAATCCATCCCGCACAAAAATACTACCCACAACAAACACCTGTTTAAACAAGTCATTCCTTTTCCCAATCTGGACCATGTGTATGGAGCGTTACATAAACTGCTAAAGAAGAAAGCAATCTAAGCAACAGGACAAGTCTTTGTTAAAGGAAAAAAAAAGATCTTTTACTGGCTCTGGACCTTGTGCAGCTTTTGTTTAGATAAATAGGGGTAACCTTCCCATCTCAGCGGACCCATAGTTTGAGTTTGTCTGCAAGTAATATTTGGTTGTTAAAGGATGCTTCTCCAAATTTTATGCTAAGACTTTATTAAATGTAATCAAAACTGAAAGCTAAATTCACACAATTCAGGTTCTATCTCAATTAATAAAGTAATGATACACAGTTCAAATGCACTACCTTGTTCTGGAATATTCAAATGTATTATTGGAAAAAAAACCTCAATAGACTCAGATGGTAAACACATAAATAAATCTTGGGTGGCCATACAAGAATTTTTGATCCATGTTTGATTTCAGTTGAAAAATCCATCCCACACAAAAATACTACCCACAACCAGTGGTGTATTTTGGTTTTGTGCTGCCCTAGGCAAGACTAAAATTGGGCGCCCCCTCTCCCCCTCCTATGTCAATTTGCCCATCCCTTCCTGTTTAATGGATGTGACTCTCTCCCAGCAAGAACCCCCGAGATCTTATTAGAGGGGGTGGACGAGAGAGTGTGGGAGAGAGAGAGAGATGGTGGCTGAGGGAGGGTGGGGGGGGGCGTGAGACAGAGGGGGTGGGTAAGGGAGGATGAGGGGGGGTGAGAGAGAGAGAGAGAGAGAGAGGTGGTGGGCGAGATAGAAGGTGGTGCGCTAGAGAAATAGTGGTGGGCTAGAGAGAAGGTGGTGGGCGAGAGAGGGGAGGTGGTGGGCGAGAGAGGGGAGGTGGTGGGCGAGAGAGAAGGTGGTGCGCTAGAGGAATAGTGGTGGGATAGAGAGAAGGTGGTGGGCGAGAGAGGGGAGGTGGTGGGCGAGAGAGGGGAGGTGGTGGGCGAGAGAGAAGGTGGTGCGCTAGAGGAATAGTGGTGGGATAGAGAGAAGGTGGTGGGCGAGAGAGGGGAGGTGGTGGGCGAGAGAGGGGAGGTGGTGGGCTAGAGAGAAGGTGGTGCGCTAGAGAAATAGTGGTGGGCTAGAGAGAAGGTGGTGGGCGAGAAAGAGAGGAGGGGGTGGGCGAGAGAGAGAGGAGGTGGTGGACAAGAGGGGGGGTGAGAGAAGAGGGGGGAAGAGGGGGGAAGAGAGGAGAGGGGGGATGAGAGAGAGAGGGGGGATGAGAAAGAGGGGGCAGGGCAAGGGAGTCACAGGTCTGATGTAACTGGTTGCTAGACGCCAGGCGGCTCTAGAAACCAGTGGGCAATAGAGTCTCAGGTGGAGGCAGGGGCGGCTATTTTGCTGCCCCCCTGCAAAGTGCTGCCCTAGGCCTGGGCCTTGTTGGCCTAGGCCAAAAAACAGCACTGCCCACAACAAACACCTTCCCATCTCAGCGGACCCATCATTTAAGTTTGTCTGCAAGTAATACTTGCTTGTTAAAGGATGCTTCTCTTAATTTTATGCTAAAACTTTATTAAATGGAATCAAAACTGAAAGCTAAATTCACACAGTTCAGGTTCTCATCAGTAAAAGTATGTTTGATGGCAGCGCATAGAGACACTGGGATCCAAAGGAAAAAAGCCAGGTAGACGTCCAGTATATAAAAGTGCAGTTTATTGGTAATGGAAGACCAAAAAAAAGGGGGAAGTCAATAAAATGCATACATCAACTTGGACAGAAGTCAGACATGGGCACCGACAGCGTGAGGACTGGATGATCAAACACCGAATCCGCTGTATGCTGTGTAGCAATGGCTGGAACCAGCCAGCGAGGAGATAGACTGTCCAGCAGTGCCCAGCAAAAACTGCTTTGGGTAGAGGTTGTCTTTAAGCTGGGGGAAATTTTTAATAGGATCAATGAAGGGAGTAGGCCAAAGCAGAGAGCTGAATGTGGACCCTGAGCACTCTCTAAAGAGAAAGCAGAAGGTGTTTGCTTTTAGACTATTTCTCTTAGGCCTCATGTACACTGCTGCTGATAAACAGACGTTTAGAAGGAGTTGGGTGTTTTTCTCAGCAGCCCCTGTACTCTCCTCTATCTTATCTTATCTGTCCATGTACACTGAGTCATTTATACTCATTTAGAGGCAGTTGAGTTTAGTCGCATTTTTTTTTTTTAAAGCAAAAAATGCATTCAGATGGAAGATTATTGGCACTTGAAACACCAAATGCTTGTCACACTGTGCAAACGCATCTAAATGCGGTAACCCGCGTTTATAAACATTTTGTTTATAGGTGTTTTAAATGGGGATACATTTTTGACCATTTTACAATGTAACGCGCATAAATGAGGCATGTAAACGCGGCAAAGACTGACGTTTTTAACCGTCGGTTACTAGCTGTCAAGTTTCAGTGTTCAGGAGTTTTAAAATGTCCCGTGTACATGAAGATTTAATCTCCAAAGGATGAGAAGGGCAGGAGGATAAGCAACCTGCGTATGTAAATTTAAGCTTGTGCAATTGAGCTCTGTATGCAACACACAACTGGTAAAGCAGTTAGGTTTACCTCACTATTACTCAATTAATATAAATTCTCATATTATATTCAGTAAATGATGAGTACGCTCCACATCCTCCCTACCTTCCCCAACTTGTAAATGTTCTCCTTCTCCCTTTTCCCCTCTCTATGTTTACACGGCTGTTATCATCCATGCAATTCTAATCTTTTGTAATCTCAATACTGTACCTCTTCACCTCTTGTATTTCCATAAAGTGGTTGTAAATCTCTGACACGAAATATGAGAAAAGCATATCCCTCTACAGTGTGTACTTGTCTCAATCCAGAGCACTAAGTGTTATTTGTGTCTGCTGCCTCATTCCTCTATCATCTGTATAAATAACTTATATAAGCTTTTCCCCAACACAAGGGAAGGGAACTGGGTGCAAGGGAAGGGAACTCCAGCACACATCAGAAAAATATCTGCACTTACATAAAATAATAGCAGCAACAAAAAGTGAGACAACCACAATAAACTATATAAATCATAAAAAGTTGCACTAAAAATAATACCAAAAATAAAACAAAATAAGTATTATAAGTGATATGAATTGTCCATAAATTCAGCAAAGTCCAACACCAGTGAAGTGAAGTGAAGATCTCCCTATATTGCTTCCCACAAAGTGTAACTTTTAACACCAGAAGTGAAATTTCTCCACCAAGATCAATTGGCCTCTTATCAAAACGAGGAGACCTGAGGTCAATAGCACCTTTGGCATAACCCCGCCAGGGCCTCTAAGACGCAGAGGAAACTCAGATGGGTGATCATATGAGCAAGATCCACACAGCAACCTCCACAGATGTAATTCCCCACAAAAAAAACTGTAAAAAAGCCATAGTGTAAGACCGTAACAATTTAATATAAGGAATAAAAGATTGCAATTATAGCAGTAAAAAGATATGTCACATATAGAACATAAAGCCAGCTGGCTGTCCAAACACACCCCTCTGGATACTGTACGCGGTGACGTCAGCACGTCGCCATCCAACGCGTTTCACCACAGATGACGTCGTCCTGGGGCACGTACAACTTTTAGCCGCATTTAGCAGGGTTTTTTGGTATTTTTGCATTTTTACAGCTCAACAGCCACTGCTCCTGGACGCACAGGCTGTCATTTAATTCTACTGCCCCTAAATACTTATGACTCCAAATGCCTCTGAAAGTTTATGTGTGCAGGAACATAAAGGCTAACATAAAGGGGTGTTTAGAGGCAGTAAAAAAAAAAAAAAAACGTCAGACGCCCCTAACAGCAGCTGTAAAAACGTCCCGTGTGCATGAGCCCTTACATTTACGGTTGCATTATTGATTTCAAAACTGTGTTAATCAGTGCCTTTTATATCTACCAATAGTTCAGAAAACAAAAATGCTGACAATGATTGTGTTAGTTTATCTTTTCTTAAGAAATGTAATACTAGACAAATGCAGGATCATTTGTTAGTAACGATTCATTTAGGTTCCTTGAATATTCAATCACTAGCAATTATTTGCATCTTCACAGAACAAGTCATCTTCTGTCACTAGCAAGATGGATGGAGGAAGAATCAGCTGTTGTCTGTAGCTGAGTGACAGTTCAGGCTTGTTCTGTGGGATGAATTAGAAGCCTTCTACAGATGGGCTTAGGTAATCATGCTGAGGTGTGGGTGGACGTCAGGTGGGGAAGTGGGTGGATGGACATTGGGATGTTTTCAATAGGAATCTGAATGACAGAGGCAATAGCCCCCAAAGACAAATAACAAACACTAATTTCATTAAGTCCCTGGCTGCCAATTGTTAAGATACATGCTCAGCTACATACAGTACCTTTATATATGCATGGACAGTAACCATTATGCTGATTCCACAGTAATGTGTAGCCTTTCCGATCATTAGTTCTGGACACCTTCAGATCATTTGTTTTTGAAATACTGCCTTTCTGCTTCCGCTTTAAAAGAACTGACAGATGTCACTTTTAGTGGCATTTTCGCAAGTTTCGTAACACATTTGAGCATCAAAATAGGGCCGAGTCTGTTGCCAGAATAAAAAGTGTCACCTACTGTTTTTCTTCTATCTTTATTTGGAAAGCCTGGGGCTACCCCTATTATGCCCCTGGCAGGTAAGAGAATGGACTGTCTTGGTACCCAGGAAGTGACAACAACTGCTATAAAAGAATTTACATTTTATTTATACAAAATTTGTTAATAGAGAAGGACACATATCCATATATATGAATAAAAAAACAATAGTTGCAAGGATTCATATTTTTCTCTTATTGGTTTTTGCTGGTGATGTGGCGTTCTCAGATGATATTGACAGAACATGATGTATTTCATCTCCATGGATAGTCACTCCTCTACATGTTTCGTGGTAAAGACCACTTCTTAAGGAGGAGCTAACCACTTGCTTACTACCCCCTTCCTGTCCAGGCTAATTTTCAGCTTTCAGTGCTGTCACACTTTAAATGACAATTGCGCGGTCATGCTACACTATACCCATATTAATTTTGTAGAATTTCTTCCATACAAATAGAGCTTTTTGGTATTTACCACTGGGTTTTTTTATTTTTTGCTAAAAAAAACAAAAAAAGATGGAAAATTTTGGGGAAAAAAATGGTTTTATAGTTTGTTATAAAATTTTCCCAACAGGTAATTGGTGATAAATGGGGAGTACTCGGATTGGGCGGGTGTGGAAAGTGGGGTCCCCCAAGGTTCTGTCCTGGGGCCAATCCTGTTTAACTTATTCATAAATGATCTAGAGGAGGGGATATCCAGCACAATCTCAGTATTTGCAGACGATACTAAACTAAGTATGCCAATATCTTCTATACAGGATGTGGAAACCTTACAAGAGGATCTGAACAAAATAATGGGGTGGGCAACTACATGGCAGATGAGGTTTAATGTTGAAAAATGTAAAATAATGCACCTGGGCATCAGTAATTCGAAAGCAAGCTACTCACTAGGGGGGAACCTCTGGGTGAGTCTAGGATGGAAAAGGACCTGGGGGTACTGGTAGACAACAGGCTTGGCAGTGGCATGCAATGCCAAGCCGCTGCAAGCAAAGCCAACAGAATACTGGGATGTATAAAAAAGGGGATTCACTCCAGAAATAAAGAGATTATTCTCCCTCTCTACAAGACTCTGGTCCGGCCACATCTGGAGTATGCTGTCCAGTTCTGGGCACCGGTCCTCAGGAAGGATGTGCTGGAACTGGAGAGAGTCCAGAGAAGGGCAACAAAAATAATTAGGGGAATGGAGGACATCAGCTATGAGGAAAGACTACAAGCATTGAACTCATTCTCTCTGGAGAAGAGACGATTGAGGGGGGATATGATATCAATGTACAAATACTGTACTGGCGACCCTAGCATAAGGAACAAACTATTCAGAGAAAGGGAATACAATAAGACACGTGGCCACTCACTAAAACTAGAGGAAAAACGGTTTAAGCTAAAAATACGTAAGGGGTTCTTTACTCTCAGAGCAGTGGGGATGTGGAATTCTCTTCCACAAGCAGTGGTATCAGCAGGGAGCATTGATAGTTTCAAAAAACTATTAGATGGGCACCTTAAAGACCACAACATAAGGGGGTATACAAAGTATGGTTAACAGCAAACACACACACACACACACACACATCATAGGTTGCACTGGATGGACTGGTCTTTTTTCAACCTCACAAACTATGTAACTATGTAATTTTTCTCCTTCCTTGATGTGCACTGATGAGGCTACACTGATGGACACTGAAAGGCTGCACTGATGGGCACTGATAAGACGGCACTGATCAGGAGGCACTGATTAGGTTGCATTGATAGGTGGCACTGATAGGCAGCACTGATGGGCACTGATCGGTGGCACTGATAGGTGGAACTAATGGGCACTTATAGGTAGTACTGGTCAACATTGGTAGGTGGCACTGATAGGCAGCATTGATGATGAGGCACTGATGGGCAATGATTGGCGGCACTGATAGGTGGCACTGGTGGGCAATGATTAGCAGTACTGATGGGCACTGGTATGTGGCACTGGTGGGGACAGTGTGGGACAGTATGGGACCAATGTTGAGCTCTCACAGAAGCCGATAAACGGCTTTATTTTTTTTCTCCTAACGCTGTTACATAGTTACATAGTAGTTGAGGTTGAATAAAGACAATACTCCATCCAGTTCATCCCGTGTAGGTGTGTGTGGATGTATTCATTTCTCATACCCCCTGAATGTTTTGATCTTGGAGATGTATATGTCCAAGAGTCTTTTAAAAGTAGCCATACTCCCCGCAGTCACCAGCATTTGTCGAAGAGAGTTCCACAATCTTATTGCCTTCACTGTAAAAAAAACCCTGCGTAGCCTGAGGTTAAATCGCTTCTCCTCTAATCGCATTGATTGGCCTTGTGTCCTCTTGCACTCCTGTTAGCGTGAGGGAAAAAAAACCCTCAGGAGGCGCACGGGAAGCGCAAGAACGAGAGGACGTCCAGGTACATCCTCCCAGCATTTAAGGCCGTACTGTAGCCGTTTTGCGGCTATAGAGTGGGCGTGAAGTGGTTAATCATCTAGAGTAAAGACAACACATCATCATCATAACAGGCTTATAAGAAATATGATATTGCCAAAGTTGAAAGGGGAAAGGGGGTTTTGGTCATTATGTTGCTTATCCAGGGTAACCAGCAGCCAATGACAGCAGCAACAGTAAGGGCATCCTCTCTCTTCTCGTGTTTTTTTTTTAATAGAATAAAGAATAAAATATAAAAAGAATTGAGAGCTGCTGCCCTTAAAAATATTTTCAATGTCCAATTCACAGTGCAAGGGTCTGCCTTACGGTATACAAATTGATAGTTAAAGTGGTAGTAAAGGCGTTTATTTAATTTATACCTACAGGTAAGTCTGTAATAAGGCTAATCTGTAGGAACCGTCCTAAAGATGTACCGTTTAGGGGATTTTTACTTAAGCAGTGCACTGCGCTTTCTATAGATGGCGTGCGGCCCATAGAGAGAGCCATCCTGTGCCTGTGACTCCTGTGCACAGCCTGCAAACCTGGCAGGAAGACCGGGTGAATATGGAAGCCCTGTCAGTGGTGACAGCGTGCATTATGACTATTAAGTAGTTAAAAAGCCTTACAGTTTTTCAGCCTAGTGCATCTAGTGCATTAAGGTAAAATACCTTCTGTGCTGCAGCTCCCCCACAGCCCCCCCCCCCCCTTTTTCTTAGCTGAGCCCACTCCGATCCAGTGACGTGCACAAGAGCAGCAGCTCTCGCTGCTGTCTCCCTTCTCTTTGGGAAGAGGAGCCAATTTCAATAGATTCAGGCAGGGCGGCTCAGGAGTGAGCACATATGGGTGCCCTCATGGAAAGTGGCTTTCAGTGGGGGCATGCGCCGATCAGGCGGACCCCAGCTAATAGGATCAGCACTGCTCTGTGCAAAAACATTGCACAGAGTAGGTAAGAATAGGTATGTTTGTTATTTTAATAAAATAAAATATGAAGATTTAGTAACCCTTTAAATTGCAGGGAGAAGATTTTTCTTTTGTGGTTTACTACCGCTTTCAGTAGCTCCTCATATTACATCGTTTTGGTAAATCTAACTTTGAGTGTACAAAGATTGTATGGTCAGTTTGTACTTGCATGATGAGTCATGAGGGAAAACTACAGCATACTGTACAGAATACTGTATTTATGCTGATTCATCTTTGTTTTCTCTTTCATTCAAGTGCAAATAAAAGTATGCCATTGCACAAAGGACTACAGTTCTCCCTTAAAGAGTAAGGCCTCTTTCACACGGGCGTTCCGTATGTCTGTATATCACCCCATCCGTTTGCGGGTGATATACGGACATAATGCATGTCAATGGGATTGCGGATGTCAGCGGATGACCATCCGCTGACATCCGATTTGCGTCCTTTCAATTCTGTTCTGTTATTTGGAACGGAACAGAACCCTATTTTTTTTCCGTTTAAAAAACGGAAAGGAAGCAAAATCGGATGTCAGTGGTGTCATCCGCTGACATCCGCAATCCCATAGACATACATTATGTCCGTATATCATCCACAAACAGATGGGATGATATGCGGACATACGGAATGGATGACACAAGTGTCATCCGTGTCCATGAAAAAATAAAAAGTGTCGAAGCGGATCGAAATACGGTCCGCTCCGTGTGAAAGAGGCCTAACTCCACTTTTGTTGAGAAAAAAAACATTCCCCTCTGGGTGATCTCTGTACATTACAAGGATTTTAACAAACTTTGTTGCAGATTCCTACCTTTTGTTATTCTGAAGAAATCACTGTTTGTTCCTCTGTGCCCTTGTTCTGAGTGAGTCTAATGGGAGGGGTTTCCTAATTATCAATAAGCTGTGCACCTGCAGAGCACTAATGAGGAAAGCTACTGGGCTTGCTTCCCTTTAGATGTTATTTCCTATTGGGAGTATCTCACCAAAAATAACATTTTTGTTGTAGGGGATGCCTGAAATCTGACTTAGTGCAGACTTCTGGGAAAATCAATGAGCCAATCACACAAGCAGCAAATGATGTTTGTGGGGGGTGGTCAGTAAACATTCTGTACAGAACACCTCCAGGTAGCCATATTGCATTGCATTTTCAGAAAATTACAGCAGCTGCAGATTAAAATGGAAAGGTATTTTTTTTATCATTTAACCCCCTCCCATCCGCGCTACAGCCTATATACGGCTGCAGCGCGGACTCGAATTTTCGGCTGGCCGTTTTTAAACGGCCTCCAGTGACACGCCCCCCGCGCGCTCCCGCGAGCGCGCATCGGGGAGAATCTGTGTCGGCCGTGTCCCTTGGACACGGCCGATCACAGATCGTGGTGAATGGCCAATCACAGCGGCCATTCACCATGTGATCAAGCCGTCCAATGAGAGATGATCTCATATGTAAACATATGAGATCATCTCTCATCGCCGGCGCTCCTTCCTCACACAGATACTGCAGTGTGAGGGGGAGCCGACAGCCGCTGGGGACACAGACAAATGTAATCAGGGCACTGATCACCAGTGCCCTGATTACTAAAAGGTAAAAACATACACACAGTGCCCCCCCCATCAGTGCCCACAGTGCTCGCCATCAGTGCCCCCATCAATGCCCACAATCAGTGCCCATAGTGCTGCCAGTCAGTGCCCATCAGTGCCTGCTCATCTAGGCACTGATGAGCACTGACTGGCAGCACTATGGGCACTGAGTGTGGGCACTGATGGTGCTGCCCATCAGTGCTCATCAGTGCCGCCCATCAGTGCTCATCAGTGCCACACGTCAGTGTCCATCAGTGCCATCCAACAGTGCCCATCAGTGCTGCCTATCAGTGCCCATCAGTGCCGCCTGTCAGTGCCACCTCTCAGTGCCCAGCAGTGCCACCTCTCAGTGCCCAGCAGTGCCGCCTATCAGTGCCGCTTATCAGTGCCGCCTATCAGTGCCGCCTATCAATGCCGCCTATCAGTGCTCATCAGTGCGGCATATTAGTACCTCCTCATCAGTGCCCATAAGTGCCACCTCATCAGTGCCCATAAGTGCCACCTCATCAGTGCCCATAAGTGCAGCCTATCAGTGCCCATCAGTGCCGCCTCATCAGCGCACATCAGTGAGGGAGAAAAATTTATTTTCAAAATGTACTCGCAGAAAATCAGAAAAACTTTTTTTTTTTTTCAAAATTTTCTGTCTTTTTTCTTTTTTTTTGTAAAAAATAAAAAACCCAGAGATGATTAAATACCACCAAAGGAAAGCTCTGTTTGTGTGAAAAAAATGATAAAAATTTCATATGGGTACAGTGTAGCATGACCGCGCAATTGTCATTCAAAGTGTGAGAGCGCTGAAAGCTGAAAATTGGCCTGGATGGGAAGGGTGTTTAAGTGCACAGAAGGCAAGTGGTTAATGACACTTTGACTTGTGTCGCAATTGTATAAGCTATATTATTTTTTCTTTATTTGCTATTTTTTTTTTTCCCGGAAAGTGGAGTTACCGTTTAAGTTCTATGCCATCTCACTTATCATGTCCTCCATCTTTGATGGGATAGAAAAGGAGACGGATGGCTAGGTAACAAATCTTTAATGTCTATAAAGGATGTCATACATGGTGGTGCCCCTGTCCCTATCACCCAGCTTGAAAAAAGTTTATTGTTCAGCAAACATTTGTTGAAGGAGATGGGCGGAAATGTGTCAGCCAAGTCAGGTATTGTCAGAATACGAAAGCCATTAGGGGTGATTTAGTGTGGATGGAGGTAGAGGAATCTATTAAAAGTATATTTGTGTATGGTCAGCTCTAGTTCCCTATTTAATAAATGAACCCCAAACATTTTACATTTAGAAGAACTTGGTAAAGCAAACATTATCTATGTGCTGTTCCCTTGCTCATAGTTCCCAGCTGTCCCTCATTTGGAGGGACTTTTCCTCTTTTGAGACCAATCCCTCTGTCCCAGCCTCAATTGTCCCTCTTTTCAGTTTGATGTGTACATGTCTATACAAAATATACTATTTTACTACCAAAAGTGTTATGCTGCACTAAACTTTGTACCCAACCTCTATATTGCTGTAATTGTTACTTGGAACGCTAATAAAAAAATAAAAAATAGAGTTAAAAAAGCACTTGTATGGTTTAGCTAATCATTTTCTTCATATTAGGTTTTTGTGGTCCACTTAACTTGGACCGTGGCAGACATGTCTTTTTTGCCTGTATACTCTATGCTAAAAGTTGTCCACTTTAACATTTCAGAAAGTTGGGAGGTATGACCTTGCTTATAAACTTCCATGGCATTTTATAATTCTAACAAATCCCTGGATACATGAAAGGCACGCCAAACAAGATTAGCACCATTAACAAGGGTTATCCCCGATCCATGACACAGAGGAAAATGTCCATATAACAACTCCAATCCTGCAAGTTTACAACTGCCTCACAAAAGTCTAATCCATCATGTCCTGTCAAGATGTTTGAAAATCTTGCATTTACATAATCCAGTAGGCACAAGTTTCATATGAAAGAGCTCACAGTAGGCCTCAACCAAACCTGTTGTTTAGGACTTATCTAGGTAAACAAGGGCCTCCAGGCCTACAAGTCCGAGAGAGGAAAAGCTCCAACCCTTTCCATCTGGAATGTGCAAAATGTTTAGCCTTAAGATGAGACAACTGACACCTGATCATCAGCATTTGACATAAGTGTGTGTGGATTCTATCACCACAAACAGACACAAGAAAGTCAAATGTGTACAAAACAAACTGGGCTATTTATTACTAAACACACTATACACATCTTATAAAGCTCTTTTTCTATTGCTCCAAAACAGACCAACAGGAAAGGCTTTTAATAAGACTATTCTTTTTTGGTTACTGTATATT
The DNA here is from genome assembly GCF_965119305.1 of Pelophylax lessonae. Lineage (NCBI taxonomy): Eukaryota > Metazoa > Chordata > Amphibia > Anura > Ranidae > Pelophylax > Pelophylax lessonae. Next base: position 289,939,711 of record NC_138770.1, read on the forward strand.
ACCATTTTTATGAGACCAGTTTAAAAAAAATCCTGATAAATAATGTCATGTGACCAAGTATCACAAAGCTACAAATCTTCCATGGAATAGCACAAAGCAGCAAAATAACAATGAAATAAAGACACAAACATATATTTTGAGTTTCATGGTCAAAGTTTGGCCACGCTGTTTAAAAATGTAGGGGTAACCCCATATTTAAATTAACTAAATTAAAATGGGAATAAAATCCCATGCATGTGTTTTACCTATAGGTAAGCCTATAATGAGGCTCACCTGTAGGTATGGTAACTACCTCTAAATCGTGCACCGTTTAGGAGATATTTACTTTAGATGCATTTGGTGACATCACCGGCGCGGCATATTGTGCCGTTCCTTCAGAGTCCAGTACTGTAAACTGTGGCTCCCACGCGCATGCCAGCACCCAGAAGTAAGACCAGTTGAAGATGGAAGTGCCTTCAGCAATGACAGCGCGCACTGGAAGGTTACATTCTAAGGTAAGTTTCACATAATGTGCTAGTATGCGATGCAAGCTAGCACATTATGACATTGCCTTGCAGGTTTAAAAAAAGAAGTACTGGAGATTGTTAAAGGCACATATACCACCAGTATAAACAATTCCAGAAAATCTAATCATGATATCTATTCATACTAGACTGGATGGCTAAACCCAATTCAACAAACAATATATGCAATGATAATATGGGAGAGATAAAAGGGAGCCACGGTCTGAATCACCTCAGGCAGGCTGATTGAGCGGGAAGATCGGCACTTTTAGAGGCTACAGTACGCATACCTGCCAACTGTCCCGTTTTTCCCGGGACAATCCCGGGAAATAGGAGCCTGTCCCGGGTAATTTACATTGTCCCTGTTAATCAGGGACAATGTAAATGATAAAAAAAAAAAAAATTTAATTTTGTTCCACACAGTGTCGCTCTCACCCCAGCTATGTGTTGTAGTTCTGGCAGCAGGTTGTCTCTCTCTCTGTGCCCGCTCACTCTTCCGGCCTGTCGCAAATTTAACGTGTCACCGGAGGCAGGGTGTCAGCATGGTGCACTTTCCGAAATCCGCCAGCAGGGGGAGGCAGAGCACCTTCCGACAAGCTGACACTTTAGAATTGCAGGTAATTGTGATGAGAATTTTAAACTTTAGGCAGAAGTAGTGCAGCTGAATGGGAGAATTATTCCAACTCTGCTACTTTGGCCTCAAGTTTTCAATTCCCTTTTCAAATTCCTGTAATTCTCTCTTTATGAAGTAGACCCTATAATCTGATAAGTAGGCGTGGATTAATTATGCAGAGTGGGCGGAGCTTCTGGGAAGTGGGTGTGGTAAGTAATTGATAGCTGTGCTGCAAAGTGTCCCTGGAAATTTTTTTCAAATGTTGGCAACTATGCAGTACGGCATCCCGGAGTCTGCCAAAACCTCTAATCACTGGCAGTTGTCAGGAGACAATTCTGTAAAAGAGTGAGGGAAAAGGGAGAGAGAAATGCTGTGCCCAATGCACTTTCCAATGGGGTTAACGCCTATTGCTAGGGACCAGAGATGTATAGTAACTAAGTAGAACTACTTCACTACTGTACTTAAGTACTGAAAGGCGGTATCTGTACTTTCCTAGAGTAGAATTTTTTTCTCCTACTTCCACTTTTACTTCACTTCTATTTCAATACTTCTACTCCGATATTTTTTTTTTGTGCTGCATAGTTACTCGTTACTATTATAAAAATGACCACTGCAAGAACAGTAGATGGCAGGTTTCATGAAGGTCAAAACGTGTATTATCAGCGCATATGAAAATAAAAGTTACTGTATGTATAAATAAAAGCTGCATTTGAAATAATAAAAAACAATATGATGTTCAAACTTTTGACTTCTTTCTTTAATAACTACATAACACAGTACTTTTACTTTTACTTTCAGTACTTGAGTAGCAACATTTTTAAAAAAACTACTTGCAATACTTAAGTACAAAAAATGTTGAATACTTTAGTACTTCTACTCAAGTCACTTTTTGATCGAGCACTTGTACTTTTACTCAAGTATGGGTTTCGAGTACTTTATACAACTCTGCTAGGGACCCAAACATTCTTAGAGCTCATTTACAGGTTTGGCTATACTTCTGCCCCTCTGAAAAGAGATTCACAGATAGCACTTGACAGGCAGAGAAGAGGCAATATGCAGCCTCCTCTACGCCTGCTTTAACCCTCAAAATGTATGGGTCAATGCACTGTAATTAGACATGTGCTAAATGGAAAAACTTGTTTAGTTTCGGATAGATTTGTTATGCCACTAATTTTGTTTTGTTGATTCGTTTCAGAATTTGTTTTAGTTTAGTTTCATTTAGTTAAATTTCGTTATGTTTATTAATTTTCCAACGAATTCCAAATTTTCGTAAAAGTTTGAATTTGGATCGGTCAAAAATGATGGATCATTTCATGTTCTGTGTGAAGAATGGCTGGTTGTTATTGAGGGGACCGGGAAGCCGGTCACCGCATCCTTAACCACCGATGACTTATCAGCTGTCAGTGGCCTTCCCCGCTGAGAGGCTAAATGTAAAACAAACGATTGCCAGCATAAGAATATTCTGAAAAAAAAAAAACGCCAAAATTAAAAAAAAAAAAAAAACGATTTTCAACTAAATTTGTTAATATTTTATTCACAGATTTGGATGTACCTGAATCTCTGAATTACCAAAAATTTATACAAATTTACATTTGGACCAAAACGAATTGCACATGTCTAACTGTAATTGCCTGTATTGCAAGCAGTTGCGGCACGGCCCCATACATTTGAATGTTTTGCGTTCAGTGGCGGTACCACCTGTCCAATGCAAAATGCTATTTCATTTTTGCCCCCGCATGTGTTCAGCCCTGAATGACTGCATGCTCTAGTTTAGGTGGGTGGACTTCACTGCTCCCTGGACGCCTGTGTAAAAAAGCACCTAAAGCCAAACTGGGCAACCAAAAGATTATCCATTGCAGTGGGGTTGTGCCTTCTCTGAAAGGGGTAATCGCTCGAAGTAAAAGAAAATTTCCTTCTCCGCTCTTCTGAGCAGGAAAACCGGTACCTGCAGCTTTTGTCTCCCCCATGCTCTAGCAGCCTAGGATCCTGACATCATCAAGAACAAAGCAGGGTTCATAGCCCTGCATTGAATGTGATGATGCTGAGGGACAACGCCAGAGTGTGGGGGAGCGCCATCTGCTGGGGGAGCAGAGGATCAAGGTAATTAAAACTGCTTCTCCTGGGCACAGATCCACTGCAAGGAATAATTTTTTAGTTACCTGGAGTTGGGCTTTAAGAAACTCCATCACATGGGAATATTCTTTTTTTTTACATTACAGCATTTTGAAACATAATAGAATGTTACATTCATCAATATTTGCATGCTACCGTTACTGAGAAAACAACACTTTGAAATATTTTGTTTGGTGCACTTCTATGATGGACTCTTCAGAAAAGTCCAGTGCTTACACACCAACACTTGATACTTGGATATGATCTGGTGACAGCTGAGCTTTTATGCAGCACAAAGCTAGGCTTCATCTGCTGCTGTTGTGTGAAATGGCTACCTGCCAGTAGGTGGATCTGTAAGAGAAGACTTCATACTAGTAGAATTGAATATCTTTTACACTATTCAGATAGGCAAAAACTGATTTTTAATTAAAAAAGGATTTGAGGTGTAACTAAATATATTAGGGTCTTGTGTGCTAAGTATAATGACACCATCAGGCCACTCCATTTCATAGTACAGTAAAACCTTGGATTGGTAGGATAACTCGTTCCGGAAAGATGCCCCATAAGAAATAATGGAAACTCAGATGATTCCTTCCACAACCATTTATTCATAAGTAGTGTTGAGCGAACACGGACTGTATTATTCGGGTTCGTACCGAATAATTGGATTTTTGTTACCCGAAAACTTTACTGTATGTTCGGGTTTAAAATCCGTGTTCGGTAATTTTATTTCCTGTTTTGTATGTAATGGCGCGCTTTTAATGGCGGGCTTTCAACAGCCAATCAACAAGCGTTTGACTGGTGTGCGCCATCCCAGCTATGCCTACTAATGTATTAGTAGCTGTGATTGACCATCTGAAGCATGTGACCATGTCTTTATAAGTTCGAGACCCAGCGCGATGCGTCATTCTGCTGTAGTTTAGGGAGAGAGCACACATCATACGTGCTGGCTGCTGATTAGGGACAGACAGTGAAAAATTGTGTCCGAAAAGAATGCAGGGACAGGTCGGAGTGTAGGCAGGGAAAGTTATTTGAGCATTTTAGGGACAGGCTGCAGAGATTAGGCAGGGACAGTCTACATCGATTTTGCTGTGTGGGGGGTGGTGCAGTGAACGATCTTTTTGAGCATTTTAGGGACAGGCTGGAGAGGTTAGGCAAGGACAGTCTACATCGATTTTGCTGTGTGGGGGGTGGTGCAGTGAACGATCTTTTTGCCCTCACTTGAGCCCACTGAGGAGGAGGAGGAGGGAGAAAAAAAATCTATTTTTATCAGTCTGTTGTGAGCAGCGTTCAGCTATATTTTATTACAGATTGCTGTTCTAATCTGCTATTAAAAAATTAAGTTAAAGGGGAATTTCTTTTTAAGAGCACTTGCCATGCTCTGAATTACGTTTTGCTGCCATTTTCAGCACTCTAGCCCTTTCCATTGGTGTTTTAGAGCCATTTTAGTGCCTGAAAGTTCGGGTCCCCATTGACTTCAATGGGGTTCGGTGTCCGGGTAAAGTTCGGAAAAAGTCCGGGACACGGACCCAGACTTTTTTTTCAAGTTCGGCCGAACCCGCCGAACACGGACATCCAGGTGTTCGCTCAACTCTATTCATAAGTCCTTCAGTTTATAGTCCATATAAAAAGACTTTAGCCATGTGATAGGTTGTAACCATAAAATGTCCATCCACAAATGGCAGCCTTCACAAGGGGATTAGAAGCCAAATCCAGCAAGAGCTACAGAGTATAAAAGAGAAGAGAGGCGCCTCTAAGTCTAGCAATGTGGTTACATTTAATGAAGGTACAACACATTTAGTAACTCACATGGTTGATGTTTAACCACTTGCCAACCGCCCCACGCAGATTTACTGCAGCACGGTGGCTCGGCTACGCATATTCACATAGATCTATGTGATTATGTGCACGCGGGTTTGGCGGCGCGTGGCCACCGAAGTCACTCTCCTGCTGTGATTAGACACAGTGGGAGGCAGACCGCGGGAGGAGCGGGCTCTATCGCCACCGGCCTCACGTGATCATCGGCAAAACTGACAGGAGAGCCGTCTGGAATGTAAACAATATAAGACGCTCTCCTGTCAGAGATGCAGGGAAATGTTGTGTGATTCAGCTAGGCTGAGACACCGATCTCCCTCTGCCTCTGTTCAATCCATCCCCAAAACAGTTAGTAAGAACTTACAGGTTGAACTGGATAGACTATTGTCTTTATTCAACCTCACCTACTATGTAACTATGTAACATCTAGGGAACACATTTAACCCCTTGATCACCCCCAGTGTTAGCCCCTTTCCTGCCAGTGTCATTTATACAGTAACAGTGCGTATTATTTAGCACTGATCACTGTATTAATGTCACTGGTCCCCAAAAAGTGTCAGTGTCAGATTTGTCCGCCGCAATGTCGCAGTCCTGATAAAAATCGCTGATCGCCGCCATTACTGATAAAAAAAACAAAAAAACAAAGTCTATAAATATATCTCATAGTTTGTAAACGCTATAACGTTTGCGCAAACCAATTATTATACGCTTTTTGGGATTTTTTTTTTACCAAAAATATGTAGCAGAATACAAATTAGCCTAAACTGATAAAACAATTTGTTTTTAAAAATTTTTTTATTGGGAATGTTTTACAGCAGAAATGTGCCTGTTTTACCCACTTCATGTTTTACAGCAGAAATGTGCCTGTTTTACCCACTTCAGCCTCAAAAAGGTTTTACCCCCTTCCCGACTAGGCCATTTTTTGCGATACGGCACTGCGTTGCTTTAACCTGACAATTGCGCGGTCGTGCGACGCTGTACTCCAATTAATTTTATGTTCTTTTTTCCCACAAACAGAGCTTTCTTTTGGTGGTTATTTCGTTTTTTGCGCTATAAACAAAAAATGACCGACAATTTTGAAAAACGAAAAAACAATCTTTTTTACTTTCTGCTATATAACAAATCCAATAAAAAAATGTAAAAAATTCTTCATCAGTTTAGACCAATATGTATTCTGCTACATGTTTTTGGTGAAAAAAAAATCCCATAAAGCCTATATTGATTGGTTTGCACAAAAGTTATCGTGTCTACAAACTATGAATAGATTTATGGACTTTTTATTTCTTTATTGTTTTTACTAGTAATGGCGGCGATCAGCGATTTTTAGTGGGACTGCAACATTGCGGCTGGTAAATCAGACACTTGTGACACTTTTTGGGGACCAGTGACACTAATACAGTGATCAGTGCTAAAAAAAATGCACTGTCAGTGTATAAATGACACTGGCAGGAAAGGGGTTAATATCAGGGGCGATCAAGGAGTTAACTGTGTTCCCTGGGAGTGCTTTCTTACTGTGTGGGGGATGGACTGACTGGAGGAAGAGATACACCTGTGTTCCTGATTAACAGGAACACAAAATCTATCTTTCTCCCCTTCTGTGACAGGACAGCGGTCTCGCCGGTCTGCTTTGTTTACATAGACAGACCTCTGTTCTGTCTCTCCTACAAATGATCGGTGGTACCCGCTGATTGGCTCCCGCTGTGTCCAATCACAGCGGAGCCATGCCTCCGGCAGTGCGCATGCGCACCCCAGAGCCGACAACGAGAATCACATATACAGGTACGTGATTTTGTGCTTAAGGGGCGCCCTGCCGGAGTAAATGTACGTGGGGCAGTCCTTAACCAACCACATGAGTTGCTAAATCTTGTACCTTCAATAAATGTAACCATATTGCTACACTTAGAGGTTCCTCTCTTCTCTTTTATACTCAGTTGTGGTGTGACACTACTTGTATATCATGACATCGCTTATTTATCAAGTCAAAATTTGTTAAAACAATTTGATTGTCTTGCAAAACGCTTTTAAACCAAGTTACTCTCAATCCAATGTTTTACTTTTACTGTATTATATTACAGCATAATAGCAATGTATGAAGATATGAAATATTTGCAGAAACTACAAGCATGTTGTAAGCATGTTAAAGCGGAGCCCCACCCAAAAGGGGAAGCTCCGCTTGTCTGCCTCCTCCTCCCCCCCTCAGCTACCACATTTGCCACCTTTTTGGGGGAAATGGGGACCTAGATTTGACAGGTACCCGCTCCCACTTCCGGCTCAGTTCACCATAGCAGACTGAGCTGGGAAGTTTGCCCCCCTTCTTCCCCCACAGCCTTCTGGGACACTTCACAGGTCCCAGAAGACTGCGGCCCATTCACAAAGTGCAGCGCGCTTCACGTATGTGCAGTTGGAAACTGGCTTTGAAGCTGCAAGGCTTTTTTGTTTTGTCCTCCCTGGTTAAATAGGATGATTTATAAGTATTTATATATTGCTTTTGTTTCTCTTGATTTTTGTCAAGATTTTCTTTATTTTTGCAGTGTCCATCATCAAGCACGGATCCTGAGGAAGCTATCACAGTGAAACTAGTTGATTTCATATGCTTACAATATCCACCATTGTCTGTCTACTGGTTTTTCATTATGTGGTTTTATCTAGATGACACTTTATTTTAATATGATACAATAAACTGATGGTTTTATATATTTGACTTTTTGTCTTTTCCTCATTGGTTGGCACGGTCAAAGTCTCTTCCCCTGTGGATAGTGAGGTTCCCCCACCCCCTTTTATTTTAAGGGTGTGGCCCTCCCTCTCACAGGGTTAATGATGTGGTCCAATATATATTTGAATGGAATGGTGCCACCATGAGGATAATCATATACCTCTGGTTGGCTCACATCTTCTTTTGTATCTCACTGCCAGTTTCCCTTAGTCAAGATGGTGGCGCCAACACCCAATAGCAGATTGAAGAATCGGCTCGGGAGAGGACACTGCTGGATGCCTAGACAGGTAAGTTCACTAATATTAAAAGTCAGCAGCTGTATTTGAAGCTGATGACTTTTAATATTTTTGGGGGGAGCCCGGAGCTCCTCTAAGTATTTCTTGGCTAACATACTGGTGAAGTATAGGATGAAACAGAAAAATTCAGATAACTGTGGGATTTACTTTAGCAAGAGCCTATAAAGCAAACACTAGAGGTGAGGCCTGGTGCCAGCGGCTTGGCTAGTTTAAAAGAGAGGATTTAGAGGAGAGCTTTATTAGGCCCAGTTCACACTAGTGCGATTTCAGATGCGATTCCAGTCACAGAATCACATGACAATGGAAATCAAATTGAGGTTAATTTACTAAAATTGGAGAGTGCAAAATCTGGTGCAGCTGGGCCTGGTAGCCAATCAGCTTCTAACTTCAGCTTGTTTAATTAAGTATTGACGAAAAAACCTGGAAGCTGATTGGTTTCTATGCAGAGCTGCACCAGATTTTGCACTCTCCAGCTTCATTAAAGCAACCCCACCATCTTCAAGGACAGAAATTCCTGCGAGCAACCACTTTGTGACAGATTTTTAAAATGCCGCAGACACTTCACTTCTCATAAAAAAGTGCAATTGAGCTAATAAGTATAAAATAGTGTTGCGCAGAATAAAAATCTATTTGAATAAATACATATTGGTGATATAGTGTATAAATAATTTTAAAAATATTGAATAATAAATAAAATATAAAATTAAATAAATATCTGTGCTGAAGTAATCAAATATATCCCTATAGTTACTCAATAATGTTCAATAATATTCCATAAAAACAATATCCTTGATCAAATAGTGACAGTGAATAAATAGTGAATTATAAGTAAAAAATTAATATTAATAATAATATGACTGTGCAATGTCACCACTAAACAATAAATATATGTGCAATAACAAGCAATAACAAAGACGATATATATATAAATATGATTGTAGTGTCCAATAAATTCCGTGATATAAAGTGCCAGAAACCAGTCGTCTATATGTGCTCAAGCCACCAGATATGTGGCTGTGCTCCCAAAACCAAGTGAGTGACCAGGGTGTCACAGCTTTATCCTACTTGCGCACCCCCTTGTGATTGGGCGCTCACCTTGTGTAAAGAATAAATGCGCTCAAATGTTGAATGCATGGCGGTTCCAGGTGATCTGTTCCCATCGATTAGCCAATCTTCTCCTTAGCAATCTCGTATTGGATGTAATTAGGTATAAGTGCTAAATATCTGGTAATTCCCGGTATCCTTAACCCTTAGGTAAGCCTTTTAAGCCTCGTACACACGCACCGATTGTTGGCCGACTGATCGGCCGTCTTTTGTCCAGTGTTGTTGTGTTGGTTGAAATGTGCTCTAGACTGCACACGAATTTTGTCGGCCAACAACAACCAACTGCAGAAGTGATGTCATGTTCTGGTTTACTTTTCGTGTGTTTTTTCTTCTCTGAGCATGCCCAGTCTTGCTCATCACATTTTTGTCTGCCGAAATCTGTACTGACTGAAGAACAATCGGCCATTCTGTTGACGGCCAACAAAAATTTTATAGCATGCACACCAGATTTTGTTCGGCCGAAAAGTCGCAGTCGGTTGTCGGAAGCATCATACTAACAAGCCGACAATCGGCCGATCGGACGTTGGCCGAACATTCACGGCCAACAATCGGTGCGTGTCTACGGGGCTTAAGTCTTTATTGTCCTTTCAAAGCTACCTTATCCACACAAGGTTTAAAATTTGGTCAACTTATTGGAATTTTCAAAAAGGATTTTCAGATTCCATCACTTCCTGTAGATCATCTCTCAGCTTTCACTTCCTGTAGGTCACAGGTGTCAAACACAAGGCCCGCGGGCCGAATGCGGCCCCCCAGGCCATTTCATGTGGCCCTCGCACCTCTCATGCAGCTGTGGCAGCCCCCTTGTCTCTGCCCCCACCTTTTCTCTGTAGTCGGTAGCAGAGAGGACAGAACTCCTTTGCCAGATCCTGCAGGACTCTGCGCAGCTGCAGAAAGGCTCGTCTTTGCCCCTCCTCCTCCTCAGCAGTCCGCATCAGAGAAGAGGGCATAACTCCTCCTACAGATCCTGCACCTCTCTGTGCAGCCGCAACACCACCTTGTCTCTGCCTCCCCTGGTCTCAGCATTCAGCAGACTCTGGAAGCTGACTCCAGCCCTTCTCTGGTTCTCCTCCAGACCCTGCACTTCTTCCCAGATCCACCCTCTGGTAAGGGGGTGCATTTTGATGTAAGGGTGTAAGGGGGCGTGGGGTGCTCTGGACATCTAATCTTACAGATATAACCGGCCCTTTGAGGGAAACCATAATGCTGATGCGGCCCGCGATGGAAGTGGAGTTTGACACCCCTGCTGTAGGTCATCTCCCACCATCTTCAATTTTTGTAAAAGGTTCCTGTACTACTTTGGTGCTTTTTCAGTGCAATTTGGCATTTGGAAATATGAAAACCACATCCAAAAATAAGTTGAAACAAAGTCACACTACAAAGTCGCTTTGAAAACCAGATCAAAATCACATGCAGTAGTGTGAACCAAGTCTTAAAGATAGGATGTAAAGCTACTGGGAGAAGAGATATTCCCTAGGATACATGAGAAGTGTGGCCATGCTGAAGCTGCAGCACCTTTTGCCAGGCTGGTCATACAGGTAGTCATTCTACCTACCCTAACTATGGTTCTTGATCACCTCTGAGCACACGGAGCGCCAGTATATGGGCATACTTCAATGAAGCTGCTCAAGGCACACAAGATAATCCTTGGAATTCATAAGTGTCATAGATACTCTTTAGAAATCTATCTGGCAGTCTGGCAGAACTTGTAACAGATTCATGTTTGTATCTGTAAGGTGTTTATGAATACGTTGCATCTCTCCTACAAAGTGGCAGAGTAGCAGAGAAGTCATTTGGAAAAGTTGTGGAAGTTATAAGATTGCATTCAAAAACATGACTAGGGTATAAAAGATGCTTTGACTTCAATCCCGCTTGACCACCAGTCCACCGAAACCACACAAGGGACCAGATAGAGTTAAATGACCATAGCAGCCTTTTACTAACAAATTATAAAATAACGTATTAACATTCAGAACAGTATGTAAAAAGGAGCTGCAAGGTCCTTGTGGGCATCTACATCCAATACCTGCTTAACCACTGAAAATTAGGCCTCTGGCTGCAAAAACTCAGGCTTGGAGACAAACGGCTTTTTTTTCAGTGGGAATGTGAGGGAACGCAGTTCCGGCACCTCCAGAACTGAATGTATGTAATGGCAAGGGATGCTGGGGTGTGCTGGTGGGTCTGTTGATGCTGGCTGATAGGCAATCTATTGTTGCTGGAGGGGATCTATTTTTGCGAAGGATGGGGGTCTATAGTTGCTGGGGAGGTCTTCTGTTGCTCATGGGGGATGTATTGTTACTGGGGTGGGTCTTATGTTGCTGGTGGGTCAGTTGTTGCTGGGAGGGATTTATTGTTTAGGGAGAGGTCTTTGCCGCTTGCTGCTGGAGGGTCTATTGATGCTTGCTACTGGGTAATCTAGTATTGCTGGAGGGGACCTATTTGCGCAGAGGATCTATTGTTGCTGGGGAAGTCTGTTGTTGTTGGTGGGGTATCTATTGTTGCTGGGGTTGGTCTTATGTTGCAGGGCATCAATCATTGCTGGGAGGGATCTACTGTTGAGGGAGGGGTCTAATGTTGCTGGCTCCTGGAGGGTCTATTGTTGCTTGCTGTTGGAAGTCCATTGTTGCAGGGGTGGATCTATTGTCCCTGGGGTGTCCATTGTTTCTAGATCTATTATATTGCCTTTCTTGTTATTGTTAATTCTCTAAAAGGGGTGGTACTGGGAGGTGGGTAAGAGGTGAAACCAAAGAACGGTGTTCGGAGGTGGGTAGGGGACGGAGTCAAGGGGTGACTCAGAAGGGAGAAGTTCCTGCACCTATTCTCTGAGAAAAAAAACCCTAGAGACAAATATTTGCAGATACCACCAAGCAGAAAACTGGGAGCCATAACCAGAACGAGTCCCTACAAATGTACATATTTCCCCTATAATCCAACACATACAAGGACCTTGTACCCTGCCGACTGCAAAGACATCACCACACAATCCCATGCCAACACCACATACCATAGTGAACCAAAATATCAAAGAGAGGGAGGGTGGGAAGTTTCTCAAGACGTGCTCTCCTCTGACAGAGGACTTCCAAAGACCCTCCTACGGATCAACCTCAGCAACCCCACCTGCTCCAGCCCTCCACACCAATCCGATAAGTACCACTTCAATCCTGGTTACTTTTAACCCACTAGAAGCCCCCTTCTATGCTAAACCCCTTTTAACTCATTCATGTTGGCCCTGTGTTTATCCTTTCTCTTTTCTTACTCTAGGCCTAACTGTTCCAGAGGAACTTAAAGTGGAACTACACTGCATCTGAGCACCACAAACCAAAAGCACTATTTGATTCATTTTTAATATTCACAGCAAACTCACCTATCCATCTATCCTTCCATGCTTTATTTTGCTGAGAAATCACTCTGAAAAACACCCCCAGCATTTCTTCCCATAGTCATCTTGAGTAAGGCCAGATGATTTATTTAGCAACTACTTCCTGGAATCCATCTTCCCTTAGCTCAGGCATTCAGGCAGTAGGGTGTGCTTAGCTGTGAAAACCCCTCATCCCCGGCTAAAGACTCCTTGGATGTATGACAGCATTGGCCTAGGCATGGAAACTAGAAAGTGACTAATGAAATATAAAAAAAAAAGGTTAAAACAGAAAAATACTTTACACTTTCCTATCTATTTACAATTGCTAGCAGCATAAGGATTCAAAATAGTCAATGTTGATTAAGAAAGACAAATTTTGATGCCCAACTGTCTCACAGTAATTACACATTCGACACGCTCAGTAATGTACTCTTATTTACAGTATCTCCACTTTCCCTATCACTGATATGGCGGTATTTCTTTATGCATTTGACGCAAAAAAAAAATGCCATGCAGTAAAAGTGTTGAAAATACAAACTATTTGCATTAATCACAGGCTTCAGTACCAACTAAATACATGCCACCAGAAGACATCAGTTCTGACTACATACACATCACCAGAGGGCATCAGTGCCAACACTGATCAGTAATAAAAGAAATGCTAACAGTTGAGTTAACCCTTTCACTGCCTATAAGGTGGATGCAGTCGGGCGGCCACACTGCCACCCAATTGCATTCACACTCCCCCGGTGCCGCCCCACCCTGGGCACGCACCCCCTCCATGTATTCCGGGCACCCCTTGCACATCTGTGGGCCCTGGACCTACATGGCGGGTGCTGGCTGTTGGAGGGGAAGGAGAAGAACAGACATACCTGCTCCCCTTCTTGCTGTGACCCGGAAAGCAGCGTGTATGATGTCACTTCTGGGTCAGGCTCTCAGTGTCCCCAGCTAGCTAGCCAGGAGGGGATGTATTACAATGCGATCTACATTGCAATACATTAAGTGGAGCACAGGGGAGACATCCAGGGTCTTTTAGACCCTGCATGTCTCATTAAAGAGAACCTGTCACCTAAAAATCATCACATAGGGAACTTTGTGTGATAAAAAAAAAAAAAAGTTAAGCCAAAACATTTTTTGAGGCCCCCCCCATTCCCACATATACGCATGCATGAACCTAAACGCATGCGCCTGGGGTGTCTAAGCGTGAAAATGTTGATTGCGATACACGTTACATATAGCCAGGCATGACAGAGTGAGAGAAATAATTCTAGCACAAGACTTCCTCCATAACACTAAACTGATGACCCATAGGGGGCTTTTGATGCGTTGCCTATAGAAAATATAGGGTACTGAAGTTTGTCACGATTTCACGGGCGCACACAAATTTAACGTTTCACATGTTGGGTATCTATTTGCTCGGTGCAACCACATCTTTTATATTTTACCAAAAATTAGGCTAGTTTATTGCGTGTGTTTGCCATAGAGTTTATTTTAGTGTTAAATTTTGTGTTTCCTAGACTTTGGAACTACCACTATTTGATTCTCTATGGTTTCTGTTTTCAGAAAATATATAATCTTTGGGGGTTTTATGTAATTTTCAGACCTAAAATGATTTTTTAACCACCTCAATACTGGGCACTTAAACCCCCTTCCTTCCCAGACCAATTTTCAGCTTTTAGCGCTGTTGCATTTTGAATGACAATTGCGCGGTCATGCAACACTGTACCTAAACCAAATTTATGTCATTTTTCCCCACAAATAGAGCTTTCTTTTGGTGGTATTTGACCACCGCCAGGTTTTTTCTTTTTTGGTGCACAAATAAAAAAAGGCCGAAAAGTTTGAAAAAAAAAAAAAAATTTTTTGTTTAGGTTATAAAATTTTGTAAATAGATACGTTTTTTCCTGCACTGATGAGCACTGATGACGCCGCACTGACAGGCACTGATGAGGAGACACTGATGGGGTGGCACTGATGGGGTGGCACTGATATGCAGCACTGATGGGCACTGATAGGTAGCACTGATATGCAGCACTGATGGGCACTGATATGTGGCACTGATAGATAGCACTGATATGCAGCATTGGTGGGCACTGATAGGCAGCGCTGATGGGCACTGATAGGCAGCACTGATGGGCACTGATCGGCGGCACTAATGGGCACTGATAGGCGGCACTGATGGGCACTGATGGGTGGCACTGATGGGTGGCACTGATCGGCACTGATGGGGGGCACTGATGGGCACTGATAGGCAGCACTGGTGGGCAATAATGGGCACTGGTGGGCGGCACTGATAGATGGCAATAACGGGCACTGGTGGGCAGCACTGATAGATGGCATTGGTGGGCAGCACTGATAGGGGGGCACCACTGGCAGGCTCTCTGAGCCCTGTTTGCCATCCCTGGTGGCCATGGTGGGCATCCCTGGTGGTCATGGGTGGGCATCCCTGGTGGCTCTAGTGGCATCCCCTCCCCCCAGGGCTGCACTGGTAATCAATCATCTGATTACCAGCACAGACCCCCCCTGTGATCAGTGAGTAATTAGAAATACTCACTGATCACCCCAGCTGCAGAATTGATCCTCTTCTCTTCTCCTCACTGACAGGATCTGTCAGGAGGAGAAGAGATCGAAGCCGTTACAATGGCTGTATTGACATTACATGACGGCTGTGATTGGTCACAGCCGTCATGTGATCAGGAGGGCCAATCACAGGGCCCTCCTGCCGAGGCTTGTTGCTCTGTGTCCTAGGGACACAGGCACATCGAGATCGCGCCGCTGCGCGTGCCTGCGGCGGCGCGATCTCTCTCCTTCTGAAGGACGTTCCGGAACGTCCATTCAGAAGGACGAGACTCCCACCCGGCCGTATATGTACTATGGCCCGGGTGGGAGGTGGTTAAACATGTGTAGCACTGCCCCCTAGAGGACTGCTGAGAGTTGCACTTTCTGGATTCCCCTGGGTTACCCGTAGCAACTCTGCAAAACGTATCACTTTAGATGCTTTGCTCAGACAATGAACAGTCCAGGGGATATAGTTTTTGTGTTTTATTTGGAACTTGGATAGGAGAAGGGATGAGTGGGATACTCTAACTATAAACTATGCACAAATCTGAGGACAACTAGCTGTAGTGTGCTTCAAGTGAAGATAATGAATATGATCTTGTTATAGTTTCTCTTCGGGGTCCTAACTTGGCACCCCCTTTCTCACTTGATGTGCATGCTGAACTCCTGTCCACTGACACTTCACTGGAGTGGTCCTCTTTCTGGGCAGACCCCTGGCAAGCTTCCCGGTACTCACAGACACTGTTTTTCCCAAGGTTGCTCTGCCTCCAACTCCACTTGTCAGCATCCACTGGACCTCCTGGCTCAGCACCACACTTCTGGCTCACTAGGCCGACCGCCTGTGATCACCTTCCATACAGACAGGAGGAGAGACAGCCGTCACCCTCCTCCTGGGACTTGGCGTCCCGCCCAAACACATCCGGTCACATGTGCCCTTGGCTTTTATAACATATCCTAGGATGCACCACTGTTTGTGCCAACCCACTGGGATAGTTAGAAAGCCTGTGTGTCACTGGCTGGGTTTCCTCCACTGTGCAACAGGCTCCCCTAATGGATACAGTGGGGACACTCCCTTAGCCAAAATTAATCACACATGGACACATGCACAGGCCTAACTATTGATCAGGCTCCCCTGATAAGCAGATGGAGCAGGCTATATTTTACCTGTTACTCCCCTGTTAAGCAGGCACAGCAAACTACTCTCTCTTCTAGCACCTATCTAGGAGGGTGCTACATATGCAAAAAATGGCCCTGGCAGCAAAAACGTTAAAGTGATTGTAAACGATCACCTTGTAAAACAACCCATTCAGTTTAAAATAGATATGAAATGCAAAACATTTGAGTATAGACATAAAAATAAAACATTATAAATACCTTCTTTCCCTTTTTTTTTTTTTTGAAGTGATCACATTCCCTCTGTTCTCAGCAGCATAAGAGTTGGGGGGAGGAAAAGCTGCAGCACACTGAGCTTTCCAGTGAATGGCTGTGCAGCAGAGGAGTGTCAGGACAGGTCTGATCATTGGAGGAGAGCACACTGAGTTCCCAACATGGCTAGAGAACTGACTACGGTGTGCTCTCCTGCTTAGTGTGGTCAGTTTTAATAGGAAAGCAAGGGAACTAGCAGGAACACCAGGGATTTCACACAAAGGAAGTAATACTAAGAGAACAGGATATTTCTCATACAAGTACATGATACAGCAGGCACATATCAGGAATATGAAGTATTGGGGTAACAAACGCTTTAAATATAGAGAAATTCTTTGAGCCATTTTTACTGCAAGCAGAAGTTTGGTTAGTAAATGATTCATAGGAAGCACCCTTCTTTGCTTGTATGATCACTTATTCCCACTGGTGAGTGCACATTTTCCAATAAAGGGACACTCTATAGGGGCTGGGGTAATGTGGGCACTAGAAGGGATTAATCACAGTGTTTGTGCAGATACTGGTAGCCAGACAATGAGTGGATGATTACCCTTTTATTGAATAAAATGCTCAGAATACAGTTGCCTAGTAAAGTTGTGTCTATAGACATTAAATTACATTTTGCCTGTCACCATGGAACCCCTGTGGCATAGCTGTAGGCTGTGACAGGTTAACCACTTTACCACCGGAGGATTTTGCTGTCTTACGTCTGGGCCACTTTTTGCGATTCGGCACTGTGCGACTTTAACTGACAATTGCGCGGTCATGCAACGCCATACCCCAACAAAATTTACGTCTTTTTTTTCCAACAAATAGAGCTTTATTTTGGTGGTATTTGATCACCTGTGCGATTTTTACTTTTTGCGCTATAAACAAAATTTTTTTTATCATTTTAGGCCAATTTGTTTTCTGCTACATATTTTTGGTAAAAAAAAATCGCAATAAGCGTATTTTGATTGGTGTGCGCAAAAGTTATTGCGTTTACTAACTAAGGGAAAGATTTCTGTCGTTTTTGGTGTTTTTTTTTTAATGAGTAATGGCGGCGATCTGCGATTTTTTTTTGCGGGACTGCGACATTGCGGCGGACAGATCGGACCCTTGACTAACATTTTTGACACTTTTGGGGGTACCAGTGACATTACTACAGTAATCAGTGCTATAAATATGCACTGTTACTGTAAAAATGACACTGGCAGGGAAGGGGTTAATTTCATTTGAAAGGGTGAGGTTAATGTATGCCTGGTGCTTACTGACATGTGTGGGGGGAGGTGACTGAGTGACCCAAGGACAGATCGCAGGTTCAGCTATGCGTGCGCCGCCGAGAAAGGCGAGTGTCTGGTGACGTAGGTCTAAGTCGTCAGACCTACAAGAGCCACTTTGCCGCAGTAGAGCTCTAGTGAGCAGCGGTAAAGTGGTTAAACTGTCATTCAGTTTCAAAGCAAAGCTAATCATACAAGAAGCGATTTTTCTCTGTTTTGTCTCAAAGAAGCCTGCTAGAAAATGTTAGGCCGAACAAGGGCTGTATCGAATCAGATGCTCTCTTTAGGTATTCTGACAGCCGCCACCAGCTGTCATAATAAAACCTACTAGCAATAGGAACCATCTATCTGCGCTGTATAGCATTGATGAAGGAATTGAAGAAATCTAATAATGTATAGCCAGTTTAACCACTTCCTGCCGCGCTATAATTGATATACAGCCTCACAGCCGATATCTGGTTCTGAGAGGGTGTCACTGGATGTCCTCTCTTGTGTACACTTCCCACGTGTGCCCGCTGGGGCACGCATTAGGGACTCGCTGTGACCGATGTGTGCCTTGGACATGGCGCATTACAGATCGGGGTAAAGGGCCAATCACAGTGGTCCTTTACCACGTGATAGCTGTGTCCAATCACAAGCGATCACAGATGTAAACACAACAGGTCTTTTCGTGGTAAAGGCTCTCCTTCCCTTACATAGAGACCATGTGTTAGGGAAGCAGAGCCAGATCTGTAAGGGAAGCAGTGAGAACATTTTTTTTTTACAGAGGTACACATTGCCCTGATTATCAGTGCAGCCTCATCAGTGCCCTGATTATCAGTGCATCTTATCAGTGCCCATTTTAGCCACCCCATCAGTACAGCATCACCAGTGCCCATCAGTGCGGCCTCATCAGCACCCATCAGTGCAGCTTATCAGTGCCCATCAGTGCTGCCTCATCAGTGGCGCCTCATCAATGCGGGTTCATCACTGCCCATCAGTACAGCTTTTCAGCCTCATCAGTGCAGCCTCATCAGCGGCCATCACTGCAGCCTCATCAGTGCAGCCTCATCAGTACAGCATATCAGTGCCCATAAGTGCTGCCTCATCAGTACAGCCTCATCAGGGCCGATCAGTGCAACTTGTCAGTGCCCATCAGTACAGCCTCATCAGCACCCATCAGTGGAGCTTATCAGTGCCCATCAGTGCAGCCCATAGGCGTGTGCACAGGGTGTGCCGGGTGTGCCTGGGCACACCCTAATCACCTAGGGCACATTAGCATTATCGCTCTGTTTGCCAGTGAGGAGATGGGAAAGATCTCCCTCGGACCTGCTCTGCTCTATTTCACTTTGCCAGCAGGGAGAGTAATGTATCGGGGCCATGTACATGTAGACAAACACATGCATGTGTATTTAAACTTTGGGGTGCACACCCTAATGCAATAGGCTGCGCACACCTATGGTGCAGCCTCATCAGTGGTGCCTCATCAGTGCAGGCTCATCAATACCCATTAGTATAGCTTTTCAGTGCTGCCTCATCAGTACAGCCTCATCAGCGGCCATCACTGCAGCCTCATCAGTGCAGCCTCATCAGTACAGCCTAATCGGCGCACATCAGTGAAGAAGAAAAATTACTTATTTGCAACATTTTATAACAGAAACTAAGAAAAACATTTTTTTTATTCAAAATGTTCAGTTTTCATTTATTTAGCAATATTTTTAAAGTGCCAAGTGGCAATTTAATACCACCAAAAGAAAGCTCCTGATTGAGCAATTGTCATTCAAAGTGTGACAACTCTGAAATGTGAAAATTGGCCTATTCTGACAGCAACAGGAGCTGTCCCGGCAGGGAGATTCCTCAATCCACCTTCCTTGTATGGATTAAAGTGAAGCTCCACCCAAAAGGGGAAGCTCCCCCTGTTTACACCCTCCCCCCCTACACTACCACATTTGACACTTTTTGGGGGGTAGGGGGAGCGGGTACCTGGTTTTCTCGCTCCCACTCCTGGGTAAGATCGCGGCACAGTGATCTACAACATATCCGGCCCCTCTTCCCCCCCCCCCCCCCCACACTGCCTTCTGGGATCTGTATGTGCCCCAGAAGACGGCAGGACCATTCAGAAAACGCAGCATGACTCGCGAATCTGTTATTGTTTTTTTTTTTTTTCAGCTCGCTACCCTTCCCTTACTTGCAAAGCCGGCGCCTGCACCCAAAGAGGATGGATGAATCGGCTTGGGGTGCTGACATCACAAGATTCCCGGACAGGTAAATGTCCTTATATTAAAAGTCAGCAGCCACAGCATTTGTAGCTGCTGACTTTTATTTATTTATTTTTTCAGACGGAGCTTCGCTTTAAGGAATCTGTTAGTTTTTTTTTTTTTTCAGCTCGCTGGCTAATAGTTGATGCCCAGCTTTAAAATTAGCCATGACACCTTCTTCTTAGAAACATGTAAAACATAAGAAATATTTTAAAAAAACATTTAGGTATGCTGTGTCAATGGGAACACATAACAAACATACTGTATAGTGGTGTGTTCTCAAATTTGACTTATAAAGTTGAAAAACACTTTAGCACAAGCTCCTTGTTCCCATCCCATATGGCTGTCTGTAATAGCAGTGCCTACTGCCTGTAGAAGTGGCTCCTACTTCCTATAGTAACGGTGCATACTTCCTGTTGTAGCAGTTCCTACTGCCTTTGGTAGGAGTGCCTTATCCTTGTAGTAGCGGTGCCTACTGCCTGTAGTAGTGGTGCCTACTTCCTGTAGTAGTAATGCCTCCTTCCTGTAATAGCAGTTCCTACTTCCTGTAGTAGCAGTGCCTCTTTATTGTTGTAGCAGTGCCTACTGACTTTAGTAGGAGTGCCTACTTCCTATAGTAGCGGTGCATACTTCCTGCTGTAGCAGTGCCTACTGCGTTTAGTAGGACTGCCTAAATCCTATAGTACGGGTGCCTACTGCCTTTGGTAGTGGTTCCTACTTCCTGTAATAGCGGTGCCTACTGCCTGTTGTAGCATTGCCTACTTCCTGTAGTAACAGTGCCTCCTCCAGTGATTTCCAGCTTCCACAGGGATCCCTCAGGTATGGCCCCTACATACTTATGTAGCGGCCTCCTAGATTGGTGCTGGAGTGAGTGTATATAGTTTTTGGTTTCTCTGCTTGAAATGGAGACAGCTAGGTAGATTTGTGTGCTGTCTGATTAACAGAGAGCTGTGATTGTTTGGTGAGGACTGCTTAGTGTGCTCTGGTGCTGCTCATGCTGTCTTGATGTTTCACACTGATCCAATAGCTATGGAGTATATTGGACAGTGGGTGGAAACCTAGCAGATGAGACCATGAATGTGGGTACAGCCCTGGCCAATTAGAAGGGGATGTGCCCCAAGGCATGCTGGGTACCTGTATATATATATCTAAAAAGCACATGGGGTCCTGGTCCAGTCTACCTCTGCAGAGAGAGGTCCAGGTGGGGAGGGGACTGCTGCCTGTCCCCAGCACAGGCTGCCATGCGGCCTCAGGTGGTTGACTTGAGGGCCTAAAACATTGAAGTTGCAACCCATGGTCCTTATGAGAGCTGACTGATTGAGGATGTCCACGGATCCTGTCTGGTACCAATGAGGAAGGGTGCTGTGTGTGCTTCAAGAGCATTGTGAGTGCAGACCACCCACAGGGGATCCTTGGGACTTGGGCTGTTAGATTCCCCTCTGGGTGCTGGAACTCAGCTACTGGGTGAAAGCTAAAGGAGATAATGGTTAGTGTCTTGAAGAGGCAAAGGTCACTGAGTTCCTTCAGCTACAAAGAGACTTGTTCATCCCATACAGGCGCTGTATGGTCCTGCAGATGATCTGCTGTACAGTTCTATTGAGAGAGTTGTCCTCACCTCACCTGTGAGTAGTTAATTTGGAGTATCCTACTGAATCCCTTTCCTATCCAAGTTCTCAAATAAAATACAAAACAAATCCCCTAGACTGGTCATTGAAGATAACGAGCAGAAGAGTATGTGCACCTGGCTGTGTGAAAATACCCCTGTACCTGACTGTGGAGTAATCAGTGGGAGGCCCAGGAAAAACAATATCCAAGTGGCTCCTGCGGGGGTACCACTACACTTACATTTGCCCAAGATGGACCAACATATCTATGTAAAAACTGCCATACCCAAACTACAGCTTTAAATAGTTGGTCAGTTACATCATGCAGATCTATTGAAATTGATATCTCAGTTTTGAGTTGATGATTTTTAAATCTTTATTTTATGGAGTGGAGTGCCTTAAATTGTCCAGACCTTTATTCTTTGATCTTAGCCCCAGTGATGAATTGTTAAGTGTAAATACGAATGGAGAGAAAATGACATTGTTCCTGAACAGTATGGCCCTAGTCCTTCTCTCAAGCTCCAACGAGTCCCAGGTAATCAGAGAAATTCTATAGGGATCGATTAGAATTCCAGGACAGCTGGAGACTTGCCTTTTCCTGCCGAGATCATTTTGTGAATTATTATCCATGTGCAAGTCTGGGATAGGAGCAATCCTTCACCAGAAAAAGAGAAATATTAGGTTACATTTGAAGTGGGAGCTCCTAGTCAATCACTGTACACATCAGTCACTGAGCACAGCTCTGACCTGCATTGGAAGGTGTAATTACAGAGGGGAAAGCCTTGTCATTGCTTGTCAGTGTGGAAGCATCACTTTTATCACTGATCATTATTTCATTCCTTTATCCCACTAACAAAGTAAAGCAGGCCTCCCGTGAGTTTTTCTATCAGCTTGCAAGTAGATTGGTACAGTTTAGGGAAAAATACACAATTTCTGTAGCATGTTACAAAGAAACTGACGTTTTTTCCCCAAAATTCTGCCATAAAGCTATTTCCCTGCCTGCTAGCAATATTTCCTAATTGTACACTGACAGTTGGCTCAGCCTACAACCTCAACGTGCCAACAGAGACAGCTGAAGACTCTGAAGTCACTGTGCTGGAAGCGTGCAGGGAGCGCACTCTCAACTCACAAACCTTGAGCACCCATGGATGCATATGTGTGGCATGTGGGTGATAAAAGCTGTTAAAAAGGAACTCTGTCCCCTCCATTTACATTTTTTTTATCCCCGTGTACCTGATGCAGGGTTGTCCTCCATTCAGACACTCACTCAGCCAAAAGGATCCAGCCCTGTCCTGGTGTGATCCACTTTTCCGCTGCCATCGCTCAGGTCCCATGACAGGCAGATCTGTTCAGACCACTCAGGTGCTAGGACCCAAAAGGAGCAGTGCGCTCCGAATTAAATGCGATCTCCGCAAACGTGGAAGTGTGAACCGGCACGGAAAAACGATGCAGCATGCTAGTTTATTTTGCTGAAATTTCATTGCAGAAACTCAAAAAGGTACTCAGTAGTTTGTTTGGCCCCACATGCTTGTATACATGCCTGACAACGTTGGGGCATGCTCCTAATGAGACGATGGATGCAGTGGCGGCTGGTGCTCAAAATTTTTTTGGGGGGCGCAAACAAAAAAATGTAATAGGCATTGCTTTGCGGCAAAAAACGCTGTAAAAATTGAGTGACTTTGAGGTCGCAAAAGTGTGAAAGGGGCCTTTAGTAATTAAGGTATAGTGTGCCCCCTTTCAATGCAGAGAGACCAGTGTGCCCCCTTTCAATGCAGAGAGACTAGCGTGCCCCCTTTCAATGCAGAGAGACCAGCGTGCCCCCTTTCAATGCAGAGAGACCAGCGTGCCCCCTTTCAATGCACAGTGACCAGCGTGCCCCCTATTAATGCACAGTGACCAGCGTGCCCCCTTTCAATGCACAGTGACCAGCATGCCCCCTTTCAATGCACAGTGATTAGTGTACATGCCCCCTTCAATGCAGTGACCAGCGTACATGCCCCCTTCAATGCAGTGACCAGTGTACATGCCCCCTTCAATGCAGAGATCAGCATACATGCCCCCTTCAATGCAGAGATCAGCGTACATGCCCCCAATGCAGTGACCAGCGTACATGCCCCCAATGCAGTGGCCAGCGTACATGCCCCAAAATGCAGTGACCAGCATACATGCCCCCAATGCAGTGACCAGCATACATGCCCCCAATGCAGTGACCAGCGTGCGTGCCCCCTTCAATTTAGTGACCAGCATACATGCCCCCAATGCAGAGATCAGCGTGCGTGCCCCCAATGTAGTGACCAGTATACATGCCCCCAATGCAGTGACCAGTATACATGCCCCCAATGCAGTGACCAGTATACATGTCCCCAATGCAGAGATCAGCGTGCGTGCCTCCAATGCAGTGACCAGTATACATGTCCCCAATGCAGAGATCAGCGTGCGTGCCTCCAATGCAGTGACCAGTATACATGTCCCCAATGCAGAGATCAGCGTGCGTGCCCCCTTACTTACCTGGAGCAGCAGCAGCGGCGATCGGCTTCTCCTCAGTCCCCCGAACGGCTTCTCCTCCTCGGTCCCGGCGCATCTCCTCCAGTCCTTTCCGGTCCCACCTCCTCCTTGGCCAATGGCATGGGGATTGCCTTGCGGCCAATCAGGAAGCGTGTTTCGGACGCGCTTCCTGATTGGCCACGAAGAGGATCGGTGTGACAATAGCAAATTTTAATTCGCTATTGTCACACAATGGGTGGGCTCTGCGCCCCGGGTCCACCTTTTGCATCGCCCTATTAGAGCCTCTGGCTCTAATCAGGTGATGAAAAAAAAAAATCCCCATTGAACTCCATGCGTCCGGCGTGTAGATTTGGGGGCCGGACGCATGGATGGGGGGGGGGGGGGGCGACGCCCCTGCACCCCTAATGAGCCGGCCACCAGTGGATGGATGGTGTCCTGGGATATTTCCTCCCAGATCTGGACCAGGGCATCACTGAGCTCCTAAACAGACCAAGGTACAACCTAGCAGCATTAGATAAACCGAAATATAATGTCCCAGAGGTGTTCTATTGGATTTAGATCAGGTAAGTGTGGGGGCCATTCAATGGTGTCAATTCCTTCATTCTCCAAGAACTGGCTGAATACTCCCGTTACATGAGGGCAGAATTTTTCGTGCACCAGGAGGAACCCAGGACCCACTGCATCAACGTAGGGTCTGACAATAGGTCCTAGGATTTCATCCCGATACCTAATGAAAGTCAGGGTGCCATTGTGTAGCCTGTAGAGGTCTGTGCGTCCCTCGCTCCATGGATACGCTTCCCCATACCATCACTGACCCACCACCATATTCCATGTTACAGGCAGCATAACATTCTCTATGGCTTCTACAGACCCTTTAACATCTGTCACATGTGCTCAGGGTGAACCTGCCCTCATCTGTGAAAAGCACAGGGTGCCAGTGGTGGATCTGCCAATTCTGGAGTTCAATGGCAAATACCAACTGAGCTCCACGGTGCTGGGCAGTGAGGACAGGGCCCACTAGAGGACGTTGGGTCCTCAGGCCACCCTCATGAAGTCTTTTTCACATTGTTTAGTCAGAGACATTCACACCAGTGGCTTGCTGGAGGTCATTTTGTAGGTCTCTGGCAGTGCTCATCTTGTTCCTTTTTGCACAAACAAGTATCTACAGGTCCTGCTGGTGGGTTAAGGATCTTCTATGCAGCGCTGTTTTACCTGACATTTCTGCCCATGCACGTTTGGGATTTACACAGTTCTGCCACACAGCACAGCCCTGTCTGGCAGCCAGTAGACTGGATTTTTATCTACTATAACTCAGTAACATTTGTAGGTCTTGACTCTTCCCCAGTCTGTGACTGGACAGTGAAATGAGAAGCAGGGATTGACCAGTGTATTCCAAAGGGAAATACATTTAAAAGAGCAAAACTAAACCCTGAGTGGCTAAATTCCAACATAAAAATGCATATTAATGCTAAAGGAAAGGCCTTCAAAAAATACAAGGCTGAGGGGTCATTGGCAGCATTCAAGAATTACAAAGAGTGTAATAAGGAATGTAAAGACGAAATCAGGGCGGCTAAAATAGAACACGAGAGACATATAGCGGAGGAGAGTAGAAAGAACCCCAAGAAATTCTTTAAGTATATAAACAGTAAGAAAGCGAGGCCAGAACACATTGGCCCCATAAAAGACGATAAGGGAGTTTTGGCCACAGAGGAAAGGGAAAAGGCGGTAGTGTTAAATAATTTCTTCTCTTCGGTCTTCACAAAAGAATCGGGGGGCTACACTAACCCAGCTTATAAGGCCAAACTAAACAACACACCTCAGGAAATAACGCCATGGCTAATAGAAGATAGACTTAGAACTAAACTAGAGAAACTTAACATAAATAAATCACCGGGACTAGATGAATTGCACCCGAGGGTTCTTAAAGAGCTCAGCCAGGTGATTGCCAGACCATTATTCTTTATCTTTAAGGATAGTTTACAGACGGGTACGGTGCCAGCTGATTGGAAAAAAGCCAACGTGGTATCAATATTTAAAAAGGGGCCGAGATATATCCCGGGTAACTATAGGCCAGTCAGCCTAACATAAGTAGTCTGCAAGATTTTGGAGGGGATGTTAAGGGACCACATACAAGACTTTAGTAATGAAAACGGTATTATTAGTAGTAATCAGCATGGATTCATGAAAAATCGTTCTTGCCAAACCAATCTATTAACCTTCTATGATGAAGTGAGCTGCCACCTAGATAAAGTTAAGCCTGTGGATGTGGTGTACCTGGACTTCGCAAAGGCCTTTGACACCGTTCCCCACAAACGCTTACTGTTCAAACTAAGGAAGGTAGGTATGGACCATAAGGTGAGTACCTGGATAGAGAACTGGCTCCAGGGGAGAGAGAAAAGGGTGGTGATTAATGGGGAGTACTCAGATTGGGCGGGTGTGGAAAGCGGGGTCCCCCAGGGTTCTGTCCTGGGACCAATCCTGTTTAATTTATTCATAAATGATCTAGAGGAGGGGATATCGAGTACAATCTCAGTATTTGCGGATGATACTAAACTAAGCATGCCAATATCTTCTGGGCAGGATGTGGAAACCTTAATGCACTTGGGGGCCAGAAACCAGAAAGCAAGCTACTCACTAGGGGGGGAACCCCTGGGTGAGTCTAGGATGGAAAAGGACCTGGGGGTACTGGTAGACAACAGGCTTGGCAGTGGCATGCAATGCCAAGCCGCTGCAAGCAAAGCCAACAGAATACTGGGATGTATAAAAAAGGGGAGTCACTCCAGAAATAAAGAGATTATTCTCCCACTCTACAAGACTCTGGTCCGGCCACATCTGGAGTATGCTGTCCAGTTCTGGGCACCGGTCCTCAGGAAGGATGTGCTGGAACTGGAGAGAGTCCAGAGAAGAGCAACAAAAATAATTAGGGGAATGGAGGAAATCAGCTATGAGGAAAGACTACAAGCACTGAACTAATTCTCTCTGGAGAAGAAACGATTGAGGGGGATATGATATCAATGTACAAATACTGTACTGATGACCCTAGCATATGGAAAAACCTATTCAGAGAAAGGAAATACAATAAGACACGTGGCCACTCACTAAGACTAGAGGAAAGGCGGTTTAACCTTAAAATACGCAGGGGGTTCTTCACTGTAAGAGCAGTAAGGATGTGGAATTCTCTTCCACAAGCAGTGGTATCAGCGGGGAGCATTGATAGTTTCAAAAAACTATTAGATGGGCACCTTAAAGACCACAGCATACAGTGGTATACAATGTACGGTTAGCAGCAAACACACACACACATTATAGGATGAACTGGATGGATAGATGTCTTTTTTCAACCTCATTAACTATGTAAGTATGTAACAGAATAATGGCTAGTTCATCTATTTGTCACTCTGCTCTCTCCTCCTATCAGCATGCTTTGCACTACAGCACAACAGATTGTCTCCTGGGGCTGCTTTCTTCTACCCCAGCCTGAGCTTTGTCATACAGGGAATTCATTAGGCTGATTTAAGTTCAGGTACTTACCCTCTTTGCATTTGAGGGCCAGTTCACACTAGTTTGATGCCAGACATTGCATGTGATTTGCACCGCATTGCTGTGTAGATCACATGCGATGTCTGTGTGATGCGATTTCAGCCATACAAACTGTATGGCTGAAATGGCATCGCATTTGCACCCTTTTTTTGGTCCCCACTAGAATCAGCTCTCATGGGGGTTCACACCTATGGAATCTGGTTTCTGCACCATTTCACAGTTCGCACTGTGATCTGCAAACCGATCTGGGGGATCGTTACCTTTACATTAGAAAATGTGAATATGTGGTGGTGCGGTATTCATATGTATTCATTTTAAGCATAAGCGAACTCCAATTTACAAACAATAAAAAATCTTAGGGTCCTTTCACACGAGCGCTCCGATCAGATCCGCCTGTCAGTTTTTTAGGCGGATCTGATCGGATGCTCCATGCATCCCTATGGGGCAGCGGATGTCAGTGGAGACATGTCCGCTGACACCCGCTGCCATCCGCATCCGATCCTGTCCGTGAAATACGGATGGATAGAAACCCTATTTTCCATCCGTCCAGGGGATCGGATCGGATGGGATCGGATGAGAGCGGACAGGCAGTCCGCTCTCATCCGATTCCCCATAGAGATGCATGGGGCTCTGACATCTCCCTCTCCGCATACAGAGCAGAGAGGGAGCTGTCACCTTCCTGCTCAGCGGGGATCTATGTTTATGATCCCCTGCTGAGCAGCACAGATCCGCCTACGGAGGCAGACCGTGTGAAAGAGCCCTTAGGACATTTTCCTAGTACACAAAATGAATAGTGATTGATATTAAAGTCAGTGGTTATACATGCAGTACATGCAGTGCTTCTTCATTGTAACCAAAATAAAAACTTTTTTGAACAAAAGTGCCTCTTCTTTAAATATTAACACGGTGCTATTGTGCCACACACTCGGCCCCTTTAAGTGTAGTGCGTGCTCACCTGGAGCACAACAAATGTGTGCAGGAAGGGTCCTTTCACATGGGCTTTCTGCCCGCCAGACTCCGTTTTGCTCAGCGAGGATCATGCGCAGTTACAATGTTGGCCCGCAACCATTTTTTTTATGGGCACCGTAACAGGCGATTTACGAGCAGCCCAATTAACGGGCTGAGACAGCGTAAATTACCCGGAACTGGCTCATATTTGCTGGGACTGTCCAGGCAAAAACAGGACAGTTGGCAGGTATGGGACAGGATCGGATCAGATACGGCGGGTGTCAGCGGACATGTCACCTCTGACATCCGCTGCTCCATAGAGGTGCATGGAGCATCCGATCCGGTCCATCTGAAAAATCTGACAGGCGGACCTGATCGGAAAGCCCGTGTGAAATAGGGCCTTAGATGGTAAAGTCCTCCACCTGAAGGACCAGAGATGTATAGTAACTAAGTAGAACTACTTCACTACTGTACTTAAGTACGGAAAGGCGGTATCTGTACTTTCCTGGAGTAGAATTTTTTTCTCCTACTTCCACTTTTACTTCACTACATTTTTTCGATGATTTCAATACTTCTACTCCGATATTTTTTTTTTTTTTTTTTTGTGCTTCATAGTTACTCGTTACTATTATAAAAATTACCACTGCCAGAACAGTAGATGGCAGGTTTCTTGAAGCTCAAAACATGTGTATTATCAGCGCATACGAAAATAAATGCTACTGCATGTATAAATAAAAGCTGCATTTGAAATAATAAAAAACAATATGATGTTCAAACTTTTGACTTCTTTCTTTAATAAATACATAACACAGTACTTGTACTTTTACTTTCAGTACTTGAGTAGCACATTTTTTTTCAAAACTATTGGTACTTTTACTTTCAGTACTTGAGTAGCAAAATTTTTAAAAAAACTACTTGCAATACTTAAGTACAAAAAAAATGTTGAATACTTTAGTACTTCTACTCAAGTCACTTTTTGATCGAGCACTTCCACTTCTACTCAAGTCACTTTTTGATCGAGCACTTGTACTTTTACTCAAGTATGGGTTTTGAGTACTTTATACAACTCTGTGAAGGACTGATCAGCTTGACATGAGTACTTCCTTATATCAATGGATCATTGAGATCATTTTTTGCCTAACTTTACATTGACACCCCCAGCAAATCGCAGATCTCAGTGTGAACCAGTGTGCGATTCTGGTGCGATGCGGGATCCGGCACTGAATTGCAGGGTTTCCTGCATCGCACCAGTGTGAACCAGTGTGCGATTCTGGTGCGATGCGGGATCCGGCACCGTATTGCAGGGTTTCCCACATCGCACCAGTGTGAACCGGGACTAAAACATACAATAAATGGAGTAACTGCATTAATGTGTGCCTTTTATCTCCTGAAGTTAGACTTTAAAGCTGAATTATAATTTTCACACCCCCTCACCCTTGTGGGCATGGAATAGATTCTAGCAGAAGGGAAGATCACATACAAGGAATGAACATCTCCATCTGCTAGGCATCCTTTACAGTAGCACATTACTATGCAATGCTTATTAACTGGGAAGCCATAGCACTGTGTTTGAGAAATTCCATGTCTGGATGCTATGGAGACATGGCACATGATTCAATTGTTTTCTTCAGTCTGGCCTGTCAGTCACGTCTGACATTTTCTCTACAAGTCCCCCATCCTGCCTGTGGCAGGGTACAGTAAGCATTTAGGATTTGTTTACATATCTTGATTGGGTGTTAATGTGTTCATTGTTCTGTCCTTGTGTGTAGGCGGCTGGGATGCATTTAAAAAGGGAGTTTTTCTCAGCCATCTGCACCGGGAAGAGAAAACAGGAAGATGGTCTACTATGGCATCTGACACTAAAGCCTGCTGCAGACGTCAAGGGGATTGTCCAGAAAAAGGAATATCCAAAAAATCGCTCAGCTCTGGCAGGTGCATGATGGTCCTTCCTATTTACCACTGCGGTAAAGGCACAATTCATGGACATTCATAGTGGGGTGCAATATAGAGAACACATATTTGTACCCCCTTAAAGTAGAACTAAAGGAAAAACTTTTTTTTTTTTTTTTAGTTTTGGATAGAATTGTGAGGGATTAGTTCAGTTTTTTTTTTTGCTGTCTGTGTCCAAATTAGGGATATTCAACACTGTGTGTTTGTCCTGTTTACCTTTGTCACAAAACGTGAAAGAGAATCTTACATTTTGGGTTGTCCTCAGAACAGGAATGGAAGGAGAATCTTCCAATTGGGTACTAGTTCAGGTGACAACCTCACATTGGAGGGATTTCCTATCACTTCCTGGTTTGGCTATAGGACAGGAAGTAAAGGGAAATACCCCCAATGTGACAGAGATGGCAAAAATAAAACTGACAAGGGTTATAACCCTCCCTTAAAGCGGAGTTCCACCCAGTGAAAGTTTTTTTTTATAAAAAATACCGCCGGGACAGTCAGGGCTAGTGCATTCCACAATGGCTAGCCTCTGATCTGTCCCGGGTTGCACTTACCTTTTAGAAGAAATATTTACCTTGAAAATGTATTGTCCAGCTCTGCCATCTCAGGTGTGGGCAGCTTGAAGCCAGCGCGATCCTCTTCTGTGTCCTCTTCCGTCTTCTTCGGTCCCACGATGCACTGCACCGGCCCGCCGTCACTTCCGGTGCCGCAGCGT
This sequence comes from Pelophylax lessonae, assembly GCF_965119305.1. Taxonomy (NCBI): domain Eukaryota; kingdom Metazoa; phylum Chordata; class Amphibia; order Anura; family Ranidae; genus Pelophylax; species Pelophylax lessonae. The sequence goes on from NC_138770.1 coordinate 289,970,955, forward strand.
CATCCCTGCACAGTTTCTGGGCATGCCCGGAAGCTGTTTAGCAAGGTATGACGGCGCCTGCACTGGAACTGACGTCGGGGCCGGTGCAGGCGCATTGATTCCTGGGAGCGATGACATTCAGCTCCCAGGAATCATTGCAAGCCAGGAAGTGACGACTCGCCACGGCCGCCGAGGGAAGGAAGAGGAAGTAAGGTAAGTATATTTTCTTCTATACGAGGTAAGTAAAAAAAAAATTGCGATTATCCATTTGTTTTTCAGGTGACCCGGAGCGAGAAGATGGAGGTAAGTATCCTTTTAGGGTGGAACTCCACTTTAAGCTGGCCATATACAAACCGAAATATCGGGCAAACTCATTTTCGAAAAACGAAAAATCGTCCGTGAGAGCAGAGGTTCGTGCCATCATGTAATGACCAAATTTCAAACGATAAATCGTTCAATGGACATAAATGAATCTGTTTAATGTTGTTTGTCACATATGCCTAGTGCAAACAGGTCGGCTGAGAAACACATTCAATTTATCGTTCGTTTATCGTTCGGCGGATTTTCAAAATTGTTCCTTTTCTATTTGTGCTCATTAACTGGACGAAAAATGAGCGATGGGATCAAATGACAGATTTTCAAAAGATCTTTCAGCTAGTGTATGGCCAGCAATACTTTACCAAAAAAAAAAAAAAAAAAAAGTTTTGCCATTAGTTCTGCTTTAAAGGAAACATGATTTATGAGAAATACAGGGGCTACCATTTCTGACCTCCTTTTAAAGATGCTAAATACCTGGCTGTACCTGACTTCAATACTTTGAGTTACTGATCTAGAAAAAGCATGTCAATTAGAAAGTCAGGGTGAAGCCAGAATTCCTGATCTGCATCCATGTCCCTGTTCAGCAACAGCAGCCTCCATGTTCTTATTTGGGTGATCCATTGTGGTGCATTTAACGTATATGCCTTATGTTGGGCAATGGGCATTAAAGGAGTTGTAAAGGCAGAAGGTTTTTATCTTAATGCATTTTATGCATTAGGATAAAAAGCCTTCTGTGTGTAGCAGCACCCCTAGCGCCCCCTAATACTTACCTGAGCCCCATCTCTATCCAATGATGTCCACGAGTCCCTTGGCTGTTCAGGACTCTCCCTTCTGATTGGCTGATACACAGCAGTGGCATCATTGGCTCCCGTGGCTGTCAATCAGTAAGCCAATCAGGAGAGAGAGGGGGCTGGGTCGAACGTAGCTTTGTGTCTGAATGGACACACGGAGCTGCTTGCTTAGGGGGCACTCAATAGGAGGGAGAGGGCTAGGAGCACGGAAGAGGGACCCGAAAAGAGGGGGATCTGGGCTGCCCTGTGCAAAACCAACTGCATAGAGGAGATAAGTATAACAAGTTTGTTATTTTAAAAAAAAAAAAAAACGAGACTTTACAATCACTTTAATGTACATTGCATTAAAGCAGCTCAATCATTTCAATAAGCTGCCAACACAACACAAGGAACTGAAAAACAAGATTTTTATATTTACTGTTAAATCTTTTTCCTGTCCATCGAGGGACACAGGAAATATTTACAGTATTAACCACTTTACCACTGGAGGATTTTGCTGTCTTACGTCTGGGCCACTTTTTGCGATTCGGCACTGTGCGAATTTAACTGACAATTGCGCGGTCGTGCAACACCGTACCCAAACAAATTTACGTCCTTTTTTTCCCCACAAACAGAGCTTTCTTTTGGTGGTATTTGATCACCTGTGCGATTTTTACTTTTTGCACTATAAACAAAAAAAGAGCGACAATTTTGAAAAAATAACAATATTTTTCACATTTTTTTATATGAAATTCTCCCCAAAAAATGTAAAAATCAAAATTTTGTTATCATTTTAGGCCAATTTGTTTTCTGCTACATATTTTTGGTAAAAAAAATCGCAATCAGTGTATTTTGATTGGTTTGCGCAAAAGTTATTGCGTTTACTAACGGATAAATAAGGGAAAGATTTCTGTCATTTTTGGTGGTTTTTTTAACGAGTAATGGCGGTGATCTGCGATTTTTTTTGTGGGACAGATCGGACCCTTGACTGACATTTTTGACACTTTTAGGGGTACCAGTGACATTACTACAGTAATTAGTGCTATACATATGCACTGTTACTGTAAAAATGACACTGGCAGGGAAGGGGTTAATTTTTATTGGAGAAGGAGGGGTTAATGTATGCCTGGTGCTTACTGACGTGTGTGGGGGAGGTGACTGAGTGACACAAGGACAGATCGGATGTTCAGCTATGCTGAACCCTGCAATCTGACCCTGTCTGTCACTTAGGAGATCCGCCCGCTTTGTTTACACAACAAAGCCGCTCCTCCCCTGGCCCGACTCCCGCTGTAACTGAATACAGCGGGAGCGAGCCTCCGGTGGCGCGCGAGCGCCGCCAAGAGAGGGGAATGTCTGGTGATGTAGGTCTACGTCGCCAGACGATAACGAACCACTTTGCCGCAGTACAGTCAACGTGACTGGTTGGCAAGTGGTTAATATCAGAATTTCCCATTATAGTTAGAGTGATTCCCCAACACTATAAAATATCTAGAAAACTATAGTACAGAATAATGTTTAAGTTTATTTAAGCCTATATTACACTGCTCTAGAGCACACTGAGAGGTTGCAGAAACTTGGTTTGCCTTTAAATTGCTTTTGTTATTAAAGCTTCACTTCACAGGAAAACTAAAAATCCTTTTTTTGCGGTGACGTTGTGCCCACACTCCAAGGGTTAACGGCTTGTTTAGTCTAGGGGACTTGGAAAAGCAATTTTACTTACACCAACTTCTGCTCTTGGAGGTTCCAGTGAGCTGCTGGACCAGTAGACTGTGTTCTCCTGCATTCTGGTGATCCAAGGCAGGCCATACACAGAGCACATTTCCTTCCTGCAACCACGGGCTGCAAGAAAGAAATTCGCTCAATTCCCCCATCAACACAGACAGTGTTGACATGGGAATCCCTCCTGCCGGGCCATTGTCCTCTCCTAGCAGTGGGGGAGACAGGGGAAGCTATCCTGGCCAGGAGAAGACAGGGACTATTGCTAGCAGCTATAGCAGCCGCTACTGATAATTGCAAGAGAATCCAGCAGGCTGGTTGTACCCAAGTTGATCAATCAATTAACTTGGTACATTCAGCCTGCCCATTAATGGTTCAAATCTCGTCCGGTTTCATTAGGCCAAGATTTGAACCATGCATGGCCAGCTTTAGGTCCACTGATGTCATCAAAACAATGCACCATAGTTCTACATCACACATGAGGACACCAAGGAACAATTGACCATTGGAGCATGGGAGAGCACTGTCTGCCGGGGAGGGGGGGCATTTTGCCATCTCCTAGAGGTCCCTTTCACACAAGCTTTCCGATCAGGTCCACTTGTCAGTTTTTCAGGCAGACCTGATTGGATGCTCCATGTGTCTCTATGGAGCCGCGAATGTCAGCAGTGACATCTCCGCTGACACCCACTGCTCTCTAAACTGATGTGGTCCGTGAAATCCAGAAGGATGGAAACCCTATTTTCCTTCCACCTGGAGGATGGGATTTGATGAAAACGGACAGGCGGTCTGTTTTCATCCGATCTCCCATAGAGGAGAGCAGGGATCTGACACATCTGTCTCTGCAAAGTAAGCGGAGATGGACCTTTCATCCGTCTGTTCAGGATCGATCCCCACTGAGCAAAACGGAGTCCGCTGGGCGGAAAGCCTGTGGGAAAGGACCCTAAAAGAGCACTGCAAGAAAGGAGTTTTAGTTTTACTGGAGTTGGCTGTGCTGCGTTTTTAGTACAGTGTGGTTTAGACGCGTTTTGGATGTGATTTTGGCATGCTCCCATTGCCCCTTGTCAGAACGCACGATTCCATGAAAGAGCATCAAGGATGCTGCAAGGAGGGCTTCAGTGTGCTTTCATGTAAACGCAATCTCTAATAGAGTTCAATGAGTAAACGCATGTTCTAATGGAGTTCAATGAGCAAACACATGTTCTAATAGAGTTCAATGAGTAAATGCATGTTCTAATAGAGTTCAATGAGGAAACGCATGTTCTAATAGAGTTCAATGACCAAACAAATGTTCTAATAGAGTTCAATGAGTAAACGTATGTTCTAATAGAGTTCAGTGAGCAAACGCATGTTCTAATGGAGTTCAATGAGCAAACGCATGTTCTAATAGAGTTCAATGAGTAAACGCATGTTCTAATAGAGTTCAGTGAGCAAACGCATGTTCTAATGGAGTTCAATGAGCAAACGCATGTTCTAATAGAGTTCAATGAGTAAACGCATGTTCTAATAGAGTTCAATGAGTAAACGCATGTTCTAATGGAGTTCAATGAGCAAACGCATGTTCTAATAGAGTTCAGTGAGTAAATGCATTTTCTAATGGAGTTCAGTGAGCAAACACATGTTCTAATAGAGTTCAATGAGTAAACGCATGTTCTAATAGAGTTCAATGAGCAAACGAATGTTCTAATAGAGTTCAATGAGTAAACGTATGTTCTAATAGAGTCCAATAAGTAAACACATGTTCTAATAGAGTTCAGTGAGCAAACGTATGTTCTAATGGAGTTCAATGAGCAAACGCATGTTCTAATAGAGTTCAATGAGTAAACGCATGTTCTAATAGAGTTCAATGAGTAAACGCATGTTCTAATGGAGTTCAATGAGTAAACGCACGTTCTAATAGAGTTCAATGAGCAAACGCATGTTCTAATTGAGTTCAATGAGCAAACGCATGTTCTAATAGAGTTCAGTGAGCAAACGCATGTTCTAATAGAGTTCAATGAGTAAACGCATGTTTTAATAGACTTCAGTGAGCAAACGCATGTTCTAATGGAGTTCAATGAGCAAACGTATGTTCTAATTGAGTTCAATGAGCAAACGCATATTTTAATAGAGTTCAGTGAGCAAACGCATGTTCTAATGGAGTTCAATGAGCAAACGCATGTTCTAATGGAGTTCAATGACCAAACGCATGTTCTAATAGAATTCAATGAGTAAACGCATGTTCTAATGGAGTTCAATGAGCAAACGCATGTTCTAATGGAGTTCAATGAGTAAACGCATGTTCTAATAGAGTTCAATGAGTAAATGCATGTTCTAATGGAGTTCAATGAGCAAACGCATGCTCTAATAGAGTTCAATGAGTAAACGCATTTTCTAATGGAGTTCAATGAGGAAACGCATGTTCTAATAGAGTTCAGTGAGCAAACACATGTTCCAATGGAGTTCAATGAGTAAACGCATGGTTCCAATGGAGTTCAATGAGCAAACGCATGTTCTAATAGAGTCCAATGAGCAAACGCATGTTCTAATAGAGTCCAATGAGTAAATGCATGTTCTAATAGAGTTCAATGAGCAAACGCATGTTCTAAAAGAGTTCAATGAGTAAACGCATTTTCTAATAGAGTTCAATGAGTAAACGCATTTTCTAATAGAGTTCAATGAGTAAACGCATTTTCTGATAGAGTTCAATGAGTAAACGCATTTTTTAATAGAGTTCAATGGCAAAGAGTGCGTAAAAACATGTGAAAATGCACCTAAAAATGAAGCGTACACATGTGAACCCAACCTTCATGCCATAACTGCTGAGTATTTAGCAGTAGAATTGTAGCAGCCCTAATATTTTACATATAGTAGGTGGAAATGGTTACTTTGTCTAATAAGAGAACTGTTCTTTTAAAATACTACGTCTTGTTTGTTACATTTCGTTTTATAGGAAGCTTTTACAGTTGTTCTCATGTTTTGCCTGCATTATACAAATATAATAAAACAATTAGGAAAACTTCATAAAATGCTAGTCACAGGCATTTGACCCTATCAACACAGTGATAAATATATGTGTCAACATTGCAAGAATGCACATTTTAAATCAGCAATGAGATGCTTGGGTGCAGAAGAAATGCAAACACTAAGGTTATGCTATGAATGCAGAAACAAAGGGTATGCTCTGAAATATGGGGTATGCTATGAATTTTGTGATCGGTAAAACTTTATAGGTTTGTTTGTTTAGTTTAAAAGTCCAGTAGAACCAGCAAGGACAAGTGTGCCTGACCCTATAAAATGTTACAACATCACAACCGAAAACAAATAAGTAATAAAATGGTGTTCCATATTGGAATATGATCGCCTATTACTGTAAAATATCAGCTGATCTGATATAACTGGCTGAATCATCACTGCAATCAATACTGCTGCCAATCCTATTGGCTTAAAGTTTAACAGAAGTCACAAAAATGTGCCAACTTGCTGAGAACTGACATCACTCCATCATCCTAGGCATGATGTCAAATACGCAAAAGGATGGCAAAATTATTTTTTTCTTTTTTTTTTTTTAGTAATTTTTTTAAAATTATTTTTAAAATAATTTTTTTAAATATAATAATATAATAATAATAATAATTAATAATAATAATAATATAATCAATATAATAATAATAAATATAAATTTTTATAAAAAAATTATTTATTTCAATGGAACAGAAAAATAGATTTGATGCGGAGTTTGTCTTCTTTGGAAAATATGTCAAAAGCAGGAATCCAAGAATTGTTGGAGAGCAAATATTGAAGCTCTTGTCATATTTCATAAAACATCTGTGCTTGTTGGCTTAAGGTGGCTATAGATGTGAAATAAGCGTCACCCAACGTCCCGGCTTAGTTAACAAATAATTTACTATAAATGCTTACAAAGTGATGAAAACAGTCATAACCAAAGAATCAAAACAATTACAGAAATGGTTATTGAAATAAGAATGGACAATCTAATCCTATATATACACCTTTACAATCGGAGAGCTTGGAGTGACCTCTAGTGGTCAAAAAAATGTGTTAGTCAAGCCTACGCTTTAACCAGTTCTGGACCAGAAGGTTTTCCCACTTGCCATTTTTTTGCGAGTCAGAACTGCATTATTTTAATTGACAATTGCGTGGTCGTGCAAAGCTGTACCCAAATAAAATGTATGAAAAAAAAAAAATGTATGTCTTTTCTTCTGGCAGAACAACAATAGAAAAACCTATACACTTATTAAATAAAAAAACATATGACACTGGACTTGCAAATGCTGTAATTGGCCGCGGCCATTTATTAAATTCAAATAACCAATAAATTGTGAATATAAACATATATTTTTTTTAGTTCAGCCAAAAAGCTCAAACTAACCAATTTCTTTTCTTTTTTTTTTTAACTAACTTATAATTGTAGTTCAGCCAAAAAGCTCGAACTACCCATAAAATTTAAACAAATAATCCCCAACATACACAAAATGAAGACAGCGACAAGAATCCAGGGCGGGAGGGAGGGACGAATCTTCTTCCTCTGCTCCCGCTGACTGAGTAATCTAACGGGTTTACCTTCTTTTTATAGGAAAAAGTCTCCTGGCTAGGTGGCTGATTTTGTCAATTTTCACCAATTAAAGGTAAGGCCCCTTTCACACGGGCGGTCCGATCAGATCCGCCTGTCAGTTTTTTAGGCGGATCTGATCGGATCCTCCATGCAGCTCTATGGGGCAGCGAGTGTCAGAGGAGGTCACCACCGCTGACACCCGCTGCCATCCGCATCCGATCCTGTGCTGAAATCTGGACGGATGGAAACCCTATTTTTCCATCCGTTCAGTAATCGGAGCGGAGCGGATCTGATGAGAGCGGACAAGCGGTCCGCTCTCCTCCGATCCCCCATAGAGGGCAGCGGGTGCTGAGACACCTCCCTCTCCGCTCTGCAAGCGGAGACGGAGCTGTCATCCGCCCGGCTCAGCGGGGATCGCGGATTGATCCCCGCTGAGCAACACGGATCCTCCTGCGGAGGCGGACCGTGTGAAAGGAGCCTAAGTAATACTATTGACCAATTAAATTGGTATTTAACTGACCAATCAATTTTATTTCGTTAATGACCAATTAACTGTTTGAATTATTTTTAAATGCTGTCATGCCACGGCCCCATGCATGCAGAGCGGGTACAATATGACCCACTCTGCATTTTCATTCCACAAACAGAGCTTTCTTTTGGTGGTATTTGATCACCTCTGCGATTTTTATTTTCTGCACTATGTACAAAAAAAGAGCGACAATTCCGAAAAAAAAAAGCAAAATTTTTCACTTTCTGCTATAAAACATTCCCAATAAGTAAAAAATTTAAAAATCTAATTTTTTCATAATTTTAGGCCAATATGTATTATCTTACATATTTTTGGTAAACAAAATCCCGATAAGTGTATATTGATTGGTTTGGGCAAAGTTATCGCGTCTACAAACTAGGGGAAAGATTTGTCATTTTTATTTATTTATTTATTTTTTACTAGTAATGGTGATCAGCGATTTTTAGCGGGACTGCGACATTGTGGCGGACAGATCGGACACCTAACTAACATTTTTTACACTTTTGGGGGGACCAGTGACATTACTACAGTAATCAGTGCTAAAAATATGCACTGTAACTGTACTAATAGCACTGGCAGGGAAGCGGTTAACACTAGGGACAATCAAAGATTAAATGTGTCCCTAATGGGGTGCTTTCTAACTGTGTGAGGGATATATTTATGGAATGAACACAGGGACCTGTGTTCCTAGATAGGAGGAACGCAGGAGCCTTCATTGCTGACAGAACAGCGGTCTGTTGTGTTTACAAAGGCAGGCCGCCGTTCTGTCTCCACGGGGAGTGATCGCGGGTGCCCGGCAGCAATAGTGGCCACCGGACCCACAGATCAGCATCCCCTGTGGTGAATGGGCACGCGCGCCCCCCCACTTGCAGTCCCGCGGAGTGAAGTACAGTTACGTTGTTTCGTGGGACAGCCGACCTGCCACAGTATATGTACTGCTGGCGGTCGACAAGTGGTTAAAGAGTATCTAAACCCAAGAACAAAAGTTGATAGTATTGCAGGTTACGGGTCCTTAGATGTGGTGTGCTTGTTTTATTTTTTTCCCCACTTATTTACTTTATTTAGCAAAGTACTAATAACGCACTTCCTGTCCTAGAGTGACAACTGTGCCGAGCAGCATTGTCAGTGTCACCCTAGGACAAGGAGTGAGTTAGGACTACAAAACATTGTATTAGAACACCTTCCATGGCAAGTGTTCTGTAGTCTTCAGAGACAGCAGGTAGCAATGCTAATCTATAACATTTCAGAGGCAGAGAGCACAGGAAGTTATCCGCTCACAAGATTTCAGTATGGATGGACAGATATATATATATATATATATATATATATATATATATATATATATATATATATATATTTTTTCTTTTTTTTTTTTTTTTTATCTTTTTTTTTTTTTTGACCCATATCATAACCAATGGACGTGTTATCATCTGTGTGTTAGCAGGCATTACTCCCCAGTATACTGTACTATATATATGTACATATATACACATATATGTATATATATACCCACAAAACACACACACATATATATATATATATATATATATATATACTATATTACCCATATTACCAAAAGTATTGGGACGCCTGCCTTCACAAACACATGAACTTTAATGGCATTCCTATGGGGCAGCGGGTGCGTATTAGCCAGTGCCCAATTCTTGTGGGCATTAACAGAAACATGTATATTAAGAAAGAATAGCGCACACATGCTAAATAAATGACTCTCAAATATGGAGACAATCCATAAATAAAAATGGGGATTTAGTCCCACCATATGGCCATATCGTGCTCAAACCCACCACTTTTGCTTGTTTATTAACAGAAACATGTTTTAGCCTGTGCACAGAAAGCCTTTCCTTACACCTAGGCAAAGCCCTAATTTGTTTACTAATGTAATTTTGAAGGGGGTTTTGAAATGGACAGTTTATACAAGGATACATACTACACAGACACATGGAACTTGGTCAGAAAGGTGAACTTATCGATTAAGCTAAACCCTTGTCTGAAATGGAAGCCGGCATCCAATCGAAGGTAGTTCCGGGGCAAATAAAGCTCCTGTTCATTATCACTGCAGGTGAAGGGAATCATGGCGCTAGCATGCAGCTTGGGTGTATGATAGTGACAGCGGCAGCTTCATTTAAAGCTTCTCAAACAGGTATTCGATGTTAGCGATCAGATTTAGGTTTTATAAAGTTAATTGGTCAGACATTTCACTAGGCAAGTACAGGTGTGACCACTCAATCGAATGTATCGTTTAATAATAATGAAGAACTGTTCTATATTGCCCCAGAGTTGTTCATGAAATCTGAAGAACAAATCTTTATATCTGATTGATTCCTCTGGGGAAACACAAATAGTTGTATCATGAAATAAATATTAAGGGCTCTTTCACACGGGCGTTCCGTATGTCCGTTTTTCATCCCATCCGTTTGCGGATGAAAAACGGACATAATGTATCTCTATGTAAATACGGATGTCATCGGATGATCATCCTCTGACATCCGTTTTTTGTCAGTTCAGTTCAGTTCAGTTTTTTTGAACGGAGGAGAACCCTATTTTTTCTTCCTTTCAAAAAACGGAACTGAAGCAAAAACGGATGTCAGTGGTGTCATCCGCAGACATCCGTATTTACATAGACATGCATTATGTCAGTTTTTCATCCGCAAACGGATGGGATGAAAAACGGACATACGGACCGGATGACACAAGTGTCATCCGTGTCCGTTACAAAAAAAAAAAAAAGGATCTGATCGGGCAAAAAAAAGGAACGCCCGTGTGAAAGAGCCCTTAAGCTGCCATTTCTGACTTTGTATAGAAGCTGCCAGTTTCTGGGCCATTGCCCTTATTTTCAGATTTCAGTATTACACCAGAATAAGTATAAGGGATAGGCATAACAGCCCAGGAATTTTTTGATTTTACAACTTGTCAATGGTGGTTTCCACATTTCCATAATGGCAGATTTTCCGTCACAAAATAAATTGTCTCCATTGACTGCCTTCAAAGACTTGGTGAGACTATCCCGGGTCTAATGTAGGAAAAGTGTGCAAACTTTCTTGTTGCTTAATACAATCAGTTTACAACTTACATATTTACTGTCCATGTTTGAAAATAAACTGAATGGATGCAATGGGCATGAAAAGAGCACATGTTTCAGAAATAAGACCCATGACACTGTACTGCCCCCTATAGACAGTGTCTCTATGCATAATTATCTTTCTTTATAGTACATACACTCCTATTGGCATGTAAAAAGAACATTTATATTTTTATTTCACTAACTGTAACAGTGATAGACTTCCTCTTATGGACTTGTACTTTTTAAAGTTAGAAGTTAGAACTGTATTGTTGATATCCATAGACATGCCCTTTACTTACAGGGTTTTCCTAACAAGTGTAGACAGTGGTAGACAGCTTTTATTCACAGTGATAAATAGCTTTTTCTTTCAGCACTGCCTCTTACACAAATAGAGCAATCCATTTACATAATCAGAAACAGGGTGGATGCAATCACAAAGAGCTACACCCCACCTGGAGTTAGAAAACTCCCAAATCAATATATAATATATCAGACATCAAGGAGAGATAGTGGGGCAAAAGCAAGCATGTCTGTTTTTAAAGCAACACCTTATAATAGGTACCATACATATTCTGATTTGCTATGCCTCCAGCTTAAGAGATATAAGGGCTTAATTCACTAGAAACATAGAAACATAGAATGTGTCGGCAGATAAGAACCATTTGGCCCATCTAGTCTGCCCAATATATCTAAATCCTATGAATAGTCCCTGGCCCTATCTTATATGAAGGATAGCCTTATGCCTATCCCATGCATGCTTAAACTCCTTCACTGTATTTGCAGCTACCACTTCTGCAGGAAGGTTATTCCATGCATCCACTACTCTCTCAGTAAAGTAATACTTCCTCATATTACTTTTAAACCTTTGCCCCTCTAATTTAAAACTGTGTCCTCTTGTGGTAGTTTTTCTTCTTTTAAATATGCTCTCCTCCTTTACCGAGTTGATTCCCTTTATGTATTTAAAAGTTTCTATCATATCCCCTCTGTCTCTTCTTTCTTCCAAGCTATACATGTTAAGGTCCTTTAACCTTTCCTGGTAAGTTTTTTCCTGCAATCCATGTACTAGTTTAGTAGCTCTTCTCTGAACTCTCTCTAGAGTATCTATATCCTTCTGGAAATATGGCCTCCAGTACTGCGCACAATACTCCAAGTGAGGTCTCACCAGTGTTCTGTACAGCGGCATAAGCACTTCTCTCTTTCTACTGCTTATACCTCTCCCTATACATCCAAGCATTCTGCTGGCATTTCGTGCTGCTCTATTACATTGTCTTCCCACCTTTAAGTCTTCTGAAATAATTACTCCTAAATCCCTTTCCTCAGATACTGAGGTCAGGACTGTGTCAAATATTCTATATTCTGCCCTTGGGTTTTTATGCCCCAGGTGCATTATCTTGCACTTATCCACATTAAATTTCAGTTGCCAGTGTTCTGACCATTCTTCTATTTTCACTCTTTTGCCCCCCCCCCCCCCCTTCCTAGTTTAAATACTCTTTCGCAAATTCTTGGAGTTGTTCACTAAGTACATTTGTTCCTTTGAGAGAAAGATGCAAACCATCTTTTTTGTACAGTTCCTTTCTATTCCAAATAGAGCTATCATGAGAAACAAAGCCAAATCCTTGCTCTTGACACCAGAGTGTGTGAGCTGGAGTTTGGCATCAATTTGTTAGTGTATTTAAATCTGCTAATTCATTTACACTTCTCTCCCTTAGACCTTTCACCATTTTTTTTTGCCTGTCTCTGGACCCGTTCTATCTTATTATCTTTTCATAAGTGAGGTCCCGAGAACTGGACGCAGTATTCAAACTGGTCTTTTGCACATTGATAAAAGGGTAAGCTGAGCTTTTCAATAAAATGAACCATACAGTCAATGGGCCCCAGTGTGTTCAAAAACCACATACAGCTTTGAAGCATTGTGTTTAGTAAAGCCCCGTACACACGTACCGATCGTCGGCATACAAATGTTCGTCTTTTCTCCCCGGGATGTCGGTGTCTGTTGAAAAGTGCAAAGACAGCACAAGGACAGCACAAGAATTTTGTCTGCAGACTTCAGCTGACTGCAGAAGTGATGTCATGTAATGGTTAACTTTCCCTGTGTTTTTAATTTTCTGAGCATGCCCAGTCTTGCAAATCTGCGGTCTGTCGGCCGAATTCTGTACTGACAGGCGAACAATCGTCCGTTCTGGTGTCCGCAGACAAAAATTTTCATGTTTGCACGAAAGACTTTTGTCCGCGGATTGTGCGCAGACATCTGTCGGAGGCACCATACTAACACGCGTACAATCGGCAGATCTTTCGTCCGCCGACGTTTGTATGCCGACGATCGGTACGTGTGTACGGGCCTTTAAACAGACATACCTGTTGGTTATTTGAGTCTCTCCTGAAACCTGGCCATAAATCTCCAACAGGTAGCTCTGCCCTATCCTGTCCAGTTGCCAGGATGTTCTAATCCTTGAATGCTCGCCATCCCCCAGGATCCCTGAAGCGATCACCCTCCTTGTTGAATTCAGCAGCTGAGCTTAGCACCCAAATCAAATAAATATGATGTTGTTAACTAATACCTGTTTTGCTAAAATGTGTTTTCTTCCTGAAAGTAGATTGGGATATTTTCCAATAGGGTCATTCAATAAAAGGATCTTCAGGTTACCATATTCTGGTATTGGGGTCAGATTAAGATGAGTTTTATTTCTAAATTAATCCATTCAATCATTCTTTTGCTTTATTAATTCATTTGTTTTTCTTAACTCTACTGATGCAGCTTTGGTTGATAAATGTTGTCAAATACATGTTATTGTATTCCAAGAACTGATCAAAACAAACAGTAGGCAGGGAAAATGTATCAATAGGTATTAGGAGGGATTAAACCAGTGTTTCACAACCTCACTCATCCATATCTTCATGGACCTTGCTTTGTGCACTGGTCCAAATCATTTGGTGGAGGGGGGATTATGGTGTGGGGTTGCTTTTCAGGAGTTGGGCTTGGCCTCTTAGTTCCAGTGAAGAGAACTCTTAATGCGTCAGACATATACTAAGACATTTTGGACAATTTCATGCTTCCAACTTTGTGGGAACAGTTTGTGGATGGTCCCTTCCTGTTCCAACATGACTGCACACCAGTGCACAAAGCAGGGTCCATAAAGACATGGATGAGCGAGTTTGGGGTAGAAGAACTTGACTGGCCTGCAGTGGCGGCCCGTGCATAGGGGGCGCCAGGGCGCCGCCCCCCCCTAAAAAAAAAGGAAAAAAAAATGACAAAAAGAACAATAAAGTTATGAAAAAAAATCGGTTCGCCGGCCTATGTGGTGGCTAAAGGGGGGTGGGGTTTACGACCCAGAAGAGGCGCCGATTGGCTGCCTTCTGGGTGCGTAACCTGGGCGCAGGAAAGAGCGCTTGGCCACCCCCACCTTCGTGATATCCTGGCTGTGATTGGTCCAGTCTCCAGGCTGGACCAATCATCATCCAGGACATCCGATCGCTGACGTCGCAATGGGGGCGGTGCCGGTGCGTGCGTCAGTCACGCACCGTCACCGCTTCCCGCCGCCCGGACCGATCGGAAGACAGAAGACTGAAGAGGACGAGACGAGCAGCGCCGTTGACGGTTCCCGGAATCCCGCCATCCCGCCGCCGTCAGAAGGTAAGTGATTGAAGCCGACCTGTGCCATCACCTGTGCCATCACCTGTGCCATGCCTATGCCATCACCTGTGCCATGCCTATACCATCACCTGTGCCATGCCTATACCATCACCTGTGCCATGCCTGTACCATCACCTGTGTCATCACCTGTGCCATGCCTATACCATCACCTATGCCATCACCTGTGCCATGCCTATACCATCACCTTTGCCATGCCTATACCATCACCTGTGCCATGCCTGTGCCATGCCTGTACCATCCCCTGTGCCATGCCTGTACCATCACCTGTGCCATGCCTGTACCATCAACTGTGCCATGCCTATTCCATCACCTGTGCCATGCCTATACCATCACCTGTGCCATGCCTGTACCATCACCTGTGCCATGCCTATACCATCACCTTTGCCATGCCTGTGCCATGCCTATACCGTCACCTGTGCCATGCCTGTGCCATGCCTGTACCATCACCTGTGCCATGCCTATACCGTCGCCTGTGCCATGCCTATACCGTCACCTGTGCCATGCCTATACCATCACCTGTGCCATGCCTATCCCATCACCTGTGCCATGCCTATACCATCACCTGTGCCATGCCTGTGCCATGCCTGTACCATCACCTGTGCCATGCCTATACCATCACCTGTGCCATGCCTATACCATCACCTGTGCCATAACCTGTGCCATCACCTGTGCCATGCCTGTACCATCACCTGTGCCATGCCTATACCATCGCCTGTACCATCACCTGTGCCATGCCTATACCATCACCTATGCCATGCCTGTACCATGATCTCAAAGTCACGCAATTTTTTTACCGTGTTTTTTGCCACGAAGCAATACCTATTACATTTTTCTTTTTGCGCCCCCCCAAAAAATTTGAGCACCAGCCGCCACTGCTGGCCTGCACAGAGTCCTGACCCCAACCTGATAGAACACCTTTGGGATAAATTAGAGCAGAGACTGTGAGCCAGGCCTTCTCGTCCAAAATCAGTGGCTGATCTCAAATGACCTTCTGGAAGAATGGGTAAACATTCCCATAGATACACTCCTAAACCTTGTGGACAGCCTTCCCAGAAGTTGAAGCTGTTATAGGTGCAAAGGGTGGGCCAACTCAATATTGAACCCTCCGGACTAAGACTGGGATGCCATTAAAGATAAGGTGCGTGTAAAGGCAGGAGTCTCAATAATTTTGACAATATAGTGTGGTTAAATTTGCCATTTGCATTCAAACCAGGGGAGTGATCAGAGGACATTAGGAGTGAAAGCTTTGTTCCCTATTCTAACGTATGTAAGGAAAACATTCTAAATGTGATTGAATTCAGTTTTGTTTTATCATTGTTTTACCTTTTTTTTAAAAAAAGCTAAAGATGTGAATATAAAAGTTAGATTGAGCCAAGTCAGCAAAACACAAATATCATCCCATTAAAAAATACCCGAGGATTTAATAAAGGTGAAGACCAGGTTGGAGACTCAGTAATGATTCAGCAAGTCACTGCTAATTCCTGAGTTTATTTAGCAAATACACCTCCTGTTAGGAACTCAAAGCTTTATTAAAAATACTGCTGTGACCAGTGGGTCCGACTACCCCCAGAACAAAACAGGTTAGGCACAAAATGAGGACACCCACTGTGCACCTGGATGCTCTCCAACTGGGCTGCCAAACCCTGATGGCTTTTGTTTCCACAGACAAAACATACAGAATTTATTGACAGAGAACTTTTTTATACTGACAACTTGAAACATGACAGAAGCCCATATAAAAACTAAAACCAATATTTATACAGTTTACAGTACATAAAATATAACAATACCTACAACAAGTAATCTGCCTTGCTTTACAGTTTAAGACCCGGTCCACACTAGCGCGATTTGTCAGGCGACTTGTCAGCCTGACAAGTCGCGCTCCCTCGCGGTCCATTGACTGCTACAGGACCCATTCTAATAGGAGCGACACAAGTCGCCCTGACTTAGAAAAAGGGTCCTGTACTACTTCGGGGCGACCTCAGAGCGACTTGCATAGACTTCCATTATGTGAAGTCCGTGCAAGTCGCTCCGAAGTCGTGGTGCACGGGACTGCACAAGTCGCCCCCGAAGTAGTACAGAATCGTGTCGCCTTAGTGTGAACCGAGCCTAAAAGTCAAACAGTGAATATGACTAAATAGCTAATTGGGTGCTTTGAATACAATGCTGCATACTTGTTAACAACAAAATATGGGAAAGAGGGGTGTGTGGAGAGTTGGAGAATAACTAAAGGCAAAACATTTTATTTTTAGTTTTTAGATAGAGAGGACAGGGATTAGAAACCCTGTCAGTTTTTATTGCTGTCTGGGCCCCCGTTAGGAAAATTCACCCTCTCTATTTTTCCTGTTTACCGTTATTTTTGAAAGTGAAAGTAAATAAAAATCTTAACTTTTGGGCTGTCCCTAGAAAAGTAAAAGAAGGGAAATATTACAATTGGGACACTAGTTCTGGTGACCTGGGGTCCCCAAGGAATTCCCTTAATTTGCAGGAACTTCTTCTCCTTTACTGTTTGACTATGGGACAGGAAGTGATGGAAAATCTCAGCAATGGGGCACAGATGGGGAAAAGAAATCTGAATAGTGTTATAACCTTTCCTTACTATACTCAGAATGAAAAAATAAAGTGTTGCCTATAGTTCTACTTTAACCTCTCTGGAGTCCATAGTCTCTTCTGCAGTCCTTGTACTCCTTACAGTGGTTATTAAAGCGGCGTTCCGGCTAGGAAATTTTATTTAATAAAAATACCCCCGGGACAGTCAGGGCTAGTACATTCCATAATGGATAGCCTCTGTACTGACCCGGTTCGCACCTTTTAGAAGAAATACTTACCTTGAAAAGTCCTTCTCCAGTGCTGCCATCTCAGATGTGGGCAGCTGAAGCCAGCGTGTCCTCTTCTGCATCCTCTTCCGTATACTGCTTTATATTTTTGGTAAAAAAAAAAATCTCAATAGGTGTGTGCACAAATGGTATAGTGTCTACAAAATATGGGATACATTTATGGAATTTTTTTTTTAAGTTTAATTTTTTTTACTAGTAATGGAGGCGATCAGCGACTTATAGGAGGACTGCGACATTGAGGTGGACAAATTGGACACTAAAGCCTCGTACGCACTATAGGAAAATCAGGCAAACGATTGGCCAGTTTCCCTCAATGTTTCACAGCAAGTTAGAACTGAGGATAGAAATAATGTATGAAAATTCTTGTATGACAAAGGCTTTTTTTTTTGTTATTTGTTGTTTCTGATCATGCGCAGTGTTTTTTTATATCTGATATTTCTCGTATGAAAATCATACAAAAACGGTACACATTAAACAAAAATAGTTTGTTCTGTTCCCGTACGAGAAAAATTTTGGAGTTTGTCCCTTCGGAAATTTTTGTTCAGAAGGTTGGAATCGGCTATCGAAAGTTGTGCACACACTATCAGAAAATCATATGCTTGTTCCTCAGACGAAAACTATTTTCTTATAGTGTGTACAGGTGTGTACAGGCCATAGGTGTCACTGACACTTTTTTTGGGACTAGTGACATAAATACAGTGATCAGTGCTAAAAATATGCACTGTCACTGTACGAATGACATTGGCGGGAAAGGGGTTAACATCAGGCGTGATCAAAGGGTTAAATGTGTGCCTAGGGAGTGCTTAATAACTGTGGGGGAGGTGCTTGTACTATGGGAAGGCAGAGATCCGTGTTCCTGCTTAGCAGAAACACAGGACCACTACCTTCCCTTCTCACAGAATGGCAATCTGCCTTGTTTACATAGGCAGAATGCCATTCTGCTTCTCTCCCATGCACGCCCCAGACCCGGAAGTGCAGGATCACATACAGGTACAAGATTCTGCACAGGAGAGCCACCTTGCTGCCATATATGTACAGGTAGAGTATACAGTTGGCAAGCGGTTAAGGTCTCATAAATCCCCCCCCCCCCACACTCCCCCAAACACTTACCCTAACCCTCTCAATGCAGTGCTGTGCCAGTCTGCATATCTTCTCTCTTCACTCGCTGCACTCACAGGAGACTTTGAGAGTAATGAGAGGCATTGGCTCCTGCTGTTGTCAATCAAATCCTGTGAGGGAGCAGGGAGTGGGGCAGTGACTTGGCTATAGCAGAGTATGGGGACACTCCACCCGTGTCCCGCTGCGTCACTTCCGGTTTTTTTGAGTAACCGGTCCTATGTGTGACGTCACGAGTCATGTGATTTCTTCAGGGGAAATACCAGATGATCGTTATTTTATATGTGAGGGGCTACTGTTTTTTCAATAAAATTGTGTTTAAATACTACAACATGATGGCCCTCTTATATATGATCTGGAGCTAAAGGGAGGGACACAAACAAGCATTGAGAGGTTCCTGGAGAGAACAAACCGAGTATACAGGAGAGACCACCCCACCTGCAGTATCCATAGTATACACACTGGAGAACACAAACAGGAAGGAGTTAGAGACAACCCTAACATAAAAACCCATATGCTCAGTCATATGTGGCTAGAGGTGAGAAGTAGGGATAGCCTTGCGATTCGCCCGGCAGTCGGTTCACGGCGAACTTTGCTTGTTCGCAGCCCGCCGATTTTGCAAACATATGGCGTTGTTCGCGGCAGCCATATTAGTTTACTTTGGGGAGAACTTTGACCCATGACACAGCCATCAGGTGGAGCGGGACAGCCAATTGAAACATTTCAGCATATAGACATACCCCCTACCTTATAAATAGACCTGACCTGGCGGCCATTTCACATTCTGCTTTTTGTCAGTGTAGGGAGAGGTTTGCTGTGTGCACCAGGGACAGATTGTCAGTGACACAAATTGCTGTGTTAAGGTCCACAAAAGTCCTTTTAAGGACTGGTATTTGGTATAGGTGTACGGTCTCTTTTGTCAGTGTAGGGAGAGGATTGCGGTGTGCACCAGGGACAGATCGTCAGTGACACAAATCGGTATAGGTGTACTATTCTTTGGTGTGCAGTGCACTATATAGGGGTGTAATCCACTTATAATATACTTTCTAATATAGAAAGCATATTATAGTGGATTTGTATTGTGCACTGTGCAGCATTGTGACTGGTGTGGTGAGCGTTTCTGCAGCAATACTACAAACAGTGACAAAAGCACTTTTAAAAAAGTATTATAACTGGTGTGATAGTGACCAGTGGCCCCCAATACCACATATTGAAGTGGGGTGTTATCTGAGTATACTTTTATAAGTGTATTTGTGTCCTGCAAAAATATTGCCTCTTTTGCTGCGTTACCTCTGCTACACACAGTGCCACACTTACTGGCCAATTTTTTGTACAACTGGTGTGATAGACCAGTGGCCCCCAATACCACATATTGAAGTGGGGTGTGATCTGAGTATACTTTTATAAGTGTATTTGTGTCCTGCAAAAATATTGCCTCTTTTGCTGCGTTAATTCTGATACACACAGTGCCATGCTTACTGGCCAATTTCTTGTACAACTGGTGTGATAAACCGGTGGCCCCCCAATACCACATATTGAAGTGGGGTGTTATTTAACAGTATACTTTTAAAACAGTGTTTTTTAGTCCTGCAAAAATGCTGCATTAATTGTGCTACACACAGTGACAACAGTTACTGGCCAATTTTTTGTACAACTGGTGTGATAGACCAGTGGCCCCCCCAATACCACATATTGAAGCGGGGTGTTATCTGAGTATACTTTTATAAGTGTATTTGTGTCCTGCAACAATATTGCCTCTTTTGCTGCGTTAACTCTTCTACACACAGTGCCAAACTCACTGGCCAATTTTTTGTACAACTGGTGTGATAAACCAGTGGCCCCCCAATACCACAAGTATACTTGTCTAAGTGTATTTGTGTCCAGCAACAATATTGCCTCTTTTGCTGCATTAACTCTGCTACACAGAGTGCCAAACTTACCGGCCAACTTTTTGTACAACTGGTGTGATAAACCAGTGGCCCCCCAATACCACATATTGAAGTAGGGTGTTATCTGAGTATACTTGTCTAAGTGTATTTGTGTCCTTCAACAATATTGCCTCTTTTGCTGCGTTAACTCTGCTACACACAGTGCCAAACTCACTGGTCAATTTTTTGTACAACTGGTGTGATAGACCAGTGGTCCCCCAATACCACAGATTGAAGTGGGGTGTTATTTAACAGTATACTTTTATAACAGTGTATTTTAGTCCTGCAAAAATTTGGCCTCTTTTGCTGCGTTAACTCTGCTACACACAGTGACAACAGTTACTGGCCAATTTTTTGTAGAACTGATGTGATAAACCAGTGGCCCCCCAATACCACAGATTGAAGCGGGTGTTATATACCTTGTTCCACATATACTGCGCTTCTCTAGAGACTTTTGTCACAGGGTAATTTAAAAAATGACAGGCAGAGGAAGAGGCAGGCCCTTACGCAGGGGTGGTAGGGGAAGGGCAGGAGCAGTAGGCCGGAGCCTACTGTGTGTGAAGTTTCAGAAGGTGCGTTTGATTACGTCAAAGAACGCACCAGACTTGGTTGAGTGGCTCACTCAGCCTTCCTCTTCTGCACCCTCCTCATCCTCTCTATCTGCACCCTCTTCACTCTCTGCTGTGTGCACCCCCAAAGACACCACCACCATATACCCTCCGCTTGAGTCACTGGAATTATTTTCCCATCCATCACAAGACATTTGCGATGCACAGCCATTGTTGGCATTGGATCAGGAAGAGGAGGTAGCAACAGCCGCCACTCAGCAGTCTGACGACAGTACCCAGATCAGCCCAAGGAGGTTGGTCCCCGCTGTTGCTGCCTACTCCGAGATCTCGAATGTTAGTGGTGTCTATGTACGTCACATGGGTGGCCACAAGAGATGAAGAGGAGGGGAGTTCAGAGGGAGAGACGGACCAGGAGATAGGGAGGAGAAGCAGGCAGAACTTGCATTGCACAGGAGGGACAAAGCAGACTGAAAATGTATCAGGAGCGAGCCATCAACCATGTACAGTCACATCTGGCACTCCCAGGACGCCGGCACATGGCTCCGCAGTGTGGGCTTTTTTTAATGTGTCCGCTTCTGACAACAGTATTGCCATCTGCAGCCTTTGCAGTCAACGCATAAGTCGCGGTAAGCCCAACACTCACCTAGGGACGACCGCCTTAAGAAGGCACCTGAACGCCCATCACCGAGCCCAGTGGGAGCAACGCCGTCAGAGCCCACAAAGCCACACTCCAGGCTCTCATCATCCAGCCTCTTCTCCTTCTCCTCACAATTGTCCTCCACTCTACCTTCCATCATGCCATCCTCACGTTGTTCTGGAAAAAGGCAGGCTTCTGTGGCCCAAATGTTGGAGCGTAAAAAAATGATGACGCCGGATAACCCTCTTGCCCAACGTTTGACTGCTGGCTTGTCGAAACTGATAGCCCGCCAACTACTGCCATATCAACTGGTGGACTCGGAGGCTTTTCGGAAATTTGTGGCAATTGGAACACCACAATGGAAGGTCCCAGGCAGGAAATATTTCTCGCAGAAGGGCATTCCAGAGCTGTATGGCCATGTTCAGCGGCAAGCGAATGTATCTCTGGCACACAGTGTTGGTGCCAAGATACATCTGACCACAGACACATGGACTAGCAAACACGGGCAGGGAAGGTATATAACTTTTACTGCCAACTTGGTGAACCTTCTGACGGCCATCAAGCATGTAAATCGTGGCACCCATGTAGATTTGGTTTTACCGCCAAGGATTGCATGCAGGCCTGCCTCTTCTTCTCCTCCTCCTACTCCATCCTCCCCCTCCTTCTCGGCTGACTCCTCCTTTTCCGCTGCTACCGTCTCTTCCGCTGCACCGCCCAAGATCCCTAGAACCTATTCCACATGGCAGGTGAGACGTTGCCATGCTGTGCTACATCTGTTGTGCCTGGAAGCCAAGAGCCACACTGGTCCTGCACTCCTTTCAGCTTTGCGTTCACAGGCAGATCAGTGGCTGACACCACACAATTTGACAGTTGGTAAAGTGGTGTGCGACAACGGTGCCAATCTGCTGAGCCTGCTGAAACAGGACAAAATTACACACGTGCCATGCATGGCACACGTCCTGAACTTGGTCGTCCAGCGATTTGTTACCAAATACCCTGGGGTCCAGGACGTCTTGCGGCAGGCCAGGAAAATCTTGGGCCATTTCAGAAGATCTTACACAGCCATGGCTCGCCTTGCTGACATTCAGCGGTGACACAACCTGCCCATCAGGCGTCTTATTTGTGACTGCCCGACGCGATGGAACTCAACATTGCATATGCTTGATAGGCTGCTCCAGCAGAAACGTGTGGTTAACGACTACCTGTACGAACTCTGTGGCAGGACAGGTTCTGGGGAGCTTAGTTTTTTCACCTCGCTAGTGGCTGCTCATGCACGGTGCATGCAGACTTCTGTGGCCATTTGATGAGATCACCAAACTGGTCAGTCACGGCCAGGGCGCCATCAGTGACATCGTACCTTACGCCTTCTTTCTGGAGCGTGCATTGCATCGTGTCATTGATCAAGCCGTCGAGGAGCAGGAGCAGGAAGATGAGGAAGTCGTAATGTTGGATGAATTCCCAGGGGTGCTACTCCATCTGAGACAAGTCAACAACAGGAGTCTGAAGAGGAGTCAGAGGAGGACGGTGCCGGGTGGGATGAGGAACAGCAAGAAGAGCATGCTTTAAACCTGTCTGGGATCCCTGGAGTTGTCCATGGATGGGGGGAGGAGAACGAGGACGAGATTATCCTGGATGATGAGCTGGAGCCAGGCCACTACACGGCATCCAGTTTAGTGCGAATGGGGGCTTTCATGCTCCAGTGTTTTAAGGGGGACCCCCGTATAAAAAGCATAAAGGGCAAGGACCAGTACTGGGTGGCAACATACTTAGACCCCCGGTACAAACATAAAATGGCAGAGATGTTACCACCATCACAGAGGGCGGTCAGGATGCAACACTTCCAGGCCTTGCTGCGAGAAATGCTGCATTCTGCTTTTGCGTGCACTGGCAGAGGAATTTCCACTCACAGATAAACAGTTGCGGGTAGCAATCCAACAGCGCAGTGAGGGCGGTTTGAAGATGTGTTGGTCACTTCAGATATGAGATTCTTCTTTCAGCCGATCCATCGACAGCTGTGCTCCAGATCCAGCATCAGGGAACGCCTAGACCGACAGGTGTCCGACTACATCGGATTAACGGCCGATGTGGACGCTCTGAGGAGTGATGAATCCCTGGACTACTGGGTGGGCAGGCTTGACCTCTGGCCAGAGCTTGCACAATTTGCAATGGAACAGTTGGCTTGCCCCCCCGTCCATTGTCCTGTCAGAAAGGACGTTCAGTGCAGCAGGGGGGATCGTGACCGATAAGCGCACTCGTCTAGCTCATGACAGTGTTGACTACCTCACATTTAAAAAAATTAATGAGGCATGGATCTCTGAGGAATTCAACACATGTGACCAGTAGACCATGTTTGATTACAATTCCTCATGACAGGCCACAAATATCTGCCATCCACCCACAACAATTCATGGTCCTTGTCTTCGGTAAATACAGTGGCAGAAAAGGCATTTCATGTCCATTGAATGCCAAATTTTTGGGGCCTTTTATGGCAGACACTTACTTATTTATCCTGTGAATGCCTAATGTACCTTCAGCCACAGAATACAAGGTTCTTAGCTGTCAGGTAAACCCATGTGGGCTAATTTCTGGGGCCTGGAAGGGCCGACACTTACTTCTGTATCCTGTGAAGGCCTAATGTACCTTCGGCCACAGAATACAATGTTCTTAGCAGTCAGGTAAAACCATGTGGGCTAATTTTTGGGGCCTGGAATAGCCGACACTTACTTCTGTATCCTGTGAATGCCTAATGTACCTTCAGCCACAGAATACAACGTTCTTAGCTGTCAGGTAAACCCACGTGGGCTAATTTTTGGGGCCTGGAATGGCCGACACTTACTTCTGTATCCTGTGAATGCCTAATGTACCTTCAGCCACAGAATAAAATGTTCTTAGCTGTCAGGTAAACCCATGTGGGCTAATTTTTGGGGCCTTTTATGGTAAACACTTACTTCTGTATCCTGCTGTGAATGCCTAATGTACCTTCAGCCACAGGATACAACATTCCTAGCTGTCAGGTAAACCCATGTGGGCTAATTTTTGGGGCCTGGAATGGCCGACACTTACTTCTGTATCCTGTGAATGCCTAATGTACCTTCAGCCACAGAATACAACGTTCTTAGCTGTCAGGTAAACCCATGTGGGCAACTTTTTGGGGCCTTTCATGGCCGACACTTACTTATTTATCCTGTGAATGCCTAATGTACCTTCAGCCACAGAATACAACATTCTTTTTCTCAATAAATTTTTATTCAAGAAGAACAAGTACAGGCAAATGCAAACATGGTACAGAAATGAAAACTGAGTCAATACAAATGTTAATTGAGACAGGTAGTACAGTATAGTGTGATGTGTATGTAGCAAACTAGGCTTATATATAGTATCCAGTAGTGAGTCACAACTAAGGGAACCATACCTCGAAAAGCCTAAATAAAAAAAAAAAAAAAGGAGGATACCAGCTAATAGGCGACGGGAACGACCCCCATAATGGTAGGGCGCCACCCTCGAGACACCCCAAAAGGGAGCAAACTGTGCCCTGGAGGAAGCAGACCCAACCTCCACTAGCGAACCATGCGGCATCCCAAACACGAGAACTCCAAAGGAGAACTGGATAGAGGTACGTAATTCCCGGTCCTAAGCTAACCTAGCAAGAGACCCGTATTCCGGATCGTAAAATAGAAAATTATAACAATTCAAAAACCTATCCCAGGTAATTGGTAGGGACTCCGGGCCCGCACCCAGAAACCCCACCAAGTATAGTCATTGACAAAACGCTATAAGTACAGCAATACCAATATGAGAGCAAGAAAAAGGGAAAAGAAAGAGAAAGAAGAGGGTAGAGGGGACTGAAAAGGAGGCTGACTAGCAGCAAAGACAGAGAAAAGATAACAGGAGGCAGAGCGAGGGGGGGTAGAGGGCTCCAGCGGTCTCACCTCGGCTAAATGGTAACATGGACGTAGGCCGCCCAGGGTTCCCAGATCCGTTCAAATTTCGTTCTGGAGTCATCAAGAATGCTATACATCTTCTCCTGCGCCATTATCCATGAGATCTTACGCTTAGCCAAATAGAGCGGAACAGAAGGCTTCTTCCACTGCCTGGCTATCGCCATTTTGGCACCGAGGAAAATGTAGAAAACGAGGGCCTGGGTGTGTTTGGGAATTTTAGGAAAGCGCTGACCCAAGAGAGCATGCGTAGGGGACGGATGTACCACAAGACCAGTAATTCGCCTAATCATACCATAAATGCGCCCCCAGAACATCCTCAGTTTGGGGCATTCCCAAAAAATGTGCAGAATAATACCCAGCAGGTTGCAGTCACGAAAGCAGGTGGGTTGCGTGGAGGGATAAATGGTGGCCAGCCTAGCGGGCACCATATACCACCTCATAAGCACTTTTAGGTTAGCTTCCATGAGACCAACATTGTGAATACCCCGGAAAGAATGCCCAACACATGCGTGCCAGTCAGGTAGATTCCAGTCTATATTGAGGTCCTGTTCCCATTTGAGCATGTAAGCCGGTTTAGTTTGAGCGTCGTTTAGAAGGGCATAAATGAGGGAGATGCCCCCTTAACATCAGTAATTTGGGCACACCATTGTTCATAAAGCGAAACCCGAAGGTGAGCAGGAGATTTGGACTTGAGGGAATTAATAAAGTGTGAAATTTGAGCAAGGCGGAACCTCTCCACAGGTGGCATCTTCAACTTGGAAGTACAATGTGATAAAGTTAGAGGACCAGAGCCATCTATAAAGTGTCCGATTCTATACATGCCTTTGTCAGTCCACCACTTAAATGCCCCTATGTTTTCTCCTGGAGGGAGGGCCGGATTATGGAATAAGTGAGTGAGCGGAGCCCAGTGTGAAGTCACTTTATGCGATTTATGTATGCGATCACAAATGGAGAAAGAATGTGAGAGGGTAGGAGATAATACTGAGGGGCGGGAAGAAGCTGGACACCACAGTAAATAATCGATAGTGTGTCGGGGGACGGCCTGACGTTCCATATGGCACCAGTCGGGCTTCCCACCCCTGGAGTAAATAACGGAGAACTGTGTTAATTGTGCAGCTAGATAGTAATTCCAAAGGTCTGGGACACCCAAACCCCCCTGTTTCCTGGAGCGTAGAAGTGTATGTTTATTAATTCTATGTCCCTTCTGTCCCCAAATGAATTTAAAGATGTGACCTTGTAGACTCCGAACATGGGATTTCCGCACAGGGATCGGGAGAGATCGGAAGAAATAGAGGATTCGCGGCAAAAGAGTCATCTTTACCGCATTGACTTTCCCTATCCAGGAGATAGGAAAGCGAGACCATTCAGATAATTCCCGCTTCAGGCGTCGGAACATGGGCGGGTAATTGGTCGGATAAAGCTTGTCTATCATGGGGGTTAACGACACCCCTAAGTAGGGGATGGAGTCCGAGTGCCAGGAGAAAGGGAAGTGATCCTGCAGCCGAACCACCAGAGAGGAGGGGAGGGTCACATTAAGGGCCAGGGACTTAGACATATTGACTCGCAGGCCTGAGGCCGCCCCGAAAGCGTCTAGGAGGGAAACGATATTGGGGAGAGAAATCAATGGGGAAGTGATAAATAGCATGATGTCGTCTGCAAACAGCGCGCATTTGTGGGTAGCGGGTCCGCACTGTATACCATGAATGACGGGGTGGAGGGGGGATAGTTGTTGCCAGGGATTCTAGGGCCACCGCAAAGAGGAGCGGGGACAGGGGGCATCCCTGTCTCGTGCCCCTCCGGATGGGTATATTCGCCGAATAGTAACCCTGCATCCGGACCTGAGCGACCGGATGAGAGTAAAGGGCCCGAAGCGTGGTGAGGAATGAGGGGCCAAAGCCCCAACGTTCTAGGGTGCGGAAAAGGAACGGCCAGGAAAGGGAGTCAATGGCCTTTTGCAAATCCAGGGACAGGAGAAAACCATGCTGGGGAGGACCACCATCCCACCGAGAATTTAACAGAGAGATGACATCAATCACTCTCCTTATCTGGTCAGGTCCCTGTCTACCTGGGATGAATCCAACCTGATCTTTATGAATGTATTTGGCAATAAAGCTAGATAAACGATTGGCCAAAATTTTCGTCAGGATCTTAAGATCGTTATTAATAAGCGAAATCGGTCTATAATTGCCCACCTCGGAGGGATCCTTCCCAGGCTTAGGGATAACCGATATGTAAGCTTTATTAGATACTTCTTCAAGGTTAGCACCGCCCCTAAGGGCATTGAAGAACCGAGCCAGATAAGGAGATAGGACCGATACAAAAGTCTTGTAGTAAAAATTCAAAAAACCGTCAGGGCCTGGGGCAGAATTGGGTCGAAGAGTCTTAATAGCCTCCAGTACCTCCTGTTCAGCAATAGGGGCATCCAGAAGGGATCTATGGGAAGCCGATAGGTGGGGAAGAGGTACTTCATTCAAAAACGAGTCAGGATCATCCCCCTTGTGGGGAGTAGGGGCCGCGTAAAGACAGGAGTAGAAGGAGTGGAAAGAGTCCATGATGGAGTTAGGGTTACTGGAAAGAACGCCAGAGGGGGATTTAATCTTAGGCATGGATACCGCACGAAATTTAGGGGAGAGTTTTAGCGCTAGTTTCGTACCCAATTTGTCCCGGGCGGCGTAAGAGCGAGCCGTTTGCCACCGAAGGGCCTTCTCTGCCCTGGACGTCAGGGCCAGGTTCAGTGAGAGCTTGACCGCATCCAGTTCTGCCAGCATGGCCGGATTAGGGGATCGCTTATGGGCTCTACGGAGGCGAGCATATTCAGTCTCCAAGCGGACAATGTCGACCATTCTTTCCTTTTTAATTTGTGCCCCCAATTGAATGAGGTAACCCCTGATAACAGCCTTATGGGCCCCCCAGAGGGTAGAGGGGGATGTGTCAGGGAGATCATTAATCGCAAAATAATCGCGGAGCACGGCTTATATCATGGAACACCTAGCGGGGTCGCTCAGGATGGATTCATTGATTCTCCAAGGCGAAGGGCCTCGGGGAAGCCAGGAGCAGGAGAGCCGAAGAGAGACCATGGAATGGTCCGACCAAGGGACATCTCTAATTCTAGACTTCTGTGCAGAAGGGACGTCAGTTGTAGGGATGAAAATGTGATCTATACGCGCAAATGTGTGATGGGGTGCCGAGAAATGTGTATAATCGCGGGAAGAAGGGTTCAGTTCCCGCCAAATAACAATCAGGCCTAGCGAATGAAGTGTTCTGGCTACTTGTAGACTCTGTTTGGAGGGGCGGCGAAGCCGTCCACCAGAGGACTTAGACTTATCAAGGGAGTAATCAAGGGCTAAGTTGGAATCCCCCCCTATGAGAACTCGTCCCTCAAAATGTGGAGAGAGTGTGAGAAATATATCGGAGAAGAATTTTGCCTGACCCTGGTTGGGTGCATAATAGGAGACAAATGTGTATAACTCCCCTTGTATGTGACCTTTAACTAGAATGAAACGACCGTGGGGGTTCCGAACCGTGTGCAGATGGGAGAAGGAGAGGGATTTAGCAAAGAATATGGCAACCCCTCTCTGCTTGGAGGGGGCGTTGGCAAGATAAAACAAGGGGTATTTGTGATGGACATATGTAGGCAGGTAGGACTCCGGAAAGTGAGTCTCCTGAAGCAGGAGAACCCCCAGTCCCTGAGAATGATAGTGTTGGAATGCCTTCCTACGTTTGACCGGTGAATTTAAGCCCTGGGTGTTGTGTGATGCCACCTGTAGAGAGGAAACCGTACTCACGTTAGTTGTCATGGTGGGCTGTCATAGAGTGCGCTGAGGTGAGCTTCGTAGCGGATTCCCGATGGTTACCCTGGGAGAAGTCAGGCATATCAGCTGCGGAAGAAGAAGGAGCATTAACAGACCGGTTGGACCGCAGGAACCCCCTGAAAAGAAAAAGAGACCAGTAAAGGAAGAAAGAGAGAGCAAAGGGGACAGTTAAAGGAGAAGAAGGGCACAAGAGCATGCTCTTGCGCAGAGATGAGGTAACCGCAGGCAGAGCCCACAGTCCCCCATCAGACGTTCGGATGAGCCCTGAGCCAGTCAGGGCACATTCCTGTGGGAGGCAAGAGACAACCAACTTACATCCAACAGGAGGAGGCGCAATGACACCTCCCCGGTCAGAGAGCACCAGCCCAGCATTCCTATAAAATACTTAAAAAGAAAAAAAGCAACATCAAGGCACTACGACACCGCTATTGAAAATGAGGTATGAACTGCTCAGTATACACCATGAGGGGTATGGGAGCAGGATAAATGAGTGGGGAAGGACTCCGTGGATAGGGAGAGAAGGAAAATAAGGGAAGAGGGAGGGGTGGAGGGACAGGGAAAAGACGGGGAAGGAGGGAGGACAGGGAGGGGCAGGGTTAAGAGGTAGTGGGAGGGTAGAGAAGGGGACCATAAGTCATATAGCATTAAAGACATTCAAAAGTAATGAGCAGTGGTCCCATAAAAAAAAAAAAAAGGCCACGAGCTTCGTAGCAGAAAGTCAACACCAACCATGACCTAGAATAGAAAGAGTCAGTTCGCTGGAAAAGAAAAACTTGGACCCAAAAAGGGGGGTCAAAAAGTAAAGGCAGGGCTCATCTAGGACCCAAAATCAGGCGAAGAGGAGTAAACTCCAATAGCCTATAAGAGGAGTAGTCGGAGGGTCCCCGCAGGCATCAGGGTGGCTTGACATCCCGGTGTCGCTTCGTTTGCTGCTTGTTCCATACCGGCGAGACAGGGCTGATCGGTGGAGGCCGCTTGGAAGATTCTCTCCTGGGGGTAGAAGAGGTGGGGACAGGGTCCCTAGTGATAATTCCCATTTGCATCAGCATGTGTTCGCCATCCTGGAAGTTGGTAAAACTGTGAGTCTTGTTCTGAAAGTGGAAATTCAGACGGAAGGGGAAGGACCACCAGTATTTCAGCGCCCTAGCAGATAGTGCTAATGTAAGCGGCTTCAATGCTCTGCGGCGTTGAATGGTAAAGGGGGAGAGGTCTGCAAAGAGTTGAATCTTGTGGCCTTGAATGTTCAAATCCTCTCTACCCCTGCTCTTTCTCATGATTTCCTCCTTAACACCGTAAAAATGTGTTTTGACAATAACGTCCCTGGGCAGGCCATCTTTGCGGGGCAATTGAAGTGCCCTGTGAGCTCGGTAAAGTTCGAGGCGATGGTCTGGGATGTCTGGAATAAGATCCTTAATAAAAGCTTTGATAGTGACGGGGATATCCGTGATGGTTTCGGGGATCCCCCGAACCCTGAAATTTAAACGTCTGCTCCTGTTCTCCAGGTCATCCAATTTACTGAGTGCGGCGCCAAGCTGATCCTGCATAGTCTGGATGCAAGCAGTGTTCTGATTGGCCCTTACGACAGTTTGATCCACGGTGCTCTCAATCGCTTCTATTCTGGACCCAAGGTTCTGGAGGTCTGCCTTAATGGATCCAGTAATTTGTGAAGCAGTGTGAGCCAGGCCAGAGGCTAGCATCTCTGAGAACTTAGCCATTAGCAAAGACAGGTCTGGGAAGTGACCAGGCATGTTGGGGCCTAGCAAATGAGGCAAAGCCAGGGCCTCAGGTGATTGCATCCCCGGGATCCCTGGGGCCTGCTCCAGAGTTCTGCTAATAAGGGACTCTGTAGAAGCTGGAGAGGTCAGGGGGCTGATGGAAAGAGTGTGGAGGTGGAGGGAGACGGCCAGGGGTCTGGGGATGGTGCCGGGGAGTCCATAGGATCAATATGAAAGTCTCCTACCTCCGGCTGGCTGCGGGCATCTGAAGAGATGTGAGGCGCGGTCGCCATTTTGAGAGGGTCCCGCTCTGGTGAGGAGAAGAAAAGATGGCGGGATACCTCACTTCGGCGGTCCGCCGACATCCAATTAAGATCCGCCGGAGGAAGGGGCAGTCAGAGGTAATGATCGTTGGGTGTAGTGCGCCGAGCTGCCGGTGCCGGGGCTCTCAGGAGACCGGGGAGGCGCGGAGCTCCGGACTAAGGCCCGATGTTGGAGCTCCCGCTCATGCGCACTCGAATACAACATTCTTAGCTGTCAGGTAAACCCATGTGGGCTAATTTTTGGGTCCTTTCATGGCCAACACTTACTTATTTATCCTGTAAATGCCTAATGTACCTTCAGCCACAGGATACAACGTTCTTAGCTGTCAGGTAAATGCATGTGGGCTAATTTTTGGGACCTGGAATGGCTGACACTTACTTCTTTATCCTGTGAATGCCTAATTTTTCAGACTGGAATTGAAAATCAATGGGTCTGTAAACGTTCCGCCAAATTGTGGCATGGATGTGGACCCATTTTACAGATGTGTGAATGGACCCTATATGTATTTGTCATGTATTTACCGGCTGCTGTCAGTTCTGGCTGATTTAGAAAAAAAAAAAAAACATTTTTAGGGCAACTTTTCCAATTGCAATACTTCTGTTATGACATTTTCCATGTGGTGGGACTATTTATGCACAGCTAGTAAGTCTTTTGTGGCTGCAAATATGACCTAAAGTTTTTTAAAGTTTGCCTCCCATTAAAGTCAATGGGGCCCGCCGCAAACTTGCGGTTCACGGACATTTTAGAACGTTCGCGGTTAACGTTCGCAAACCGCCCAGGCCGATGTTCGTCCATCACTAGAGAGAAGCTAGCACACATTTAGTCACTGAAGAGCACATATCGTTTGGATCACATTTATTGAAGGTGGAGGAAATTATCACATATAACTAAGAACTACACCTGAGGAAAACTTCTCTTTATAGAGATTCACTATTCAATGGACTTTTTTGCACAAATGTCTAAATATATGGTTACACTGGAATGATTTACCCATATTTATTTTTATTTTAAACACATTGAGCACACTTTATTGGCACTAATGGCACTTTAATAATACCTTAATATTGTGTTTGCACAATTTGCATAATTTGCACAGATATTTTGATTGGTCATATTTATGCACGTTATATATATTTTATTTTGGCATGGGATGGTTTGCACTCATGCACTTTTAACAATCACAGCTGAATCAAAGTGAATAATTTAAGCGGATGCATTTTGTTTGGATTATATGATTTATTTATGTGCCTACTTTCTTAACTTTTATTGTTGGCTTATTATTGAGATTTATTTATTCACCTATCTATGTGCCTATCTTGTATACCTTTAGAGAATGCAGGTTATTGCCGCTAATGTGAGGGTATGGGCCGCAACACAAAAAGTGGACTATATAAGAGCAAATGCTCATGAGCTTCTGCCATATTGGACACCCTCGAGGTCAAGAGCCGTGTAGGGCAATAAAGGGGGTTGTCTGGGATAAGGCTTGCCTCAAGACAGGAAGTGTGTTACTGGCAGGATTGCCAGTCGAAATAAAGGAAAAAAAGCCTTTAACAAGAAAGCTCATGCAGTCACCCCATCTAAGGATATGTAAATTGCAATATACGACATGTTTGTTTTTGGATTCAATACCACTTTAAGCTAAGGAACTCTGACTATGCAAGATAATGTTATTGTTAACTTTCTAAATATGTGTAGCACTGCCCCCTAGAGAGCTGCTGAGAATTACACTTCTTGGGTTCCCCTGGGTTACCCCTAGCAACTGAAAGCAGATGAACATCAAATACAGTCCTTGGCTCAGTCAAAGATGAGTCCAGGGGATGTGGTTTTTGTGTTTTATTTAGAACTGGGATAGGAGACGGGATGAGTGTGATAATCTAACATTAACAATGCACAAATCCTGAGGACAATTGACTGTAGAATGCGGCAAGGCCCCTGCTTCACCTTGCCACTGAAGTGAAGATAGATTAACTGTTCCCGCTTTAATCCCGACTGCCTGTGACCACCTTCCACACCTTCAGAAGAGGAGGCAGCCGTCCCCCTCCTTCTGGGACCCAGCTTACCGCTCAAAGACCCCCCCTGCCACAGGTGCTTCTGGCTTTTATACCCATTTGTATCCCAGGATGCACCCCTCTCTGTGCAAACCCACTGAGACAGTAAAAAAGCCTGTGCCTCATTGGCAAGGTTTCCTCCACTGTCCAATGAGCCTCCTCATTGGATACAGTGGGGACACTCCCTCAGCCCACATGAATTGCACATCAAGCACACCCAGCCGGCCTAACTACTGATCAGGCTCCCCTGATACGCAGATAGAGGAAGTACGTTTTACCTGCCTAGCACCTACCTAGGAGGATGCTACATCTGCAATTAAAAATACAGAAAGATTTAAAATAAATGTGCAAAACTAGTTTTAAGCTGTAATAATATATGAACTATTATACAAATTTATTTTTATGACTTTGGATAAGTCGTTATTTGTTTTTGAAATAGCTCTCAAACCTACAAGATAATAACTTGGCAATTGTCATTGTAAGCACTAGGTTAAGCGGGGTATTTAACCACTTGACGACCGCCCGCCACAGATTTACTGCGGCAGGCAGCCGCTCCTGGGCAAATCGACGTAGCTCTATAACGCTCGCTCTCAGGAGGCTAGGGGGCGAGCTTGCGCCGCCACCGGCGCGCTCCCGCCCCCGCTCGTCAGCTAGGGAGCCAGTGCGTGTGTCAGGCGGCCCCGATTGCCGCCTGACACCGGTGATCTCCCCCCGCTGACAGAGAAGGACGGATGGCTGATGTAAACACAGACGTCCGTCCTTCTCCCTGCAATGATCACAGAGGTCATGTGATCCTGCTATATAGGATCGCATGTCTCTGATCATCTCACAAGTCCAACCCCCTCCACAGTTAGAATCCCTCCCCTAGGCTTACATTTAACCCCTTGATCACCAATAGTATTAACCCCTTCCCTGCCAATGGCATTGTTATAGTAACAGTGCATATTTTTAGCACTGATTACTGTAGTAATGACACTGGTACCCCCAAAAGTGTAAAAAATGTCAGTTAGGGGTCCGATCTGACCACCGCAATGTCGTAGTCCCGCAAAAAATCGCAGATCGTCGCCATTACTTGTAAAAAAAAAAGAAAACAATAGAAATGACATAAATCTTTCCCGTAGTTAGACGCAATAACTTTTGCGCAAACCAATCAAAATATGATTATTGTGTTTTTTTTTTACCAAAAATATGTAGCAGAAAACAAATTGGCCTAAAATGTTTTAAAAACATTTTTTGGGAATGTTATATAGCAGAATGTGAAAAAAATTGTTTATTTTTTTCAAAATTGTCGCTCTTCTTTTGTTTATAGCGCAAAAAATGAAAATCACACAGGTGATCAAATACCAGCAAAAGAAAGCTCTATTTGTGGGGAAAAAAGGACATCAATTTTATTTGGGTACAGCGTCGCACGAACGCGCAATTGTTCATTAAAATAACGCAGTACCGAATGGCAAAATAGGGCCTGGTCATTATGCAGGAAAATCTTCCAGTCTTACAGTGGTTAATGTAGAGTCACATTTGATTTTGTACATGAACAATGTGGTTTATCTAAAAAAAGCAGAGCAAAAGAAAGTTGACAGGCTGCCCATACTAACCAGAGTACTGGTGTAATTGTTACTGCAGTTTGAAAAATAAGAAATATGATTGTTTGTCTACCTTTTTTTCAGAGCAATTTTTCTTTTTAGACAATCCCTCTCTGGTTACCACATTTGTATGGTCAAAAATAATGTAAAAGTGTTTTAAGCATGCCAATGTTCAAAATAGGGGTTGCTAAGCTGGAATGGAGAGACAAAACCTATTTGTAATATGACAATAGCCTGTGAAAGGACTCTTCCATTGTGGATTTTGTTGTATAAAGTGATCTTCTTAGCACTGTGCACAATGCCATTGTTTTTTTTTGGGGCTTTTTTTGCATTCTCTATGCATCTTTTGTGCTTTTATATCTCTTTTTGATTGGCTAGTGAGAATAAATGGACCAACATAACAAAACAAAAATTTGTCAAATGTCTTTGTTAATTAAAAAATAAAACATTACATTATCAAAATAGCACTGAAAGTGATCGTGAAGGCCTGTGATGATGTATTGAGAGTAGACATGAATGCAGCAAAAATGCACACACACACACACACACACACACACACACACACACACACACACACACACACACACACACAAATTTGTAGTATATAGGTAAAAACATGTTTATTGGACAACAATGTTCAAATTCCTCTAGTCTAGGCAACATAACTACTGGTCTGTTGCTTGTTTCTTCTTTTTAGGAGTAGAAATATCATAACATATGTGAACTTTATTGATTATACAGCCACTGGTGGTTTCCAATGCATTTCAACTGTAAAGACAATCTTCTTCAGGGAATATAGGTGTAATATATAATTATGAGTGGACCAGATACAGAGTTAAAATATTGCAACATGTCTTAATGAGGATCCCCAGCATGGATGGTAAGGTCAAGCAGCCCAGAAGTGATCAGAGACAGGCAAATGGGGCATATGGCATGCCATAGCATGAGTGACCCAGCCGTCAGGGTCACTCATGCTATGGCTCCTATGCAGATCCTAGTGAGGCGGGCTTTATTCCAACATCTATTTTCTTTTTACCTTATGCATCTATTTTTCCTCAAATGGCATATTTTGTGTCTTTTCATGCTCATCCATCCATGGCTAGATCTTTGATGGGTGGCCAATCTGCACATTTTATGATCTCTTGTGGGCTTCATGACCTTACTATGGGGGATGGCTGAGGGAAAAAATACATTTTCTTTCAGGTTGTTCAGATGGGGACCAGATCTCTCTGTGGAGATAATTTTTCAGGGCTCGTCTGAAAGTGGACAGAGTAGGAGATAGTTGGACAGATTGGGGTAGGAAGTTCTAGAGGATGGGAGAGGATCTGGAGAAGTCCTGGAGGTGAGCATGAGAGGAGGTGACAAGGAAGCTAGAGAGCAAGAGGTCTTGGGGGGAACGAAGAGAATGATTTGGTTGGCATTTTGAGACTAGGTTAGTGATGTAGCTGGGGGCAGAGTTGTGGATGGCTTTGTAAGTTGTTGTTGGTATCTTGAATTTAATTTTTGGGTGAGCCGAAGCCAGTGGAGAGATTGGCAGAGAGGGGTAGCAGACACTGAGTGGTTTGTAAAGTAGATGACCCTGGCAGGAACATTTATCATGGACTTAAGAGGGGATAACCTATGTAAGGGTAAATCAATGAGGAGGGAGTTACAGTAGTCGAGGCAGGAGATGACCAGGAAGTGAATTAGAAGCTTTGTGGTGTCATTGGTTAGGAAGGGACTTATCTTGGAAATGTTAAGGCGGCAAGCTTTGGACAGTAATTGGATATGGGCCTGAAAGAATAGTTCAGAGTCCAGATTACACCTAGGACCTTGGCGTGCGGGGACAGGTTGATAGCTGAACCATTGATTTTGAAAGAGTAATCGGAGAAAGAAGCACATGGGGGAGAAAATGAGCTTGGATTTGGATAGACTGAGTCTGAGGAAGTAGTGTGACATCCAAGCTGATATGTCTGTTAGTAAATTTTTAATGTGTTGGGAGACTGATGGAGTGAGAGATAGATATGTGTCATCAGTATAGAAATGGTATTGAAAGCCATGGAAGGAAATCAACTGACCCAGGAAGGAGGTGTAGATGGGGACTAGGAGAGGTCGAAGAACAGAATCTTGGGGAACCCTGACAGACAGAGAAAGAAAGAGGAGAAGAGGGAGTAGAACTGTCAGTGACACTAAAAGTGTGTCAGGATGGGTGGGATGAAGAGTACAGTCACAGAGACCAAAGGAGTGGAGTTTTGAGGAGGAGGGGGTGGTCCACTGAGAGGTCAAGGAGTAGGAGTACAAAATCCTATTCCTGGTCCATTGCTTTTAGCCATTAGTAGATTGTTTGTGAGTTTAAGGAGAGCAGTTTCTGTGAAGTGTTGAGGGCAAAATCCAGACTGAAGTGTATCAAGAAGTTTGTTCTCAGTCAGATGGTCGCTCATTCGGTTGTAGACCAGACGTTTAAGAAGTTTGGAGAAAAAGGTGAGTAAGGAGATGGGGCGTAGGTTGTTAGGATAGGTGGGCTCATGTGAGATCTTTTTAAGGATGAGGTGACTAGTGCATGTTTTAGAGAGTTGGAGAAGAAGCCAGAAGAGAGGGAGAGATTGAAGATGTGAGTTAGAGAGTGTAGAACAAAGCCAGAGGATGACTGTAGCATTTGCGTGGGAGCATGGTTCAGGGGGCAGGTGGTTAGGTGGACGTTGGCAAAATGTTTAGCAATGTTATCAAAAATAGCAGAGCTGAATAAGGAAAGTAATGATTGTACCTGTGGACATAGGGTAAGTGGGGAAGGTATCTGCACATTTAAGATCTCCTCATGAATTGTATCAATCTTATTTTTGTAGTGATTGGAGATCTCCTGGGCAGTAAAGGAGTTGGTGGGTGGAGATAGTGGAGGACAAAGAAGAGAGTTGAAGGTAGAGAACAGTTGATAGGAAATGGTTGGGAATGTGTTAACGAGAGTGATAAAATAGGTCTGTTTGTCAGTGAGGAGACAAGAATAGTATTTTGGATGGCAGATCTATATTGGTTGAAGTCTTTCTGGGACTTAGTCTTATGCCACAGGTGCTCAAGAGCATGGCTACATTTTTTGAGACTTCTGGTATCATCTAATGGCCAAGGTTGTAGGGGTTAGGGCCCAATTGAATGTGTAGTGAGGGGGGGAAAGCTTTTCTAGGGAGGATGACAGCGAGCTGTTGTATACAGAAGTGGCTAGGTTGGGACAGGACAGGGGTGATATTTTGTCATAGAGGTGGTCAGTAGCAGAGAAGAGAAGGGTTGAGATGGCAAAGGTTTCTATGAGTAACTGTTAGGCAGTTGGAGGGAGAAGAGGTGGAAGACAGGGAGACAGCAAACTAATAAGATGGTGATCAGAGAGTGGGAGGGGATTGTTGGAGAGGTTGGAGAAGAGAATACAAGGTCAAGGGTATTGCCATCGGAATGAGTAGGAGCCTGAATCCATTGCTTCAAGTCAAAAGAGGAGGATATACTGAGAAGGTTTAAAAGTAGTATTAGCATTAACAGGGATGTTGAAGTAACCGAGAATAATAGTGGGGATTTCAGAAGAGAAAAAGTAGTGTAGCCAGGCAGAAAAGTCATCAAGGAAGGTTAATACTGGCCCAGGGGGCTGGTAGATGACAGAAATTCTTATAGAAATGCATGAAAATAGACAAATACAATATGCCTCAAAAGTGGAGAGTACCAGAGAGGGAGGTCGGAAAAGTACCTGACCTGATAGATGCTGCGTGGGGGTAGAAGGATTCCCAATTCACCTCCCTTCCATCCACTGGGTCTGGGGAAATGAGCCCACCATGGGAGAGGGAAGTGGGAGAAGCAGTGTTGGATTCATGAAGCCAGGTTTCGGTAATGACAAGTAGCTTAAAGAAATGTGTGATAAAGAGGTCGTGGAGGGAGGTGAGTTTATTACAGACAGAGGGAGCATTCCAGAGGGTGCAAAAGAAGAGGAGGCTGGTTTTGGGAAGAAGAATGGAAACCAAGTTATGTGGATTGCTGCTGCTGCCAGAGGGTGTATGGTGATGGGAGTGTTGGGCACAGTTAAATGATTGAGGCCCAGGGTTTGGGGATATGTCACCAGAGTTTAGGAGAAGTAAAAGTGTGAGAGGTAATATGGGAATGTGATTTATATGAAGGGACATACCCCAGAATGCTGAAGATTTTAGATATAACATTTTGTATATACTGTATATATAAACCACTAGCTGGATCTTTCTCTTTAACCACCTCCTGCCCGCCATATTGTATAATGACAGCAGCAGGGTGGTTCTCTCCTTCTGGGACGACGTCATATGATGACATCTCAGTCTCGCTGCACATGCGCCCAGCACGGCGATCGGTGGTGTGCTGTGTCCCTGGGACATGGCGCATCCCCGATCTTGGTAAAGAGCCGATGACGAGGCTCTTTACCCATGTGATCAGCTGTGTCCAATCAAAGCTGATCCCATACAAAAAGAAGGAAATTTCGGTTATCGGCTTTCCTCTCCTCACACTGACAGCGTGTGAGAGCTGATCAGCAGCATTTTCCCATAGGGGAGATCTGCACAGATAATCAGGGCACTGATCATCATATTGCATTTTAATCTGTGTTTTTAAGCTGCATTGCCATGCATTATCATGCATTGACAAAACACCTTAATGTGCATTTTGAAGTTCTGTTTGGGTGGAGACAGAATACAATTCTATTTATGGGTGAAACCACATGATGAGGGCTTATGTATTTACCCTTTGAAGACCTTTCTATGTAAAAATGCTTTGTCCCTGGCTGGCTGGCTAATTATCTCACATGGTGTTTGTGTTGTTTCTGTGAACAAATATAGAACTAATGTGTCCTGAGACCTAATTTGAGCATGCCTAATCAGGGTCTTTTATGCAAAGATTTGAAGACCAACACAACCAGACACTTTAAATTTTTAGGAGACCCTGTCAGGGCCAAAAAATATTTATGCTTTCATGTTTCCCCTAGGACATGTGGTAGCCAATAAATAGAGGCCAGGCCCAAAGTGTGCTTGAGAGGTAGAGTAGAATAGCTTGTGGTTATATGTTGTGTGAGACTGCTGCATGTTCTGCCATAGTTGTTGAAAAGGAACCTGCAGGGAACAGAGGGACCAGTTCTGGGCCCTTTATGGCACAGTACACCAGCATTAGGACAATTTGTAGATGATGTACTAATGTCCATAAGAAGCTAAGTGTGTTGCTTTAAGAGAGCACAGTGCTCATACATTTATCCCTTAACTGTAGCTTGGCCCTCAACTGTATTTTACAAAAAAAACATTCTTCCGTAGACCTGTGCCCTCATTAGAGAGGCTGATGATCAATTTGCGGTAATTATCTATTTTTTTTAGCATACTAGCCTATCCAGTGTGTAAACTAATGTATACACCATTTCTCTGCAATACAAGAAGGATTACTTTACACACATTACTGCACATGATGGGTTGTTTGTAAGTTTAGACTTGTACCCCTGAAAAGACTGAGTATGTGAAAGTACTTTGTGCATCAAGTAATTGTAGCATTAAACAATATGATTAATAAACTACACAACAGCAATATTTTTCTTGCCATCAAAT
Source organism: Pelophylax lessonae (assembly GCF_965119305.1). Taxonomy (NCBI): domain Eukaryota; kingdom Metazoa; phylum Chordata; class Amphibia; order Anura; family Ranidae; genus Pelophylax; species Pelophylax lessonae. The sequence continues at coordinate 290,011,624 of NC_138770.1, forward strand.
ATGTTTTATTTACAGAAATTCCCATGTATATAGCAAATAATATGTAAATAACAAATGTGGTCACATTTGTATAGATTATATTTTAATTTTTTACAACATGGGTATTAAAGAGATTTGTTCAAAATTGGGAACTAAAAAAAGAAAGACTTCTGATGCAGTGCATACTTTGGTAGGTGTTTTGGTCTGCTTGAAACATCCCTTTGCCCAATGCCCATGTAGGATGCATTACTACTCCTAAGAGGGGCAGTAGTTGCAGGCATTAGTGGTGGAGAATGGTAGGAGATGAGTGAGTAGGAGGAATCGGATGAAAAGCTGAAAAAGGTGAATAAGGTGAAGGGAGGGTGGGTGCAGGTGTAATGGTATTGTGTGGTGGGCCTCCAGTAACATTAGACGCAAAAGACAGTCAATTGACTACTGTCTGGAGGACTAACACTCACATGGGGTATTTCTGTTCTGTTGCCACCTGCTGGAAAAAGTCAACCAAACGTGTGACTTTCTTCAAATAAAAGCTTAAAGCTGATTGGTTGTTGTACACATCTGCTCCAGATTTTGCCTGCTCCAAATCTGATAAATTCCTCTTATTGTCTCCGACACCTGGCTCTATTCTCAGCATGGCAAGAATAGAGCCACGACATATACTGCATGGTGCATAAGTCATGCAGTGTACACAGTACTGAAAAAAAACACCAGGAGCCAGGGAAAAGTATTTTTGGCATAAAACCCCACTTCCTGGTGATTTTTGTTTATAGGTTTCCTTTAAAGTGGAACTAAGGCCCCACAGTGAGAGAATATGGATACCTCCATCTCTATCTCTCCCCCTGAAACTATTAGTTCCCTGGCTAGCATACTGTTTTTTTTTTTAGATTATATAGTTTGTGTGTCAGTTTTCCAGAACATGTATGCAGATTAGGCATTCTGATTTCATTCTGACATTCTAATCTGAATGCATTCTAATCTGAATGCATTCTAATCTAAGTGAACAGTATTTTATAAAAAAATCTAAACCAGAATCACTTTATTTTGATGCTCCATGTAGGATGCCCTAGTGGTCCATAGACACCGTCATTACCTCCCCTTCTCAAATCTCTTATGCCCTCCTGCTCACTCATTCATCCTCTCTTCCCTTTTTGTTCACCTGTCATGTACCTGGTGGAAGAGCCTGACACTCTCTTACATCTGTGATTTGAGGCCTCTGATATATCAGACTGGTAGCACAGGAGTACAGAGTGGCATGAGTATCTATTGGTTTTGCTAGCAGCATGGCTGGACAGACTCTCAGGATTAAGCAGGGGAAGACTGTCAGTAGATGGCAGCAGAGTAGGAATGCCGGAGGGACACTAGTGAGCAGGAGGCTGATATTGGAGATAGAAAACAAGCACTGGCTGGTAGCAGACAGGCACTAAGCAGCACCAGTATCATATAGGCAGAGACTTGCAGCAGGCAGTCCAGCAGCGATGGGGACAGAAGCAAAGCCAGACGAACCGGGTTAAACACAGGCAGATGGATCAGGTGCACATGCGTAGGCAGAAGCAATGTCAGGATGCAGGCCGAGTCAGGTAACAGATCAGTGGAGCAGCAGCGAGGGAAACAGGCAGAAGTGTGGTCAGAGGCAAGCTAGGATCAATGCAGGCAGAATTCAGGAGTAGCAAAGACAAGCCAGGTCAGTAAAAGTAGTCAGATGCAGAGTAACAGGTTGCACAGGAATGTTGTAGACAAGATAGCACTGAAGCATAGCACAGGCTCAGTTTAAATAACTTGCTTGGCACCAATGCGAGCAATAGATGCGCGCGCATGCGCATGAATATATGCATGGCCACAATTTTTATTAGCATGAACAGGGACACAAATTAGCCTGTGCCTATGCACAGAAAAGCCTTCCTTTCTGCTGGAATGTTCTTTCTGACATTACCCTTGCCCACCTACCCCCTTGTGGCAGACCTTTCCCCTCTCTTCTCCTTTCCCTCTAATTCTCATCAAGTTTTCTTCACTTTTCAGTTCTCTTACATGTCTGCATTATGTACAACAAGGTCTAAATTATGGCATATTACTTTTTCTCTACCTATTATTAGCACCCATGTCCATTGAGTTTACATTCTAAAACAATCTCAACCTTTTTACCCCAGAAGCACCCTTGAAACAATTTCAGGTCTCAGGGAACCCCTGGTAAGATTAGTCTGTAGGGGGGTCACTGGAAAAAAATGCTCTTACACTGATGGTGGGAAGTGGGAAGAATTCCCCCGTTACAGAGTGGCCTGAAGGACACCAGTCCAGTGATGTCACTGGCATTGGACCTAAGACTCTGCAGGTACCACCAAATGAGAGGTCAGTTACCCATAGTTTAAGGAACCCCTAGCCACCCCTGGAGGAACCCTAGGGTTTCACAGCTGTTCTAAGATGACTCCCACTTTGTATTGTACACATGACATATGCTGGCTTCTCATCTCACAACATTTCTGAACAGTCATGTATGTGCAAACTGACATTGAAGTGTAGTTCTGTAACATCATAAAACCCATTTAAAAATGATTGTTAAAAGGAAGAAAATGTAAACCAGAGACAGCCAGAAGAGCAGTATTATTGGAAGCATAGACAGCTAGCTATATTCCTCTTATTACATTCCTGTACTGATCATTTGCTGTCATGAAATAGTGGTATACTTACAAACATTTATATATTTAAAGTCATCTTGTATCACTTGATACCTTAGTAGGGAATGTCTCTGTTCAGCTGTCATGCTGTAGCAACGCACATCTTACCAACTGGTAGTGTGACTAACTTCTGGACCATCTATACCCAGATTTTACGTATCTTTGAATTGCTGGGATGTTTTTCAAAATGCTCCTTTATTAAGAGGTTGTGATTTGCTCAAATTATTTTAGATGAGTTTAGATAAGTAGCTATTAGTTGCACTTGGGCTGAGCTTGATAACTCTGCTCTACTGATATCCGACTTCTATCTATTTTTATCAAACAAGTGATGGTCTTATGAAAAAAAAAATCTGAGGTGGTCTAGTAAGCTTTTGTTTCTCAGAGCAAGAAATTTCTGCATCATTGGTCCCAGACAAGACTTCCATTAACTCCCGATCTGTGATGGAAGCACGCAGAACAAAAAGACAACACTGTGTCCCATCCCGAAGACAAGCCTGAAAACAAATGTTGCAGGAACCTTATAGAATAGAATCATCCGCTCACAGTGTCTGCATACATTTACCTACCTCAGTGCCTATTCAGGGCTTTTTCCAAGCCAGTGTCAATAGAGATAGATTGGAAAGGGTTACTATGGGAACATCCCAGCAGAAAAGTGATGGCTTCTGCGAAAACAGAAAAAATAAAGAGCATGTTTGTTCTTGTGAGATACGGCTACATCTACAACAATCCCAGAAGATGTGGAGAACACAACTAATTGGGGAGCTGCAGAAGAGAGCAAACTTGCACATACTCCATACTCAAGAGTTTGCACAAAGAATTAACACAATCAGTAACCTAAGGGTATTAAAACTGCTCCGTGGCTTTTAACATACCCTGTTCTACAAACTCTCCAACTCAAGAGTTTTCTGCTTGTTTTATTTAAGTGTTTGTGCTTTTTTCTTTCTTTGTCACATATATCTATTCACTGCTTAAGGGAAGACAAGAATTGAGGAATGAAGATACTTCTCTTCTGAATTCACTTGGCTATAGCTATGATATTCCATATGAACTCTACAATAAAAACACTTGTAGACATTTTTGGTTTAGGGTTGAACTAGTCATAGTCATGTGTTGTCAATAAACTGAGATTGTTTCAATTTAGGAGAAGAAACTGCTCTCTGTATCTGAGATTATAGAGCTGAATTACTGAAAAAGACAATGTTCACATTTCAAAGTAAATGTTCACTTGGTGTAGTGGGAGAGGCTACATTGTTGTTTGCAGGAAAAGGTCTTGACTTTTACATTTTCCTTGTAAATGATTGGCTATTCAAAGTGAACACTACTTTACAGTATATAATAAGCAAATTGAAATTTCTCTTCTCCTTTAAAGCATAGCTCCACTTATATTTTTAGAAAAAAACATTCCCCTCTGGGTGATCTATGTACATTGCAAGGATTAGAACAACCTTTGTTGCAGAGTCCTACCTTTTGTTATTCTGAAGACATCACTGTTTGTTCCTCTGTGCTAAGTAAGTCTAATTTGAGTGGTTTCATAATTATTAATCAGCTGTGCAGCTGCAGAGCACTAATGAGGAAATCTGCTGGGTCTGCATCCCTTTAGACGTGTTCCTATTGGGAGTATCTCACAAAAAAATGACATTTTTGTTCCAGGGGATGCATGAAATCTGACTTGTATCTTAGGCAGACTTCTGGGAAAATCAGTGAGCCAATCACACAAGCAGGAAATGATGTGGTCAATATACATTCTGTGTACAGAACACCTCCAGGTAGCCATATTGCATTGCATTTTCAGAAAATTACAGAGCTGCAGATTGAAAAGGAAAGGTAATTTTTAATAACATTCAATTACTTGTATCACAATTGTATACGCTATATTATTTTTTCTTTTCTAATTGCTATATTACCCTTTAACAAGGGGAGTTATTCTTTAACAATTATAAAGGAAAGAATGATCTTATGCTGAGAACTATATCCAGCAAGGACTCATTCACACTTGAGCATTTTCCAATTGTTTCTCTATGCCTAACTACGCACAACATGCAGAAACCTATGCAGTCTAATTGTCCCTGTTCGCACTTGAACGTTCAGTTGCCCTACCTCACACTCAGAAAAGAACATGAGTTTTACTTTGAGCATATTCGGGCATTTTTTGGTCCTATAGACTTCAATGGGGGGTGCCTGTAAACATGTGAGATGCATTTTCTTACGCTTGAAGAACTTTTCTCCTCCTATAGAACTACTCTTCTCCCTTTGCCAAGCCCAGGAAGAAAACTCCTGCAGCTTGATATAGAGTGGGTAAAATAAGTATTGAACACGTCGCCATTTTTCTAGGTAAATATATTTCTAAAGGTGCTATTGACATAACATTGTCACCACATGTCAGTAACAACCCATGCAATCAATACATACAAAGAAACCATAACAAATACATTCAGAAATTAAGTTACTCATAATAAAATGAAATGACACAGGGAAAAAAGTATTGAACACGTGAAGAAAGGGTGGCGCAAAAAGGCATATAAAGCCATGACACCAGAAGAAATCTATCAGTAATTAGAAAGCAATCCTGCCCCTTGTCAGTGCAAATTATCAGCTGGTTCAGCCTCAAATGATGGCCTTAAAAAGGTGTCTCATTACCAAGGTGTCACACAAGAAACATCTCATGATAGGTAAAAGCAAAGAGCTCTATCAAAACCTTTCGCAACCTTATTGTTGCAAAACACACTGATGGCATTGGTTAGAGAAAGGTTTCTGAACTTCTGTTCCTGTGAGCACTGTTGGGGCCATATTCCAGAAGTGGAAAGAACATCAATTCACTATAAACCGGCAACGACTATGTGCTCCTCACAAGATTTCTGACAGAGAGTGAAAATAATTATCAGAAGACTTGTCCAAGAGCCAAGGACCACTTGTTGAGATCTTCAGAAAGACCTGGAGTTAGCAAGTACAATTGATTCAAAGAAAACAATAAGTAATGCACTCAACCGCTATGGCCTGTATTCACACTCACCAGGCAAAACTCTATTGCTGAAGAAAAGCATGTTGAAGTTTGTTTAAAGTTTGCTGCACAACATTTAGATAAGCCTGTGAAATACTGGGGGAATATAGTCTGGTCAGATGAGACCAATATTGAACTCTTTGAGTGCTATAATGCACACCATGTTTGGAGGTTAAATGGCACTGCACATTACCCCAAAAACACCAGTGAAGTTTGGAGGTGGGAACATCATGGTGTGGGGCTATTTCTCAGCAAACGGTACTGACAAACTTCAACTCATTGAAGGAAGGATGAATGTTAAAATGTACCAAGACATTCTTGATAAAAATCTGCTGCCATCTACCAGGATGATGAAGATGAAATGAGGGTGGACATTTCAGCAAGACAATGATTCCGAATACAAAGCCAAAGAAAGTGTTGATTGGTTTCAAAGAAAGAAAATAGAGCTGCTAGACTGGCCTAGCCAATCTTCTGACTTAAATCTGACTTAATAGAAAATCTATGGAAAGAACTAAAGATCAGGGTTCATAGAAGAGGCCCACAAAACATTCAAGATTTGAAGACTGTGTGGAAAAATGGGCCAAAATCACACCTGAGCAATGCATGCAACTAGTTTCTCCATACAAGAGGTGTCTTGAAGCTGTCATTACCAACAAAAGATTTTGTACGAAGTATTAAATCCATTTCAGGCAGTGTGTTTAATACTTTTTTACTGTGTCACTCCATTTTATTATACATAACTTCATTTCTGAACATATTTGTTTTGGTTTCTTTGTATGTATGGATTGCATGAGTTGTTACCGACAAAAATGTAATGTCAATAGCACCTAGAATAGAAATATATTTACCTAGATAAATGGTGACATGTTCAATACTAGTTTTACCTACTGTATGTGCAAAAACACTTGTAATGTGCCTGCAGTTCATCTATAATATTCCTTAAAAATGCCTTAAAACAGGCTTTAAAGTCACCAGGAATATGCTGAGTCTGGGAAAAGATCATGATGGAATACATTTCAAACAATAATGGGCATATCTATAAAAATAAACAGGTATACGCGATCAAATGTTTGCTCCATTTTTTGTAAAGAAAAGGAAACAATCGATGACTGGAGCTGTCGCTGATTCCAACACTTGGAAGTCCTTACCATTGCTCTGCTCTTAAACCTTCCCGTTGTTGCAAGAGATACTTGATTTCATTGCAGGCTTTTTGTTTATCGGGTTGTATATGGACACCCTAGGCCCTGTGTAAATACCTGACGAATCTTTATATGATTTATTACAGAATGGAAACAGTTTTGGGTGTCTAAGGAAGGAAGGGAGGCAAACATTAAACTTTGTTAATATCAAAATTATGATGCCCACATTCTTTGACCATAACATTGCAATAGCTCTATTGTTAATAAATTATTCAGTGAGGCTTATTTATTAAAGTGTCTGGAAACTAATTGTTTGTTTTGCCCTATAGTCATTAATTACAGCCAAACCTGCACTGTAAAACAACAGCTGGGATCTAAAAGTTTGATTCTAAAGGGGAAAGTTTATACTTCAGACATTATGGTAGATTAGGTTAGACACCATAACTGCTGTTACTCTTGTTTTATTTCCATCATTGTTTTATTAGTAGTAGTGTGATTTGTATTGTATTTGTATTGTATTGGTAGTAGCAGAATTTTTTTTTATCCTGGGGGGGTTCAGGCTTGGGTACCCAGAGGACAATAATTAGCACGCCTGCAATGCTGTGACAAATTGTGGGTGTGGCACAAATTAACTAATTTCTTAACTAATAGATGTGCTTGCTGTCAGAGCTGGGTAAACTGTATGAAGAATCAGATACATACAGGATAAAGCGCTGTGTTCCAGCAGCAGCAGGATGGGGACCTTCCAATCCTGCTCTCAGAACAAAATTAAGTCCGGTTGAGCGCTTAACCATTCACAGGACACCTTGTATTTTATCAATGAATAAATTAGCTGAGGTTGAGATTTTGACATCATCCACCCAACTTAGTCAATCAGAGGAAGCTTTGTATTCTTTGATAAAATACAAGGTGTCCTGTGAATGGCTGAGCACTCAACCTGACTCAATTTTGCATGATGGGAAGTCTCCATCCTGCTGCTGGAATACAGTATCATACCTCCCAACTTTACAACTTGACAATGAGGGATAGCAAAGAAGGCGAGTTACATGTGGCAAAAAATGGTCATAGTCAAACTAATAGCAGTGGGAGTGGCTTAAGGGGAAGGGTCACTTTTGGCAGGAGAGAGGACAGGGGTCAACCCTGGAAAAAGAGAGGACACTGGTCACCGCTGGAAAGAGAGAGGACAGGGGTCACCGTTGGAAAGAGAGAGGACAGGGGTCACTGCTAGAAGGGCAAAGCACAGGGGTCACTGCTTGAAGGGCAGAGCACAGGGGTCATTGCTTGAAGGGCAGAGCACAGGGGTCACTGCTTGAAGGGCAGAGCACAGGGGTCATTACATGAAGGAGAGAGCACAGGGGTCACCGCTGGAAGGAGAGAGAACAGTAGTCACCGCTGGAAAAAGAGAGGACAGGGGTCACAGCTTGAAGGGCAGAGCACAGGGGTCATTGCTTGAAGGCCAAAGCACAGGGGTCGCTGCTTGAAGGAGAGAGCACAGGGGTCACTGCTGGAAGGAGAGAGCACGGGGGTCCCCGCTGGAAGGAGAGGGCACAGGGGGTCACCGCTGGAAAGAGAAAGAGAGAACACATGGGTCACTGCTTGAATAGCAGAGCACAGGGGTCACTGCTTGTAGGGCAGAGCACAGGGGTCATTGCTTGAAGGGTAGAGCACAGGGGTCACTGCTTGAAGGGCAAAGCACAGGGGTCACTGCTTGAAGGGCAGAGCACAGGGGTCACTGCTTGAAGGGCAGATCACAGGGGTCACTGCTTGAAGGAGAGAGCACAGGGGTCACTGCTTGAAGGAGAGAGCACAGGGGTAACCACTGGAAGGAGAGAGCACAGGGGTCACCACTGGAAGGAGAGAGCACATGGGTAACTGCTAGCAGGAGAGAGGATAGGGGTCACCGTAGACAAGGCAGAACAAGGGGGTCACCGCTGACAAGGCAGAACACAGGGTTCACCACTGGCAGGAAAGAGGACAGGGGTCACCACTGGCAGGAAAGAGGACAGAGGTCACTGCTGGCAGGAAAGAGGACAGGGGTCACTGCTGACAGGGCACTCAGCATAGCTCACATCCCTGCGCTGTAAATTCAAAGGCTGAGCACAGACAGCAAGATCTCCTCCTCGGCTCTTCACAGCACAGAGCTGAAATCTGTTTCTCTCTCACACAGCTACGTGCACTGGGTGTAGCTGGTAAATATGTTGCACTTCAGACATGTTGAATTTTCTGTCTGTAGTCACCAGCTACACACAGTACAGTGCATGAAGCTGTGTGAGAGAGAAGAATGTTGCTTTCTTGTTCTTTTCTCCTCATCGGCTTGCAGTTCAGGTCGGGAGCTCGTCTACAGGCTTCTCCCTGCATCAGAGTCACTGCTCCATCCAGGCATCTGTACTGAAAGGAAACCCATGGGATAAACTTGAAATTGTAGTGAAGGACTGCACACTTTACCTTTAATTAAATAAGTGCAGAGGGGCGCTTGCCTGATGTGATAAATCACTTGAACAAATGCAAAAACCCTAGTCCAATAGTCATAAATGCAATCATATACAAAGTGATCAAATATCCATATAGTGCAGATCCTTGGGCTAAGCTTGGTTACTGCCCTCCCAGGATTGACTGACAGCAGTTCTTTTCAGGAGGCAATAGCCTGATGCTGCGGGCAGGACACAACCCCATCCATCTCAGCCCAGATCAGTGGCAGCCCGTGCATAGGGGGCGCCAGGGCGCCGCCCCCCTACCCCTAAAAAAAAGAAAAAAAAACAAAACAAACAAATAAAGTTGTACAAAAATTAATTGGGTTTGCCGGCCTCGCCTGAAGGAACTGGTGGCTGGGGGGGGGGGGGGGCGATTGGCTGCCTTCTGGGGGCGTAACCTGGGCGCAAGTCTTTGCGATTGGACACCCCCACTTTCTGATATCCTGGCTGTGATTGGTCCAGTCTACAGCCTGGACCAATCATCATCCAGGATATCGCTGACGTCGCAATGGGGGCGGTGCCGGTGCGTGCGTCAGTCACTCACCGTCACCGCCGCTCAGAGAAGAGGAGAGGCCGCCCGCCGGTTCCCGCCGCCGAGACGAGGGAGAAGGACCCGCCGCAGAAGAGGAGGAAGAAGCTGAGCCGCGCCGCCGCCAGGTAAGTTTGAAGAGAGCACGCACGCTGGTCTCTGCATCGATTGGGGTACAATGCTGTGGGCACTCTGCAATAATTGGGGTACAATGCTGGCACTCTGCAATCATTGGGGGACAATGCTGGCACTCTGCAATAATTGGGGGACAAAGCTGTGGCGCTCTGCAATCATTGGGGGACAATGCTGGCACTCTGCAATCATTGGGGGACAATGCTGGCACTCTGCAATCATTGGGGGACAATGCTGGCGCTCTGCAATCATTGGGGGACAATGCTGGCACTCTGCAATAATTGGGGGACAATGCTGTGGCGCTCTGCAATCATTGGGGGACAATGCTGGCACTCTGCAATCATTGGGGGACAATGCTGGCACTCTGCAATCATTGGGGGACAATGCTGGCACTCTGCAATCATTGGGGGACAATGCTGGCGCTCTGCAATCATTGGGGGACAATGCTGGCACTCTGCAATAATTGGGGGACAAAGCTGTGGCGCTCTGCAATCATTGGGGGACAATGCTGGCACTCTGCAATAATTGGGGGACAATGCTGTGGCGCTCTGCAATCATTGGGGGACAATGCTGTGGCGCTCTGCAATCATTGGGGGACAATGCTGTGGCGCTCTGCAATTATTGGGGGACAATGCTGTGGCACTCTGCAATAATTTGGGGACAATGCTGTGGCACTCTGCAATAATTGGGGTACAATGCTGGCACTCTGCAATAATTGGGGTACAATGCTGGCACTCTGCAATAATTGGGGGACAATGCTGTGGCGCTCTGCAATCATTGGGGGACAATGCTGTGGTGCTCTGCAATCATTGGGGGACAATGCTGTGGCACTCTGCAATCATTGGGGGACAATGCTGTGGCACTCTGCAATCATTGGGGGACAATGCTGTGGCGCTCTGCAATAATTGGGGGACAATGCTGTGGCGCTCTGCAATAATTGGGGGACAATGCTGTGGTGCTCTGCAATCATTGGGGGACAATGCTGTGGCGCTCTGCAATCATTGGGGGACAATGCTGTGGCGCTCTGCAATCATTGGGGGACAATGCTGTGGCCACTCTGCAATCATTGGGGTACAATGCTGTGGCACTCTGCAATCATTGCGGTACAATGCTGTGGGCACTCTGCAATCATTGGGGTACAATACTGTGGCACTCTGCAATCATTGGGGTACAATGCTGTGGGCACTCTGCAATCATTGGGGGACAATGCTGTAGGCACTCTGCAATCATTGGGGGACAATGCTGTGGCGCTCTGCAATCATTGGGGGACAATGCTGTGGCGCTCTGCAACCATTGGGGTACAATGCTGTGGGCACTCTGCAATCATTGGGGGACAATGCTGTGGCACTCTGCAATCATTGGGGGGACAATGCTGTGGCGCTCTGCAATCATTGGGGGACAATGCTGTGGCGCTCTGCAATTATTGGGGGACAATGCTGTGGCGCTCTGCAATCATTGGGGGACAATGCTGTGGCGCTCTGCAATCATTGGGGGACAATGCTGTGGCGCTCTGCAATCATTGGGGGACAATGCTGTGGCGCTCTGCAGTGATTGGGGTACAATGCTGTGGCGCTCTGCAATCATTGGGGTACAATGCTGTGGCACTCTGCAATCATTGGGGTACAATGCTGTGGCGCACTCTGCAATCATTGGGGACAATGCTGTGGCGCTCTGCAGTGATTGGGGACAATGCTGTGGCGCTCTGCAGTGATTGGGGACAATGCTGTGGCACTCTGCATTGAAAGGGGCTCGCACGCTGAACTCTGCATTGATGGGGGCACGGAACAGTTGCATTGAAGGGGGCACAGCACAGTTGCATTGAAGGGGGCATGCACGCTGAACTCTGCATTGTGGGGGCACAGCACAGTGTTCATTGCATTGAAGGGGGCACAGCACAGTTGCATTGAAGGGGGCATGCACGCTGAACTCTGCATTGTGGGGGCACAGCACAGTGTTCATTGCATTGAAGGGGGCACAGCACAGTTGCATTGAAGGGGGCATGCACGCTGAACTCTGCATTGTTGGGGCACAGCACAGAGTTCATTGCATTGAAGGGGGCACAGCACAGTGTTTATTGCATTGAAGGGGGCACAGCACAGTGTTCATTGCATTGTGGGGGCACAGCACAGTGTTCATTGCATTGAAGGGGGCACAGCACAGTGTTTATTGCATTGAAGGGGGCACAGCACAGTGTTTATTGCATTGAAGGGGGCATAGCACAGTGTTCATTGCATTGAAGGGGGCACAGCACAGTGTTTATTGCATTGAAGGGGGCACAGCACAGTGTTTATTGCATTGAAGGGGGCATAGCACAGTGTTCATTGCATTGAAGGGGGCATAGCACAGTGTTCATTGCATTGAAGGGGGCACAGAACAGTGTTTATTGCATTGAAGGGGGCACAGCACAGTGTTTATTGCATTGAAGGGGGCACAGCCCAGTGTTTATTGCATTGAAGGGGGCATGCACGCTGAACTCTGCATTGTTGGGGCACAGCACAGTGTTCATTGCATTGAAGGGGGCATAGCACAGTGTTTATTGCATTGAAGGGGGCACAGCACAGTGTTTATTGCATTGAAAGGGGCATAGCACAGTGTTCATTGCATTGAAGGGGGCACAGCACATTGTTCATTGCATTGAAGGGGGCACAGCACAGTTGCATTGAAGGGGACATGAACGCTGAACTCTGCATTGTGGGGGCACAGCACAGTGTTTATTGCATTGAAGGGGGCATAGCACAGTGTTCATTGCATTGAAGGGTCACAGCACAGTGTTTATTGCATTGAAGGGGGCACAGCACAGTGTTTATTGCATTGAAGGGGGCACAGCACAATGTTCATTGCATTGAAGGGGGCACAGCACAATGTTCATTGCATTGAAGGGGGCACGCACGCTGAACTCTGCATTGAAGGGGGCATGTACACTGGTCTCTGCATTGAAAGGGGGCATGTACGCTGGTCACTGCATTGAAAGGGGGCATATACCATCTCCTGTACCATGACCTGTGACATGCCTATACCATATCTGTGCCATGCCTATACCATCTCCTGTACCATCACCTGTGCCATGCCTGTACCATCACCTATGCCATGCCTATACCATCACCTGTGCCATGCCTGTACCATCACCTATGCCATGCCTATACCATCACCTGTGCCATGCCTGTACCATGACTTCAAAGTCACGCAATTTTTTACTGCGTTTCTTGACGCGAAGCAATACCTATTACATTTTTTCACGTAACCTCTCTGAACAGGACTCCCAAAAAGTACTCGGGCATTTCAAATTCAATTTAAAAAAAAGGCAATTTAGTCTAATTGTTATTATTTCAGTATGCATGGCTTAATTACTTTATCCTGATTTTTACATACTCATCACTTAGTTGATTTACAAAACAAAATCTAAATTACCAAAAATAGCACATCTGTTGCGTCTCCAGAACACAAAATGAGGATGAATCAACCCAGCAGGAACACTGAAGGACCTGACACATAGAGGCCCTGACATATTCCCATTCATTCTAAAATTTAAAAAGCTTCTAGCTTAAGTTTCACTTTAGGTAACCTGTGCTCAAACTTTATGTATTAGGATTTACATATCTAGAATACAAAAAGTAATATTTATCAACACATACATTGTAAATCTTGGCAACTCTGACACTAGTCTTTGCTATTTATATTCCAAAAAAGTAAAAATGCCAATGGCTGTGATTAAAAATCTAATTAAAATAATTCCAAAACCACAAGCAAACACTGATTTCATAGAATATTCCTGAATAAACAGAAGCTTGAGCTTGCAACATATGACAAAGTGCACAGGGAATCCTAAGTGCCAAAGTAACACTTAACCTCTATATATCTTCTTAATGAAGTCGGCATAGAAAGACACCATGTGAGCCTTTGTAAGAAAGCCGAGCCAGTTACAATGTGGGCTCACTAATAGGACCTGTCACTTGGGCTTTTCCAGGTCAGGAGCTTGGAAGAGCAATTACATCAAATTGGTGGCTGCAGACACTGGAATAAGCCTCCACAGGCCAGGTACCTAAATCATTAGACATGGTCTTTTTCTATGATAAATTGGAGAAGAGAGTGAAACATGCTGCTAGTCATTAATCTGGGGCAATCAGGTTGAAAGCTGGCTTGTTTTATTCAGTAATTAACTGGTTATTTGAAGAAAAATGATACATAGCCTAGCGTGCGCCCATACAACTGCCAACTCGTGGATGGTAATGTGCAGCAGTGGGGAATCTCAGGAGGACAATTCACGCTGTTTCAATTAAAGACATTGACAAATACTGAAAAATTACTGCACGCTTGTATTGACAGAAATACCCCAGTATATACGTAGGGAATAGTGCTAACCCATTCCACATTGTGAGTATGGTACATTGTTTTTGGAAAGAAAGGAAATCAGATGCTAAAATCTATATTCTACGATAGAGTGATGGCTGGGGGAAAAAAACATGGGGTTGGGGGAGCACCTGGGTCCAAAGCTGTATAAGACATAGCTGATACCTACTGTCCACCTTTGAGGGTATTTGGAAGTCTTTATATATTGTTGCTGTGCTTGTGAGGGCCTAACCACAACTGTGCATGGAGGTTTTTGGAGATCTTATGAAATATAGCAATGGCTATATATAAGTCAGACCCTGGGATAGAGGAAGGTATAGGTAAAAAACAAAATTAACATTTTATCTCAAATATACAAGGTACTGTATATAGTAATACTATCATTACATTTGCATCTTTCACTAGAATGATGCCTCTGCTTCCTAAGGAAACTACAAGTGGCCCTTGTCCTCACATACTGTATGCATGCAGCACAATGGATTTACTCCTAGTGCTTCACCCGCCGAGTGTTACTGCATGGAGAATTACAAGAGGCTGATATTAAGTTAAGTTAGAGTACTTACAGTTACTTACATTTGCATTTCAATAAATATTTATTAGCTTTGAATGGACATACAGTATTACTGCAATAATTGATTTTGCCTAGAGTTTAACCTAAAGTGTGTAAACCCTTACATTTCTCATTCTCTATATTCTATAATTCTTAAAAGTTGTAGTAAAGCCATCTGAGTGATTTTACCTACAGGGAAGCCTATGATAAGTCTTACCTGTAGGTAGAGTAAATATCTCCTAAATATGTACTGTTTAGATGATATTTACTTTAGTAGCAGCCGGGGATGTCACTTGCAAATGTGAACCGAGCTCTGAATGGAAGATACTGTCTATTCAGAGCTTTGTGCCGCAGCCGTGACTCCCATGCACATGTGTATGAGTGAGGTCATCACGGCTCAGCCATTTAAACGACCGAAGCCCAAAAATCTAAAAGGAAGACTGGGTGAAGATGGAAGCCCAGCCAGCGGTGACAGAGCGCCTCTGAAGGGCTTTGTTTTAGGGTAAGTCTGTCAAATACGATGCATACCAGCACATTATGACATGATCTTGCAGGGGATAATTTTTTTCTAAACCGCTTTAAAGCATATATAGAGTCTTAAAAGGTGAAAATATCTCACTGATAAAAACTAATAATGTATATAAAGCCTAACAATGAATTTCTCTTATGTGCTTTCTTTGTTTTTTTAACGATATACTATTGAAAGCATTTTGTTATATCTATTCAATAAGTAAAACAAATAGCTGTTTATCAATTCAGAACTCCAGTGAGCTCCTAACCTCTTTTGCTCCCTGCAGTGTTATCTCAAACAGTTTTATCAGCTCTGCCAGGTTCACCTCAGCAAACTACACAACACCTACCTACTATGTTATGGAGATGAGAGGTATGCTGTTGTCCTTCCCATGCTGGGGTGACAACAATGCTCCTCCATAGATACAGTACATTGAGTGAGGGTTGTCACCCTACAACAGAATTGCAGTTCTAGCAGGTTTATAAGGTGAAAAAAACAAAAAGAAACGAATGAAGCCACCACATCTAAGGACTGGTAAGCTGTGATATACAGTGCATTCATAAAGTATTCAGACCCCTTTCACTTTTTCAATTTTGTTATGTTGTAGTCTAATACAATTGTTTAAACTAATTTTTTCTCATATATTTACACTCAGTACCCCATAATGACAAAGCAAAAACAGAATTTTAGAAATATCTGTGAAATTATTAAAAAGGGAAAACTGAAATATCACATTGGCACAAGTATTCAGACCCTTTGCAACAACAGATGACATTTTGGTCAGGTGCCCCCCATTTCTCTTGATTGTTTCTGAGATGTTTCTAAAACCTGATTGGAGTCCACCTGTGGAAGATAAATTGATGGAAAGACACACACCTCTCTATAAAAGGCCTCACAGCTAGCAATGCATACTGTATCTGAGTAAAAGCCATAAGGTCAAAGGAACTGCCTGCAGAGCTGAGACAGGATTATTGCAATGCACAGATCTGGGGAAGGCTACAAAAAATTCTGCTGCTTTAAAGGTTCTCAAGAGCACAGTGGCCTCCATAATTCCCAAATAGATGAAGTTTGGTACAATGGGGACTCTTCCAAGAGCTAGCAGCCCAGCCAAACAGAGCAATTGAACAGAAGGGGCTTAGTAAGAGAGGTGACTGTGAACCTGATGGTCACTCTGACTGAGCTCCAGCAATCCTGTGTGGAGATGGGACAAAGTTCTAGAAGGACAACCATCAATGCAGCCCTCCATCAATCTGGGCTTCATGACAAAGTGGCTAGACGGAAACCTCTCCAAAACACATGAAAGCCCACTTGGAGTTTGCAAAAAAGCATCTGGAGGAACAAGATTCTCTGGTCTGATTAAACCAAGATTGGAGTATTTGGCCTCAATTCTAAACATTATGTCTGGAGGAAACCAAGCACCGCTCATCACCTGCCTAATACTAATCCAACAGTGAAACATGGTGGAGGCAGCATCATGCTGTGGAGTTGTTTTTCAGCAGCAGGGACTGGGGGACTGGTCAGGGTTGGAGGAAAGCTTAATGGAGCAAAGTACAGATATATCCTCAATGAAATTCTGTTCCACAGTGCTCTTGACCTCAGACTGGGCTGAAGGTTCATCTTCCATTATGACAAAACGATCCTAAGCACAGAGCCAAGACAACAAAGAAGTCGCTAAAGAACAACTCTGTGAACGTCCTAGAGTGGCCCAGCAAGAGCCCTGAACCTATTAAAAATCCCTGCAGCTACATGAAAACGGCTGTCCACTGACGGTCCCCATCGAACCTGAGTTTGAGAATATTTGCAAAGAAAAATGGCAGAAAAAAATATTTATATCCCAAAAGACGTGAGGCTGTAATTGCTGCCAAAGGTGCTTCAACAAAGTACTAAGTAAAGTGTCTGAATATTTAAGTACATTTTTCAGATATTTTACAGATATTTTAGTTTTTTCTTTTTACAAAATTCAAAGACATTTCTAAAATAGTTTTCCCTTTGTCATTATGGGGTACTGACTGAGTGTAGATTAATGTGGAAAAAAAAATGAATTTAAACAACTGTAGTATCAGGTTGCAACATAAAAATATTGAAAAAAGTGAAGGGTGTCTGAATACTTTATAAAGGCACATTATATGTACAGTACATCTTTGCTCTTGGGCTTTAAAGTGGTACTAAACTCCCCACCATATTTTTTTTTAACCCCTTATCCATATTGTGGTGTTATCTTCAAATTATATATCCACAATCCAGCCTTGTCCTGCTGCAATCAGCTGTTTAGGTGACATCATCCTGGTCCTTTTCCTCTGGGTTTTGGCAGCCAGCCCTGGATAACACGCTGGGCCTGCCCTCCGGTCACATTGTGTCCTTGGTCCTGCAGCCTCCTCTGAGATAAGATGTGAGTGTGCAGGGCCAGGGGCTCATCATTCTGGCCCTGGAATGGTGAAAGGAAAGCTGGGGGCCAGAACAAAAAAAAAAAAAGAAATAAAACATATTGCAAAGGGGGGAGGAGTTTAAATAAACACACTCAATATTTTTAATTAAAGAATAACTCCACTTTTGTTGAGAAAAAAAACATTCCCCTCTGGGTGATCTCTGTACATTACAAGGATTTTAAACAAACTTTGTTGCAGATTCCTACCTTTTGTTATTCTGAAGAAATCCCTCTGTGTTTCTCTATGCCCATGTGGAAAAGTGAATCTAATAGGAGTGGCTTTATAATTATCAATCAGCTGCAGCATCTGCAGGGCTCTAACGAGGAAATCTGCTGGGCCTGCATCCCTTTAGACGGGTTCCTATTGGGAGTATCTCACCAAAAATGACATTTTTGTTGCAGGGGATGCCAGAAATCTGACTTGTATCTTAGGCAGACTTCTGGGAAAATTGGTGAGCCAATCACACAAGCAGGAAATGATGTTTCTGGGGTGTGGTCAGTACACATTCTGTCTACATAACAGCTTCAGGTAGCCATATTGTATTGCATTTTCATAAAATTACAGAGCTGCAAATTGAAAAGGAAAGGTCATTTTTAATAACATTCAATTACAATATGATTTGTGTTGCATTATTATTTTTTTTCTTTATTTGCTATTTTTTTCCCCAATGAAAGTGAAGTCACCCTTTAGATTAAAGAGTAACTCTACTTTTGTTTAGAAAAAAACATTCCCCTCTGGGTGATCTCTGTACATTACAAGGATTGTAACAAACTTTGCTGCAGATTCCTACCTTTTGTTATTTTGAAGAAATCCCTGTTCGTTCCTCTGTGCTGAGTGGGTCACATGGGAGTGGTTTCATAATTATCTATCAGCTGTGGCAGTTGCAGAGCACGAATGAGGAAATCTGCTGGGAATGCATCCCTTTCCTTTTAGGAGTATCTCACAAAAAATGACATTTTTGCTGCAGGGGATGCCAGAAATCTGACTTGTATCTTAGGCAGACTTCTGGGAAAATCAGTGAGCCAATCACACAAGCAGGAAATGATGTTTCTGGGGTGTGGTCAGCATACATTATGTGTACAGAACACCTCCAGGTAGCCATATTGCATTGCATTTTACAATAAATTACAACAGCTGCAAATTGAAAAGGAAAGGTCATTTAATTAACATTCAATTACAATATGACTTGTGTCGCAATTGTATACGCTACATTATTTTTTTTCTTTATTTGCTATTTTTGCCCCCAATGAAATTGAAGTCACCCTTTAAGTTAAACTCCGCTTTAATCCAAAAGCAGGCATGCATAGTGAACAGGTTTTCCTTCCTACTTTTTCTAGAATTATGCACACACTGATCCGTTGGAGGAATTGTTAATTCAATATCTAGGAACCATTTGTTGGCAGATTATGTATAAACTTAGTCTGCCAGATGATCAGCCTGTGAAGAGAGATCAATTGATTAGTGTTATAATAATGTGATACCATTGATCTTATCAATGCCTGCTGTAAAACAATATTTGCACAACCAAGCATTTTAGGGACACGACTAGGCAATAGAAATCCAAGTGAAATATATAAGCTCTGTGTTAATTTCCCTTTACACAGTTTATCCTATTTCAAACTCATTTCTTTCCTTTTTAGAAGCATTTTGCCCAGCACATAAAGACTTCATTTATTTAGCTTTAATTACTTGAATCAGACAAGCAGTGAGGTGGTTGTCACCCCGCAGAGTAAAGATCACAATGGGCCGAAGCTTTGAAAAAAGACAGTTAATGAAAAACTTCACCAGGGATCCATATATGAGCCTGGTTGCTTCCATCCAGCCCACACAGAAGCCTCAGATCCCTTAAGCTGCACTTTGAAGAGCTGCTGCAACGGCGTGTTGATTAAAGCAAGGTCACAGACCACTGGGGCCTCCTCTCTCTACTGCACCTTCAAGTTAAAAATCATTGAGCCTGTTTGACTAAACTTTACAAAACTTTTAATATCTGATTAGAAGCCAGTGAAAAGCATTATCTTTCCTTACATATCTGCTCGTTTGGCTCCAATTTTTTACTCCTCTTCTATGGGAATTAGACTGTGAACAATATCACCAGTCTGAAAGGGCAGATGTTAAGTTAGCCCGAGAAGTAGCGATGGAAACTCCTGCACCCTGTGGTTTGCCCCATCATTTCGTTACTTGATAATGGTGTTGGGTAACCTGACTTGTAGTGATATAATATAAAAAAAAGACAACAAAAAAGGATAATAATTGCAATACTATATATTACCCATTTTGATATGCAGATACAGTGCCTTGCAAAAATATTCCCCTCCCCCTTGGCTTTTTGCTTTTTTTTTTGTGTTTTGTTGCCACACAACCTGGAATTAACATGGATTGTTTGAGGATTTGCATCATTTAATTTACAGAACATGCCCACAACTTTGAAGATGTCTCATTTCACTTCACCTTCTTAGACTATTGTGTTCTGATCCATCACATAAAATTCAGATTAACAAAACATTGAACTTAAGGCTGTAATGTAACAAAATAGGTAAAAAGTCAAGGGGGTGAATACTTTTGCAAGGCACTGTATGTCATATCTCAAGTTTTACTGATAACACATTCATAATTATTGTTGCTATATCTAAAATATATTAAGGGCCTTTTTGCAGCACAACAAATGAGTTATTGTAAGTATAATGCTTGCAAGCTGGAGTGCTGCAATGCACTGGTAACACACACTGCAGTGCTTCTTTGCAACTTATATTGTTACTATCTGCTGCAGAGTTTCGCCGTGCATATAGAAACGTGCTGTCCCTAAATGTCCAATTTTTTTAGCACTAAGTTTCAGTGAATTCATTATTTTTGAGGCGCTGTATAAAAGTGGCGTGAATGTAGCCTCCTAAAGTGCTAATCCAAAAAACCAATGTATTCAATTGTGCAACCAGAACAAAATAAGCAATCGTCAATTTTAAAAGTCCATAACAATGACCAAATCTTCAAATCACCAAAAGTGACAAGTGCTCTGTAATCTTCTTATATAAGGTGCTTGAACGTAGTGCTCCTCCACCCATGAAAAAAGAGGCCACTCACCAAATGGCTGAGGGCCTCCAGGAGTCCAGGACCCAGCTCACTTAACTTTAGGATCAGCTGAGATAGCCTCCAACGGGTAATAGCCAAATCACTGAATTGCCCCCCTGGGCTTGTAGTAGGAAGGTATTATACTTGTTCCACAATCGATAAAGCTTTGATCACCTTGATGTGGTAACTGTTGTGCACATAAAAAATAAACCTCATAGTATAATGGTATCTTTGCTTTGTGATTAAAGCTTGGTTTGGTATAAAAAAAAATGTGAGTATAGAAAAGTCACCTCATTTAAAATAATGAAATTTTGTTGCTTTGCAGCCTAAAATGAAGACAGACACAATTTTTGTTTTAGTCAGCTGTATTTACTAGTGCAACTTATAATATCCAAGTGAAAGATATAACACCAAAATGCCAGAAAAAAAAAAAATAAATAAATAAAACAGAATCACTGCCTTGGAAAAAGGATCACCACTCTTATGTCAGTTTTTGCTGACCCACATTTGGCTTTATTTACAGCCTTTAGTCTGTTGGGATTTGTCTCTACTAACTTAGCACATCTAGACTTTGCAATAGTTGCCCACTCTTCTTTGCCAAAACACTCAACTTCCATATAATTTGATGGTGAATGTTTGTGGACTGCAGTCTTCAAATCATTCCACAGATTTTCAATGGGCTCTAACTAGGCCATGCAAGGACATTCACCTTTTTCTCCTTTCTCCATCAAATTCTTGAGCAAAATCTGCTGCCCTCTGCAAGAAAGTTGTCAATGGGAAGAAGATTTACCTTCCAACATGACAATGAGCCAAAGCAAATAGAAAAAGAAAATGACCACACAGTGGTTGAAAGAGAAAAATGGTAAATGTCCTTGCATGGCCAATCCGGACTTGAAATCCCATTAACCTCCCTGGCAGTCTGATTATGTCAGTATTTTTGAATGTCAAAGCGGTACATTGTTTTGCATGGAAATCTGTTGTTTTATATTGTAGGCCTATAAAGTGGGGTACACAATAATAGAAAATCTGCCGAAAATTCCTGTCCGAGGTAAAATCGTACGATATTCGGCTAGTGTGTACACAACTTTCAGCAGCTGATGCTGACATTTTCAATGAAAAAAAATGAAGGGACAATCACCAAAATTTTCATCGTCTGTCCCCAGCACGACCAATTTTCTTTTAATGTGTATGCAGTACGTCCACGAAAAATCGGATACGAAAGACCGCGCATGATTGGAAGTTGCTGACGCCTCGTCAAGTTGCCTCGGGGGTCACACGTAAGCGTACTTACATCACACTCTACAAACAAATGCCCCCCCAAAAAAAGAAAAAAAGAAAATCGGACGAGAAATTTTGTGAACATTATGCACTGTCAACTAAAAACGGTAATGAAAGCTAAGCAAGAGAGAAAAATCGGACGATATTTCGTCTGATTTTCGTCAAGTGTGTTATGAGCCTTAACTCTTAGGAATAACTCACTTAAATCTGTCTAAAGAAGAGTCAAGTAGACATCCCGGGTATGATAAAGTTTGAAACACGAAATCATAAATTATAATATAATCAGTGATGGTAGTAACTGCGTTTAAGTAAACGGCGTTACTTAAAGTGGAGTTCCACCCTATTTTTATACTTACCTCCATCTTCTCACTCCGGGTCACCTGAAAAATAAATGGATAATCGCATATTTTTTTTTTTTTTTACTTACCTCGTAGCGAAGAAAATATACTTACCTTACTTCCTTCTTCCTCCTTCCTCGGCCGCGGCCCGTCGTCACTTCCTGGCTCTGCAATGATTCCTGGGAGCTGAACGTCATAGCTCCCAGGAATCATTGCGCCTGCACCGGCCCCGACGTCAGTTCCGGGTCGCGCGCGTCATCCCCTTCTAAACAGCTTCTGGGCATGCCCAGAAGCTGTGGAGGGGTGACGCGCGCGACCCGGAAGTGACGTCGGGGCCGGCGCAGAGCATCGTGGGACCACAGAAGGCGGAAGAAGACGCCGAAGAGGACGCGCTGGCTTCAAGCTGCCCACATCTGAGATGGCAGCGCTGGACAAGACGTTTGCAAGGTAAGTATTTCGTCTTGCAGGTAAGTGCAACCCGGGACAGATCAGAGGCTAGCCATTGTGGAATGCACTAGCCCTGACTGTCCCGGGGGTATTAAAAAAAAAAAAAACAAATCCTGGGTGGAACTCCGCTTTAACGCAGTTACTTTTGAGGGTAACGAGTAATCGAATTGATTACCCATCCTCTCCCTGTAACGCCATTGCCGCTACTTTTGGCTGCGTTACCGCAATTACATCTACCACCACTAGATGGCAGTAGATGTAATTGTAATTCGCCTTAATCCCGCCTACGTCTCCGCCCTGCACAGAGCCGAATGATGCATTTTCCGCTTCCGCCAAAAACAAAGATGGGGCATTGACAGAATCCGAAGCTGCTGAAAATAAGGATCTCCTGTGACTAGAAGTCAAAGCAGAATTAACCAGACCAGAAGGACCGGACACAGGCGAATAGTGAGGTAAAGTAGATGAAGAGGTAGAGGCTTGTCCAGAAGTAGATGGTGCAGGTCCCGAAAAGCATGATAGAGGATCCGGTTGAAAAGGAGCAGGTAATACAAGGCACATATTCAGCCATTCTACACCGCCTGTAGATCCGGCCTTTTCAATCAATTGCTTGATCATGTCCTCCATAGCAGAAAACACCACAAATGTGAGACCCAGAAGGAAAAATAGGATAGCCCAGGAAACCAAGTATTAAAGCCCTAATGCAGCAGGGAGCTCACAGTTTTGAAGATCCTCTAGTACTGGTATAGATAGCTGTTTGGAGCTCCTTTTATAGGGGCTCAAACCCTAACAGAAATTGCTGGAGGTCATGTGACTTGTCCTTCCAGAAATTTACTAACAGTCAACCGTTCAATAACGGTCGGTTGATCCACCACCACCGTGTCACACCGCTGCCACCACCAGTGTGCCACACCGCCACCAACACCAGTGTGCCACACCGCCACCACCAGTGTGCCACACCGCCACCACCACCCGTGTACCACACCACCACCCGCCAGCCACTCCAGGCAACAGGTACCAAAAAACAAAAAAAAAATACAGTTACTCACACAGTCAGGAGGACTCAGACCCCCACAGTGTGCCACACCGCCACCACTATTAAAGATCTTATAGAACATAATTGCATTATAAAATAGTAAAAAAAAAAGTCACAGTTACTTTGCTGAGTAACTAATTACTTTTTCAATGTGGTAACTGAGTCAGTAACTCAATTACTTTTTGGGAGAAGTAATTTGTAACTAACTAATTACTTTTTTAAAGTAAGATGACCAACACTGAATAGAATAATACAATTTATTCAATGTAATCAAACCAAAAAACCTGAAATTTGTCCAAACAAGGGTGCAATATTACTAGCCACTGTAATACTAGTCACTGTATATTGGTTTAGTAAACATTCCCGGTATGAAAAGTTTTGAAACCTGGGACTGCACAAAGTCCGATGTCACAATCGGGAAACCTGGTTTCCTTTCTGTTTTTCCTTCCACTGTCATTTCGCTTCGAGCAACAAACCACGCACATCCTTGTAGGTGCTGACTTTTTCTCGGTTGGTGGGATGTATTGCAAGAAGTGACGACCAGTCAGGCGTTCCGGGTTGACAACGCCAACAGCATGACGTCCAGCTCTATTCACAGCCATTGATAGTGTTTGGTGGTTCACAAAGATAAGTTTGGGAACTTTCCAAATTAAGTCAGAATGAATCACAGGCTTGTCACTTTTTATTTTTTTGAACAGAATGTAGGCATTCCACAAGCATTGCTCAAGATGATGTCTGAAAGGCTTCAGACAAAAAGGGCATGATTTCCAATGTATACGCTATCTTGCTAGGTTCTTTACAGGATCCCTCTACCCTGCCGGCTCGAGCGGGGTGGGAGGGAGATCTTGGTCCCATTGATGGAGAAACTTGGGAGCTGTGCCTTTCCTCGATTCCGTTGGTATCGGTATCAGTCTCACATAAGGTCTCTCACCTTTTCCTATTCCATAGAGCGTATAGAACACCGGTACAATTGTTTCGCTGGGGCCGCAGGTCTAACTCTCTGTGTCCAAAATGTGACAGAGAACAGGGTACGTTTATACATATGCTGTGGAGATGTCCCAAATTATTTTGCTACTGGTCGGTAGTAATTGATACAATATCTAGAGTGTATAATTTTCAACTGCTATGAGATCCTGTGGTCTGCTTGCTTGGCGCTCTGGAGGTGGAAACCTTATCTCCAAATGCACATGTGGCTATTCTACGATTACTTTATATTGCTCGTATTGTTAGATTCTGGATCTCCTCCCGGGTTCCAATCGCAGGGCAGTGGATTGCTCAGGTTAATGCTTCTTTGATAAGGGAAAAATTGACGTACCAGCACCGAAAGGCTCATAAGAAGTTTGCATCACTTTGGCAACCATGGCTTGATGACCCAACCTTGGCCCCACCGCAACTGGTCATGAATAGGCTGTTAGAAGGTTGAGATGTGCTTGGTCCAATTGTATTAGGTTATGACTTACAATGGAATATCTGTCCCCCTACCTCTCCCCCACCCCCTTTTTTTCCCCCTCTCTCCCCCTCTGACTCGCTATATCTCCCATTCACCCCTTTTTTCTTCTCCTCCCTATGTTATCTGCTGCCATTCCTCTCTCTCAGAGTTTCACTTCCTTGGGTTATAAAATTGTTGCTGAGGTATGTGTCCTATAAACATGCTTGGATGAATCGAACAAAAATGTCTTCCGTTTATATGGTAGACCCTTTCTATGCTATATACTGCGAATGATATCTTTTTAAAAGGTATGTTGATCCGTCTGAGTATTATTATTAATTTTGTCTGTTTTGTATTCATTGTACTAATGTAGATATCGAGTGTCTTGTTTCTCTCTGAGATAATTGTACAATGCTCTGTTTAACCTCAATAAAAATCGTATTTTCTTGAAAAAAAAAGAAGATCTTCTTGTAGTACTTCTTTTGCTGTTTCCTTATTGTTGGGTAGAATGTCATTGCTTGGTCAGCTCTGTCGACATCTCTGATGGTGTTACTGTAGTCTATCACTACTTGTGGCTTCACAATTTCTTTCCCACCTTTCGTGCGTACCATACCAGTGGAGGTACTATGAACTGTACTCATTAGGCACGCATTTTTTTTGTCACGCCATCGCAGTGCCATCATTTTGCCTTTCTGCCAGGCAACCATTTCTCCAGTCTTCAGCTTCTTATTGCCAAATGTTGGCAGCATGTCGAGTCGGTTAGCCCTAACGGTTCCATAGGCATCTGTTTTGTTTTGCAGAAGAAACTCAAAGTTCAGGAGATGTAAAAAGTGTCGGTTGTTATGCAATAGCCCTGATTTAGCAATGGCTCAATGGGTGAAAGAACGGAAGATGTTGCCGTTCTACATGTGCTGTATTTTGAATTGAACTTTGTTCTTTTTCCATTGTATATGACTGAATTCCAAATGAGCCTTCCCTTGTAGGCATTAGACTTTCATCTATGCTGATGGCTCTGTCACATAGCTCCGTTGGAAATTCTTTAGAATAATTTGAGATACTTCCCAAATTTTCTTTAGTTTTGGTGCAGGATGAGTAGTTTCATCAAATTCTTCGTTGTTTTCGAAGTGTAAATATTTCATGGTCAGAGAAAATCTGTACTCTGACATGACCATACCAAAGAATGGAGTGGCAAGTAATGTATTAGTTGTCCAATACCACTTCTGCTGGGATTTCCCCAGCAATTAGGTCCAAATGTCCTCTTTCGTCACTGGTTCCCACTTTCTGCTTCTTGAAAACTTAAGATGCAGAGTAGCTAATTGTTGCTCTTTGTACTAGTTTGTCTCAGTAACTTTTTTTCAAAAACCTCATCGGTCAGAAATAATTGTAAGTATGCCAAGGGGTTGTCGTGTTCAACGTCTACTTTCATACCAGGTGCTCCAGTAAATGGGAATCTTGGGGGCGCTGCCGGATCTGTACTGCAGTCAATAGAGCACCAAGTTCGCACATCACTGAGCTCAGTCGCAGAATCATCGCTGTCGTCACTTTCAGTGTCTGATGACAAATTTCCCCAGGAATCACTATTGCTCAATTCTTCAAGTAATTCCAATTCACTATCACTGTTTTCTAGCTGGGATAAAACCGCTTTTGACCTAAAGGAACGCTTTTTGTACGCCATGGACGTTCTCAGGTTTCCAGGCAGAAAGAACACTAAAAGTGCAGGCAGTGCACTGGACAAATCACTAGGGACAAAACTGAGATTAAATGGTTTCACACAGTAATGTAATCCTGACAGATTACAATGTATTACAATGTGTATGTGTCATGTTTTGTTTCTTTTTTTTTAAATTCCCACGGGGTTCCACCCCCCAGCATCGCAGCACTCGCAGGGGAGGAAACGGGAAGACATGCTGGCATCGGCCAGATGACACAGCGGGAGGACATTGGGGTCAGGGCCGGCCTTAGGTGTTCAGGCGCCCTGTGCGAGCTAATCCTGTGGCGCCCCCCGCCCATCTTCACCCCTCCCCCCTGGTTACATGCATACATTACATTACATGCATACATTACATACTTAACATACATTACTTACATTACATACATGTATACAGTACATACAGTACATTACATGCATACATTACATTACATACTTAACATACATTACATACATACATTACATTACATACATACCATACATGTATACATTACATTACATAACGTGCATAACATACATACAGTACATTACATACTTAACATACATACATTACATACATGTATACATTACATGCATGTATGTAACTGCCATTACCAATGCAATTATGTAGTAAACATATTTTTATGTATTAATTTATTGTATTTTACTTCTTTTTTTTTTTTCCCTTATGTTAAGACATTTAGGTCCCTTATATCCTCCCCTTCATTGTCAATAAAAAAGTATAGTATTTAGCCTAATTTGTCTTAAAGTGTACAGTAGATACACACAGCAGACAGCAGTGACACTTACCGCTCTGTGGACGGACGGTGGCTTTGCATTTAAAATGGCGCCTCCCGGCGCTTAGACGCCACTGCGCATGCGCCGTCTGCCCGATAATAGCCGAGGTTTTCCCGAACAGCGGCGCCTGCGCAGTGTGCCTTTCGGGAGCCAGCAGCAGCCATTTTTTTTTTCAGGTGCCGATCCGATGCTCTTCACCCAGTCCCAGGGCAGGGGGACCTGGCAGCGCCTGCTAGTATGACTTGTCTCGTTCAGACTCCACTCCACTGATGTGAGTAACTGTCTGCAACTCACCGTCTGCGAGCTGTGATGGCCGCACGGCGCCCCTGTTGCCCATGGCGCCCCGTGCGGCCGCACAGCTCGCACACCCCAAAGGCCGGCCCTGATTGGGGTACTGCAGGGACAAGGTAAGTATCACTACATGGTAATCCCGAGTGTGGCTCGGTGTTAACTCATTTAATACTGAAAATTAACCTCTAGCCACACTCGGGATTACCGCTAGGGAGCTTAAAAGACTGTGGAATGGCTTGAAGACTGCAGTCCACAAACGGCCACCATAAAATTTAACTGAACTTAAGCAGTTCTACAAAGAAGAGTGGGCACATATTGCAAAGTCTTGATGTGCAAAGTTAGTAGAGACCTATCCCAACAGACTAAAGGCTGTAATTAAAGCAAAATGTGGTCAAACAAAATACTGACATAAGGGGGGGGGGGTGGAGTGATCTTATTTCCAACTCTGAGGTTCTGTTTTTTTTTTTTTGTGTTTTTTTTTTTTTATTCTGACATGTTGGTGTTGTATCTTTCACTTGGATGTTATGAGTTGCACTAGTAAATATAGCTGGCAAAAACAAAAACTGTATCAGTCTTTTTTTCAGGCTGCAAAGCAACAAAATGTGATTATTAATCAGGGGGGTGATTTTGTTTTTTCTATACCCGCTGTATATGGGTGTATGGCCATATAAGAAAGAAAAGACAGGCGATATTACCCAACAGATCATACAGTATATGAATACCTTCACTGTAATCACAGAGTCCTAAACAACAGAAAAGACAGACAGCAAGACTAAAATAGGCAATACTTAAAGATCCAACATACATGATTGCTTTTCCACTCAGCAGCACAAAGTGACTGCTTTGATCTATTACATATAGACGACAGCAGATTCTAATAAGCTGATTGTATGACCTTGGTACAATGCAGGGCACCAGCAAAGACCCCTCCTGTGTTTGCAGCA
This sequence comes from Pelophylax lessonae, assembly GCF_965119305.1. NCBI lineage: Eukaryota > Metazoa > Chordata > Amphibia > Anura > Ranidae > Pelophylax > Pelophylax lessonae. The sequence goes on from NC_138770.1 coordinate 290,040,683, forward strand.
GGGCACGTGAGTTTGTAGAATTAAATCTCCATGTCATTGTCTCCATTCGCACTATTTCTGTGTTTGTGTTCAGATCCCCATTGGTTGCCTGTTATTCTCTGTGTAGGAAGAGGTTTCTTTGGGAATGCACATTGTATTCCTCATGCATTGAAATCTCTCAGCCCAAAAAAATCCCTTTGTTTCTCACTTTTAAATAGTCACTAAATTACAATGATCTTTGCCTGCTTTAACAACTGCCTGTTTAATGTGTTGCTTGAAATGACATCTTCACACTCATTGTTATTAGGCCCCTATGGTCTGGACATTCCCCTAACTGCAAAATATTGAGCCCTGTTGAAAACGTTGTGTTGAGCCTTACTAAAGAAAATAGAAGCTATCACAGTCACAGCGTTCTGATGAAACATTCCTGAGCTATATGTAAACATATACTTTATGCTCAGTTTTAATAGCTGAAACTACCATTAAAGTGTCACAATGTGTGAAACTCCAGCTAAAATGCTTTGTAAGTCTTGAAATGAGTGTGTGAGGAGGTGGAGGTGCAGAATAGGCACCAGCCTATGGACCCCACACCGTATATACATCTGCGACAACAGATTAAAATAAAATTAATTTGACCCTAAAAGAAAATTAAACTGAAGCTTTCCTAAATTGTTTATAAAAGATATAAAAATCGAATCAACTCAAAGAAAGGAAAAACTTTACATTATAGACTCTATAGAGAAAATACTGTATGAGAGATGTATGGGGTAGAAAAAACCCCCCAAAAATCTTTATACTCACCTAGGTGGATGCAGCATCTGTCCCCCGCCTCCTCTGCACCGAGAGCTGAGAGATCAAACACAGCTGATCGCTCTTAGCAGAGAGCCATGACTGTCGGTCAGTGGCTCTCTGCTTTGCTCCTCCCATGCTCTCTGGAACGCTGGGCTGTGCCGGGGGCTCAGCCCAGAGGCTGAGCCAGCTACCAGTCTAGGCATCTGGGTGGATCCAGACTGTAAAGTCAGGATCAATCCAAAGCCTGAACCGGCTGAGTGACATCAGTTGATAGCGGACTTTAGCCCGCTGTCAGCTGAAATTGGTTCACCGGAGTGCAGAGCGAATTGTACTTCTGTGATCCATAGAAGTAGCCCGCCCCCCCCCTGTTTTCTCTCTCTGTGAATGGACGAGACTGATACATTGTTTCTTTCCTCGTCCTTGCAGAGATAGAAAAAAAAGTGTGTGTAGGAAAAAAAAAACAATCATAAAAATAAAAAAAATAAAAAAATACCCAGATTAAGGTTTGATCTAGGTCATCCCCAGAGTTAGTGTTTGGGTCAAAGGTCAAGATCAGTATTTTTTGGACAGGTTTTTTTTTTTCTTAAAGAGGAAGTAAACTTAACTTTTTTTTTCTTTTTTCCCCCCTGCAAAGTAAATGCATAATGTGCTAGTATGCATCACATACTAGCACATTATGTGACACTTACCTGCAACGAAGCCCACGTTGTCCCTGCTGCTGGCTGCATCCATCTTCACCCGTCTTCCTTCCGGGTCCGCGGACTCCGACTGTATTACTGGCCGGAGCTGCATGACTTCACTCCCACGCATGCCCACGGGAGCCGCCAGTCACGGCACAGGGCTCTGAAGAAACGTCACGAGCGGCCATTGCTTCAGAGCGCATGCGCCGATGATGTCATCGGCTGCATGCACTGTAAATATCTCCTAAACGGTGCAAGTTTAGGAGATATTTATAGCACCTATAGGTAAGCCTTAACATAGGCTTACCTATAGGTAAAAGTCATTAAAGTGGGTTTACACCCACTTTAATTAGTGCTTCGGGTGCAGGAGAAAAAAAAAAGTGTCCTGCACCATTTTGGTGCGGATGCAATATTTAGCCATACAGAATGCATTGCTGAAATTGCACCAGGCAGACATCGCATGTGATGTGCACAAGAATGCTGTGTGATTCCTGGGCGAATCACATGCAGTATTTTCCCACACACAAGTGTGAACCTAGCCTGAGTGTCGGTGTGTTTTAGGGAGGTTAAAAAAAGCAAAATGTGCACTATTGCTTCCAGGCTGTACTACGGGTACAAACAATGACTAACCTATAAAAATGTTTTTTTTACTATTTTGGGACAGTTTTTCCTAAATAATAAAAAAATAATCAGGAGATATCTATTACCATTTATCACCAAATAAAAGCCTAATTTGTCGTGAAAAAAAAAAATGCGGTATAATTCACCTGGATGCACAAAGTAGTGATGATCTGTACGGTTTTATCAACACATGTCAAAGTTGCAAAATTGGGCTTATGTAATAAGATTTGTTATACACTTAGGCTCCATGTACACGGGACGTTGTTAAAAGTCCCTTTGAATGCTGGAATTTTTAGGACGTTTGAAACGTCCGTTCAGTCGCGTTTGTACCCGCGTTTAGCGGGCGTTTAGGGGCGTTTAGGGGCGTTTGCGTTTAGAACCGTTCCTAGAGGTCAAAAAATTATTCCCCTTTAAAATGGAAAAACGCGAACGCTAAACGCGGGTCATCGCGTTCGGACGCGTTCGGACGCGTTTGTGCGTTTGAAACGCCGGGAAACACACGTTCGAACGCAAATAATTGCGTTCTAAAAAAAGTCCCTGAACGCAACTGCCTGCAAATGACTGTAAACGACCTGGTGTACATGGACAGATAAGATAAAATGTAGATGGGTTCAGGGGCTTCTGAAAAAAACGCCCAACTGTTCCTAAACGGCCATTTCCAGCGTCCCGTGTACATGGAGCCTTAGGCGCAAATGGGTTAGTATATTGTACCCAAAAACAACTTAAAAGTACATAAACTATAGAGATCAGGTTCACATTTTAGGTTGACTGTTTAAAAGCTCATCTTCTTTCAGCTGTCAATTTGGAAAACAAATGTTTGGGTGCAACGTACATACATGTAAGGTTCAGTAGTGATGGTCATCTCAATCTAGCAGCCGACATGCACACTACTAGTGTTATCCCACTAGAGCAGCCTTAATCAACCTTTTCAACACAGAGGAACCCTTGAAATAAATTTCTGGTCTCTGAGAACCCCTGCTAAAAATGAAAAATCTACACTCAACACACATTAGTGTGACAGTCAGTGGGAAGAATGCTCCTTACTCTTGTCATTATTGGGAAGAATTACCACCTTACAGATAGCTAAAAGGAACAATGGTGTCATTGGAAACTTATCTGAGAGGCAGAAATTGTCCATTCCTCAAGGAACCCCTAGCAACCTCAAAAGGAACCCTGGTTGAGAAACCCTGCACTAGAGCGTGCACAGGGGAAACCTGCGAGGGAGGCCCCAAGGTTTCAACTGCCTAGGGGCCTTCACAGATTTTAAGTGTAGATGAAGTGAAAATAATCTAATTAATTGGAACATACAAATAAAAATATGCGAGAGATTGCATTTTTTTTTTTTTTTTTACCATGCTACAAGCCTAATTAGAACTGAAAATTATAATACATAATTACAAACCCCATTCCAAAAAAGTTGGGACACTGTACAAATTGTGAGTAAAAAAGGAATGGACTCATTTACAAATCTCATAAACTTATATTTTAGTCACAATATAATATAGATAACATATCAAATGTTGAAAATGAGACATTTTGAAACGTCATGCCAAATATTGGCACATTTTGGATTTCATGAGAGCTACACATTCCAAAAAAGTTGGGACGGGTAGCGATAAGAGGCCAGAAAAGTTAAATGTACATATATGGAAGAGCTTGAGGACCAATTTGCAACTCATTAGGTCAATTGGCAACATGATTGGGTATAAAAAGAGCCTCTCAAGAGTGGCAGTATCTCTCAGAAGTCAAGATGGGCAGAGGATCACCAATTCCCCCAATGCTATGGCAAAAAATAGTGGAGCAATATCAGAAAAGAGTTTCTCAGAGAAAAATTGCAAAGAGTTTGAAGTTATCATCATCTACAGTGCATAATATCATCCAAAGATTCAGAGAATCTGGAACAATCTCTGTGTGTAAGGGTCAAGGCCGGAAAACCATACTGGATGCCCGTGATCTTCGGGCCCTTAGACGGCACTGCATCACATACAGGAATGCTACTGTAATGGAAATCACAACATGGGCTCAGGAATACTTCCAGAAAACATTTTCGGTGAACACAATCCACCGTGTCATTCGCCGTTGCTGGCTAAAACGCTATAGGTCAAAAAAGAAGCCATATCTAAACATGATCCAGAAGCGCAGGCGTTTTCTCTGGGCCAAGGCTCATTTAAAATGGACTGTGGCAAAGTGGAAAACTGTTCTGTGGTCAGATGAATCAAAATTTGAAGTTATTTTTGGAAAACTGGGACGCCATGTCATCCGGACTAAAGAGGACAAGGACAACTCAAGTTGTTCTCAGCGCTCAGTTCAGAAGCCTGCATCTCTGATGGTATGGGGTTGCATGAGTGCATGTGGCATGGGCAGCTTATACATCTGGAAAGGCACCATCAATGCTGAAAGGTATATCCAAGTCAGCGGTGGCCTGCGCATAGGGGGCACCAGGGCGCCGCCCCCCCCCCCCCCCTAAAAAAAAGGGAAAAAAAATTACAAAAAGAACAATAACGTTTTTTAAAAAAAAATTGCATTCGCCGGCCTATGTGGTGGCTAGGGGGGGTGGGGTTTACGACCCAGAAGAGGTACCGATTGGCTGCCTTCTGGGGGCGTAACCTGGGCGCAGGTCATAGCGCTGGGACACCCCCACTTTCGTGATATCCTGGCTGTGATTGGTCCAGTCTCCAGCCTGGACCAATCATCATCCAGGACATCCCGCTGACGTCGCAATGGGGGCGGTGCCGGTGCGTGCATCAATCACTCACCGTCACCGCCCGGCCACATTCCCGCCGCCGCAGAGAGGAGTCTCGAGGAGAGGAGAAGCCGGCGCCACTCACCTTCCCGTCGGTTCCCGCCGCCCGCCGCAGAGAAGAGGAGAGGCCAAGAGGGAGAAGCCGCTCACCTTCCCGCCGCCGCAGAAGAGGACGAAGTATCGAGGAGGGGAGAAGCCGCCGCTGGAAGCCGAGCCGCCGCCAGGTAAGTGCATTGGATTGAAGGGAGCACGCACGCTGGTCTCTGCATTGATTGGGGGACAATGCTGTGGGCACTCTGCAATCATTGGGGGACAATGCTGTGGGCACTCTGCAATTATTGGGGGACAATGCTGTGGGCACTCTGCAATCATTGGGGGACAATGCTGTGGGCACTCTGCAATCATTGGGGGACAATGCTGTGGGCACTCTGCAATCATTGGGGACAATGCTGTGGCACTCTGCAATCATTGGGGGAAAATGCTGTGGGCACTCTGCAATCATTGGGGGACAATGCTGTGGGAACTCTGCAATCATTGGGGGACAATGCTGTGGGCACTCTGCAATCATTGGGGGACAATGCTGTGGCACTCTGCAATCATTGGGGACAATGCTGTGGCACTCTGCAATCATTGTGGGACAATGCTGTGGGCACTCTGCAATCATTGGGGACAATGCGGTGGCACTCTACAATCATTGGGAGACAATGCTGTGGGCACTCTGCAATCATTGGGGGACAATGCTGTGGCACTCTGCAATCATTGGGGACAATGCTGTGGCGCTCTGCAGTGATTGGGGACAATGCTGTGGCGCTCTGCAGTGATTGGGGACAATGCTGTGGCGCTCTGCAATCATTGGGGACAATGCTGTGGCGCTCTGCAATCATTGGGGACAATGCTGTGGCGCTCTGCAATGATTGGGGACAATGCTGTGGCGCTCTGCAATGATTGGGCACAATGCTGTGGCACTCTGCAATCATTGGGGACAATGCTGTGGCGCTCTGCAGTGATTGGGGACAATGCTGTGGCGCTCTGCAATCATTGGGGACAATGCTGTGGCGCTCTGCAATCATTGGGGACAATGCTGTGGCGCTCTGCAATGATTGGGCACAATGCTGTGGCACTCTGCAGTGATTGGGGACAATGCTGTGGCGCTCTGCAGTGATTGGGGACAATGCTGTGGCGCTCTGCATTGAAAGGGGCTCGCACGCTGAACTCTGCATTGATGGGGGCACAGCACATTGTTCATTGCATTGAAGGGGGCACACATGCTGAACTCTGCATTGTGGGGGCACAGCACAGTGTTCATTGCATTGAAGGGGGCACAGCACAGTGTTTATTGCATTGAAGGGGTCACAGCACAGTGTTTATTGCATTGAAGGGGGCACAGCACATTGTTCATTGCATTGAAGGGGGCACAGCACAGTTGCATTGAAGGGGGCATGCACTCTGAACTCTGCATTAAGGGGGCACAGCACAGTGTTCATTGCATTGAAGGGGGCACGCACGCTGATCTCTGCATTAAAGGGGGCACGCATGCTGGTCACTACATTGAAGGGGCATGTACGCTGGTCTCTGCATTGAAGGGGGGCATGTACGCTGGTCTCTGCATTGAAAGGGGGCATGTACACTGGTCACTGCATTGAAAGGGGGCATGTACGCTGGTCTCTGCATTGAAAGGGGGCATATACCATCTCCTGTACCATGACCTGTGCCATGCCTATACCATATCTGTGCCATGCCTATACCATCACCTGTGCCATGCCTGTACCATGACTTCAAAGTCACGCAATTTTTTACTGCGTTTTTTGACGCGAAGCAATACCTTTTGGCGCCCCCCCCACAAAAATTTTGAGCACCAGCCGCCACTGATCCAAGTTCTAGAACAACATATGCTCCCATCCAGACGTTGTCTCTTTCAGGGAAGACCTTGCATTTTCCAACATGACAATGCCAGACCACATACTATATCAATTACAACAACATGACTGCGTAGAAGAAGGATCTGGGTACTGAAATGGCCAGCCTGCAGTCCAGATCTTTCACCCATAGAAAACATTTGGCGCATAATAAAGAGGAAGATGCGACAAAGAAGACCTAAAACAGTTGAGCAACTAGAAGCCTGTATTAGACAAGAATGGGACAACATTCCTATTCCTAAACTTGAGCAACTTGTCTCCTCAGTCCCCAGACATTTGCAGACTGTTATAAAAAGAAGAGGGGATGCCACACAGTGGAAAAAACATGGCCTTGTCCCAACTTTTTTGAGATGTGTTGATGCCATGAAATTTAAAATCAACTTTTTTTTCCCTTAAAATTATACATTTTCTCAGTTTAAACATTTGATATGTCATCTATGTTGTATTCTGAATAAAATATTGAAATTTGAAACTTCCACATCATTACATTTGGTTTTTATTCACAATTTGTACAGTGTCCCAACTTTTTTTGGAATCGGGTTTGTAGAAGTGAAAATTAGAATACATGTGGTGGTATTTTAGATGAAAGATATATGCAATATATAGAATTTCATGATTTGCATTTAATTATTTTATTTTTTTTAATATTGAAGTTTTTATTTTTGTAGGATTCCGTTTTAGTGATATTTTGGAAACTATATTGTTGTGGTATATACTCTATCGCAAAAGCTGCGCTACATTTATGATTTCATATATATACAACAAATATTGTAGTCTTTGCTCTCCATTAGTGATGATCCATATATACCTGGGTTTGGTTTGGAGCAGATTTGGCAAGCATGACCATTGTTCAGGTGCCAGATCCAAACCCCATTGAAGTCAATAGGGGACAAATATTAGAAAACAGTAATGGCAGTTTTCTGGGATTGTCAAACAAATGAAATGGGGGCTGGGCACTGCCCTGGGGAACATGTACCAAACAAAAAAAAATAAATAAATAAAAATAAAAGCAGAGTTCCACTCATTTTTGTGTTTATTAAAAGTCATCAGCTACAAAATGTGCAACTGTTGACTTTTAATAAACACACACTCACCTGTCTCACGATCCAGCTGGTCAAAACCTTGCTCTTCTCCTTCTCGGCGGCGCCGGCATCTCTAGTGTGGACACCTGGCCGTGACAGCTTGCGTTGTTAATGGCCAGGCAATCCCCAGAAGATTGCAAGGAGGGAGGGCGGCCAGAGCCCCCTCCCCCCAAAAAAATGGCATGCCAAATATGGCATGTCAGGGGGTCAGGAGTATTTAAAGCGGAAGTTCCACTTTTGGGTGGAACTCCGCTTTAAATTCCTTTTGAACCGTAGCAGAGATTTTAGTAATGCTTAAAGTGATATATTAAAAATATATATTTCCATCAAGAAATATGCCTGGTGGATGCCCTGACCCTGCCTGTGAAATGGTGCATCTGTATAATGTATACAAACTACTAAAGAAATACTGACATTTACAAAGTGTGTTTGAATTGCTGGTAAAATTAAAACTCCCAGCCTCTTTTTTTTTTGTTAGTAAACAGAGCGGCTAGGGATTCCATTAATCAATACCAGACTCTTATTCTGGATGAGGGTCTGATGTAGATGTTAATTGGGAACTCCCACACAAAAAAATAAAAAACTGATATGGGTTTAATGGGGGAACCCTGTAGAAAAAAAAAAGTGTGAGATCCCCCAAAAGAACTCCACACGAGCATGCAGCCTGTCATGCCAGGAAAGGGAGGATCGAGCATTCAGCATGTGGATGGGGGACACTTAGAGGCAAATGTTTGCCCATTGTTCAGCTATAAATTCTTGTTTTTGGGTTTGATTACACTTTATCGGGTTCTGCAACTCCTGCTATAGATCTTTCATTTTGCACTCATACATACATAGCTCAATATATAATATTGCTTGAGAAAACCCAGGAAGTGTATTGTCTTTACTACATTTAATTTGCCAGGATTGTCACTGTTGAAATAAAACAACCAATAGGTAAATTAGGTAAATTATGAAATTAAAGGTAAAAAAAAAAAAGAGCAGTTGGTGTGCATATTTTGTTCTGAAGCCTGCATTGGTAACTAATAATGCCCCGAAACTAGCCATACACTAATCTAAATTCATCAGGTTCAGTGTATGAATTCTGATCAGTGTATGACCATCCCCGCTCAACAAAAGTTGATCGTTTGACTTCTTTGGAAGGGACAACGAAAAAGGTTGGGACTTTAAATGAGGTTTCGCCTAACTAGGGCTATATGCCTCCATCCCTATTCATGAACAAATTGGGGGAAGGGGAGTATGAATAAAACGTAATGAGGCTATCGGCAGGGTATTGTAACATAAAATAAAATATTATAAAATAATGTGTGAGTCCTTTCACAACATGGTAATAATGTGTGAGTCCTTTCACAACATGGCAATAATGTAATACACAGAGCCGATGCCTCCGTTACCCCAAATAAGGGGCAAGGGTAAAAAGAAGGGGGCAGTTGGGACTTTAAATGAAGTGCATACCAATGGTTGGGATAGGTAATATGGCTAAAATAATTGTAAAAGTGGGTCCAACAACATGGTAAAAGGAAACTCAATTTAATGATGCCGGTCATCAGCAATACAAATATCCACATGGAGCATGGGTACATACATATGGAAATGGATAACCATTGCAGTGTAAACAACATAAAATAGATACATATAGAACAAATAATGACAAGCTGGTATAACAACTCCAAATTCGTAATAAAGACAAACAGCAGAGCTGATTCCAAAAAATATATATTAAATATGTTCACAACATAGAATATGATAATTCCAGGTAATGAGGTAGTTGGATGTATGGAAAACATCATGGACTCGACGCGTTTCATGGACGCACATTGCCACTTCATCAGGAGTAGATGTTTTGTAATTTTGTAATGGTATTAAATTGGTACTGAGATTGTATGGACCTAGCATGTCCCCCATGGGAGCTGAGGGCGCACCAGCAGGCGGGCAGAAAGGGCATATGTAGAACATGGTGAAAACGTGCCAGGTTATAAGATATGACTAGCCCACAGTATAAGAGCATACACAGTATCATGTGGAGTAGTACGTGTAAACCAAAGAGCCGCCTTGCAAGGTGAGCCCAGCGTCACGATCGTGTACAGCCTAGTGCACCACGAGGAAGGCAACTTGCTGTTGCCTTCCCCGTGGTGCACTAGGCTGTACACGAGGCTGTACAAACGGAGGGAGACAACAGGAAGTGAGGAGAAACCTACCCATAGAAAGGGAAATTCACTCTTGTAAGAGTTCTCCTGGGAAAAAGGTGTCTCCACTGAAGCTTTATCACCAATCCTTGTTTCCACAACAACCCAAAATTTTCAAAATCCAATTGTCACAGGGGCAGAAAGGGAGGTAAAATCTTCTGAACAGGGATACAGACAGCAAAATAAATGGTACAAGGGTGTTAACCCTTCCCTAGGCTATCCCAAAAACTTAAAAATATTTTTTGGCTGGAGCTACACTTAAAAAATGTACCTGTTCCGAATTACAAACAAATTTGACTTAACCTACAGTCCCTATCTTGTTTGTAACCCGGGGACTGCCTGTACTTCATCAAAGTCTTATATTGTGTCATGTAGTCATAAAGCTGATTTTAATGTATGGAAGAATCTCTAGAAAGACAGAACAAAAGACACCTGGAAATAAAGTGATCAAAATGACAGATGAAATCTCCATAGTGAAATGTCCTACAGCAAAACCTATTAGTGAGGACTGCAGGAGCTCTGGACATGGGGGTGTATAGGATTAACCTTTGACCCAATAGATCTGCTGCATTGCTTTGATACAACTAAGAGATTAACCTATTTGTTACAGGAGTGGCTTGCAGCATGCTGCAAAAGAATCTATTTACCAGCAAGAAATGAGGATTAAATTTATTGAAGAGGCGATGTTCAAGCATTATGAATGCATTGCACTCTAAATTAGTGTCATGCTTGGATATCTTATTCGTTATTTCTGTTTTTATTAAGAAAATAATGTTTTTTAAGTAAATTGTTTCTGTATTATTTAACTTAAAATACTTTTTTTAGTTTTACTAAAATATAACTTTTACCACAGCAATGCAGACTATTGTACTCATTGCAATGAATTGAAACAAACATAAAATGTAATCTGGTTGTAATAAATGGGGGCAATGTAAGTTTTTCCCTATAATCCTGGTAATTTGTAATGGTGATGCTGTTTATAACATGTATGATTGCTGATGAGATTTTGTTGACGCTATTGTGCATTATTTTAGCGCGTTTAAGGTATTTTGCACTTTTTTTTTCTCAAGACCACAGGTGTTAATAAGGGACCCTTGCAGTGCCACGGTGTCTAAAATCATAGAGGGGGTATCAGAATTAGTTTTCAGACACCTGCTAAACTTTCCTGCTCACCAGAATAGGGTGCTGGAATGACTGCGTCCTGAGCCAACCCACAGGGTCAAAGCGGTCTAGACCAGAACAGAATAGCCTTAATCGTGGACAATGTTTCACCAATAGGTACCTATAAATGGCCACAAATGCCCATTATTACATTTCAGACTACTGTCAGGCTATAATATTGATTGGAATTTTCAGTGACTGAGCTAGGACAGTGTGCAGATATGTCTACTGACATTACCTGTTAGAAAGCTCATTCACAGGGATTTAGAAGAAATAGATTGGATAAGATAATTCATGAAGATTCTAGTATTAGGTCAACTGCAATAGGCAATATAAAGAACTTACTCATAAACATAGACGAATGAGGCAGAAACATAGCCCAGACTACATGTCCCTGTGTGGGAAAGTCTAGTGGATGAACAGCAACTCAAAGATTGCACAGTCCACAATAACTTTAGTGTAACAGAGTGCAACATTAGGCAAATGATTCACTGCTTACTCATCCATATTAAACCATTTGTTTCTGTGTAATTCTACTGTACAAGGGTCAGGTAGAGTTTGGACTGTCACATTGATAACTTCATTGTGCTGTTTTCTTGTGCTAGCCTTGTATACAATACTTAAAATTTAGCACTATTGGGTTCTATGGGTCCCATTAGAACTCATAATTCACTGTTGCTGCTGTTGCATTGCCAAACTTTGATAGAAAAAGCCTCTTTAAGAGAGTTTAATTATTTCAGATATCCCCCTTTCTGGCTATTTTCGACAATCCCATGTCTGGATCTACCAACAAAGGTCACTAGGCAGCTGCAAACTGGAGGAACAAATAGAATCCCTTACCCCTGAAAAGCTAACATTGGCAGCATCTTCTCTGCACTTTGATAATTCTCCCCCATCTTCCTCCATTGAAAAAAAAAATTGTGGAATTTAAGAAAATCTATGGGCACAGCATGCACTTTCTTTTTATTACACCAGTATTGTAATAGAAATACAAGCAATAATTATACTATATTTGACACCCTAATAGAAGCTTACTTAAAATACATCCTTTCATGTTGTGAGTGCTGCCTGTCTTTTGGTCAACTATTTCCACAACTTCCTAGATTCCCTGAAAGCATTTCATCCTTCCCTCTACTGTTTATAATAAACATCTTTGACCGTACTAAAAATTAATTCAATTAAACCAATGTGCAGAACACACTATAAGAATTGATAAAAAAAATTGTGTAAAAATTCATAAACGTGAATATTACATATTTGATAAAAAATATATTGTAAAGGTTTAGCAAATCGAAACCCAGTTCTTAAAAAATAAAATGGAAAAATAAAAAAATCCATCAAAAATTGTCTAATTCATCTATGAAAAATATATGTGCAAAAATCGAACTTTTTGGCAACAATGCAAAATGTTATGTTTGGCATAAAAGCAACACAGCTCATCACCCTGAACACACCATCCCCACTGTCAAAGATGGTGGTGGCAGCATCATGGTTTGGGCCGGCTTTTCTTCAGCAGGGACAGGGAAGATGGTTAAAATTGATGAGAAGATGGATGGAGCCAAATACAGGACCATTCTGGAAGAAAACCTGATGGAGACTGCAAAAGACCTGAGACTGGGACGGAGATTTGTCTTCCAACAAGACAATGATCCAAAACATTAAAAAAAAAATCTACAATGGAATGGTTCACAAATAAACATATCCAGGTGTTAGAATGGCCAAGTCAAAGTCCAGACCTGAATCCAATCGAGAATCTGCGGAAAGAACTGAAAACTGCTGTTCACAAACGCTCTCCATCCAACCTCACTGAGCTCGAGCTGGTTTGCAAGGAGGAATGGGCAAACATTTCAGTCTCTCGATGTGCAAAACTGATAGAGACCTACCCCAAGCGACTTACAGCTGTAATCGCAGCAAAAGGTGGCGCTACAAAGTATTAACTTAACCACTTAAGCCCCGGAAGATTATACCCCCTTCCTGACCAGGGGGTATTTTGCGATTCGGCACTGCGTGATTTTAACGGACAATTGCGCGGTCGTGCGACGCCGTACCTAAACGAATTTGACGTCCTTTTTTTCCCACAAACAGAGCTTTCTTTTGGTGGTATTTGATCACCTGTGCGATTTTTTGATCATGCGCTATAAACAAAAAAAGAGCGTCAATTTTGCAAAAATAACAATATTTTTCAAATTTTTTTATATGAAATTCCCCCCCCCAAAAAATGTTAAAATCAAAATTTTTTAACATTTTCGGCCAATTTGATATATGCTACATATGTTTGGTAAAAAAAATCGCAAAAAGCGTATTTTTTTTTGATTGGTTTGCGCAAAAGTTATCGCGTTTACTAACAAAGGGAAAGATTTTTGTCATTTTTATTGTTTTTTTTTTAACGCGTAATGGCGGCGATCTGCGATTTTTTTTGCGGTACTGCAACATTGGGGCGGACAGATCGGACCCTTGACTGACATTTTTGACACTTTTGGGGCTACCAGTGACATTACTGCAGTAATCAGTGCTATACATTTGCACTGTTACTGTAAAAATACACTGGTAAGTGAAGGGGTTAACTTTATTTGAGAGGGAGGGGCTGTGTGTGTGTCCCTAGGGGCGTGATTCTAACTGTGATTGGCTGTGGCTTGAGCTGTAGGAACAATGATCAACGGTCCTACATAGTAGAACTGTATGATCAGTGTTTCTACACAGGGGAGAATGACAGGCGGCTTGTTTACACTAGCCGCCTGACTTTCTCCCTCTGCAGCGACGATCGCAGAGTGACCGGTGGACATCGGGTCCGCCGGTCACACGAGCGGGGGGGTCCGCGACCGCGCGGGAGCGCGCCTCCGGCGGCGTGTGCTCGCTCCCCAGAGCCTCACAGGCTAGTGACGTTTATAAACATCACTTTGCCTGTGAGGGGCTGACCACCGCAGTATATCTATTTGCGGCGGTCGGCAAGTGGTTAAGGGGGCTGAATAATTTTGCACTCCCAATTTTTCAGTTTTTTATTTGTTAAAAAAGTTTGAAATATCCAATAAATCTCGTTCCACTTCATGATTGTGTCCCACTTGTTGATTCTTCACAAAAAATAACAGTTTTATATCTTTATGTTTGAAGCCTGAAATGTGGCAAAAGGTTGAAAAGTTCAAGGGGGCCGAATACTTTCGCAAGGCACTGTATATATACTCGTTTTAGTGCTCCATCCATACCTTGTGTCCACCACCTTGGAAGAACTGGGTGCTCACCCACTAATTATTCCAAATAAAATAAATCCATAATGGTACTCAATATGCAACTGAACTACTTTAGTGTGTACATTCCCCAGCCTTCCAGCAAGATCTCCAGCACACAAAGGGTAAACATCCCCAGTCACACCAGCACAACATTATCTCCATCAGCAGCCAAAAAAGGGGGAACCGCTAGAGCACCAAATAAATCCTTAACATTTAATTGCCCATACACAAGTAACACAATTACATTCAATTGTGTTTTTTGCACGTTAGCATTTACGTTTTCACTCCTGACAAAGCTCTTAGTTGGAGCAAAACGTGTTGTTTTCTTTAGGTTATGCACCTTTTTGATTTCTCTTGTTATGGGGCACGCGTGGTCTTTTTTAGGAGGGTAACTTATTACCCCAAATGGTTTCCCTGTGAGTGGCAGAAATACTTTTTGAAACTCTGAAGCTCATACCTTTTCTAGCTATGATTTTTTGGGGGATGGCAGGAGTGTGAAATTATTGCTACTGTCTTTAAACTAATTGATTGCTATGGTTGCATCTTCTTTGCAGTATTTGAATATGCTTGAGTGGGCAGACTATTTTGGTGAGGAAGTTGGTATATACTCACCACCGTAGATATTATACAGCCCAGTCTGTGCAAAGCAGATGCGATATTTATACTATAATATAGCCAAGTGGTGTTTCTGTGGTGTCCCAATTTCAGTACTGGGGAGAAATGTTTTACTCACTTAATAGATTTATATTGAGTTTCCTCTTATAGTGCCACATAATGGAAGTAACTGACATATTATTTCCCATTTTATTTGGAGACTTTTTGGCGTCCCCCCGCATAAGTAGTAATAAACACAATGGTCCTACCACTGACTTAAATCATAATAAGCGTTAGGCTGCTTTTCCTCCCTTTGGCTTTGGTGAGTGGGCATGGGCACACCATTCTGTCTTTAGCACATGAGAATGCAAAATAAAGGGAGCTTTTATGGTGATATATAGTAGGTTATGTTCAGGTACAGATTCTCTGCAATTTTACATGGATGAACCAGAGACATTTTTTTTTTTTTCTCAACAAACATGTTGTTACTCCTAAAGCCTCAAGAGCTATGGTACCATCTAGAGTAAAAATTTTACTTTTGCTTTCAATATACCTGCACATGCAATTGTCCTCTAAAGGTTTAAGGGCAACATTAGTCTTACAAAGAACTCATCTGCATTGTTTAAAGATTTATGTGCCCGGGAACTCAACAAAACTTTTGCCTGACTAGCGAACATCTTTATATTCATGGATACCTTCAGATCATAACTTACTCAATGTTTTATAAGAGGAAACATTTCCTTTAATTTCAATAGGCTATAGCTTACTTATTACTGAGGTCTCAGAAAAGCACAACATCTACTAATAGCATAGACTTTTCAGATTTGAACCATCATAAAGAATAGTGTCAGCCTCACCATAAAAGACACCTTGTCTCAGCCCAGACAATAAGGTAATAAAAGGTCTGAAAGGCATACATAAACTCATACAAGCCATTCTTTACATTCCCATAGTGCAATTTCCCTTGATGCATTCTGGATACATTTATTATACCATGCTGCAACGTGTGGATTTTTCTCATGTTATCTCTTTGTTGGACTCTTTTGATACACTAGGAAATCATAAGCCCACAAAAGCAAGCCATTCATTTTCTTCCACAACCTGCCAAGCAGGAAGGCCATCCACCCTCATTGCTAAACTTTTACAGGACATTGCTTCACAGTGAGACCCTTGTTCTTTTTTCAGAACTGTGGACATTATGTTTGGGGGAAACAGAGGCTGCAACAGCCGCTTTTGTGGTGAGAGAAACGTTAAAGACAATAGCTCAATCATGCAAAAAGTGTTAATTTGACATCTGCTACAATGACAGCTACCCACATGATCAATGAACGTCTCTGGGGACTAGATTCCAGCACTATAGAACTGTCCAGCCGCTTGTGCAGTCACTGAGTTCTTTTTTTCTAATTAAACTAATTAGATTACCTAGCGCTTTCTGTTTTCCAGGTGCTAAAGTTGGAGCAGGGAACTCTGGGAAGCCGTATTGTAGTAAGGGTTACTGAAAGACAGGTCTATAGAGCAAACAAAAAAAAAAGTGGAATGGTGTTAATTACCAATGAAGCTGGGGAGAAATAAAATGTCTTTAATAAATAAATAACACTTTAATTATGTCCACTAATGTGCCAACATCTTGCCACAATGATAATTCATTGGTCTATCTCTCACATGCAGCATCAAATTCATCTAGATCAGGGGTCTCAAACTTTCTAAACAAAGAGCCAGTTTACTGGCCCTTTGTTTAGACTTTAAGAAGGCCAGACTGTGGCCATTGGGAGTAGAAAAGGTCCCTACGTCAGTGGAAAAAAACAATGTCCCATCTTTGGTGTCAGGAGGAGGAATTGTACCCCATCGGTTATGTCATTGGGTGGAACGGTGTCCCACCATTGGATCCCATTGGTAGTGTCATTGGAACAAATTGTGTCCCTTCCTTGGTGTTATTGGGAGAAATTGTGTCCCATGATTGGTGCCATTGGGAGAAATTGTGCCCCCATCATTGGTGTCATTGGGAGGAATTGTGCCCCATCATTGGTGTCATTTGAAGGAATTGTGCCCCATCATTGAGAGGAATTGTGTCACATCATTGGTGTTCTTGGACTCTTATCGTTGGATTCATTGGGAGGAATTGTGTCCCATCATTGGTGTAACTGGGGGAAATTGTGCCACATCATTGATTGGTGTCATTGGGAAAAATTGTTGTGCTCCATCATTGGTGTCATCGGGAGGAATTGCGCTTCTTCATTGGGAGAAATTATGCCCCCATTATTGGTGTCATGGGAGGAAATGTGTCCCATCATTGATGGCAGTGGGAGGAACTGTGCCCCATCATTGGTGTTAGTGAGTGGAATGATTCCCCTTCATTGCTGTCAGTGGGTACAATTATGCCCTATTGTTGGTATCAGTAGATAAAAGTGCCCTAAGGGCCGGATAAAAGCAAGAAAAGCCCGCAGGCCACAGTTTGGAGACACTGACCTAGACCTTTCTGGTAAGACCACTAAAGCTCACTAGTAAACTGATTTTGACCTCAAGCAAGTAATTCTCCTAATTTGAGTGTTGTAAATTCCCAACTGGCACTGATGTACAATCCTGCATAGTTTCCTTTCACCAAAAGCAGAGCTGGATCATCTACAAGCAAAATAGGGAACCTAATGCCTGCTGTATGTTGAGGTCTCAATGATGTGAACCTAACAATGCTGGCTAGGAGAAGGCACAATCATGTCATGGTGCATGTGATGTTTCTGGCTTCATGCTGGTGAAAAGACTGAGGGAATGCTTTCTCCTGCCTGCAGCAGACAGACAATATTATTTCAGTGTAGCCAAAGTCACTGGACTGGAGTTTAAAGTGGTTGTAAAGTCAGAAGGTTTTTTACCGTAATGCATCCTTTGCATTAAGATAAAAAGCCTTCTGTGTTCAGCAGCGCCCCTCCCCCCAATACTTACTTGAGCCCATCTTGATCCAGCGATGTTGCAGGAATGTCTCGGCTGCCTTGGACTCCCCTCTTCATTGGGAGTGACATACGGTGCTATTGGCTCCCGCTGCTGTCAAAGTCCAGCAGCCAATTAGGAGAGAAAGTGGGCAGGGTTGGGCCACGGCTCCATGTCTAAATGGACACAGGGAGCTGTGACTGGGCTTGGGTGCCCCCATAGCAAGCTGCTTGCTGTGGGGGCACTCAACAGGAGGGAGGAGCCAGCAGCGCCAAAAAGGGACCCGAGAAGAGGTGGATCTGGGCTGCTCTGTGCAAAACCACAGCAAAGAGTAGGTAACTATAACATGTTTATTATTTTTCATTTAAAAAAAAAAAAAAGAGACTTTATATTCACTTTAAAGGGTAACTCCACTTTGCAAATAAAAGCAAAAATATTATAGAGTATACAATTGCGATACAAGTCATATTGTAATTGAATGTTATTAAAAATTACCTTTCCTTTTCAATCTGCAGCCGCTGTAAATTTCTGAAAATGCAATATGGCTACCTGGAGCGGTTCTGTACATAGAATGTGTACAGAATGTCCCTCAAAAACATAATTTTTCTTCTGTGATTGGCTGATTTTTCCAGAAATCTGCACTAAGATACAAGTCAGGTTTCAGGCATCCCCTGCAACAAAAATGTCATTTTTGGTGAGATACTTCCCATAGGAACACGTCTAAAGGGATGCAGGCCCAACAGCTTTTCTCATTAAGGTTCTGCAGGTGCAAAGCTGATTAATAATTATGATACCACTCCCATTAGACTGACTTTCAAACCTGAGCAACAGGTGAGGAACCCGAGAGAGCAACCGGAGAGGAATGTTTTTTTTCTCAACAAAATTAGAATTACGCTTTAAGGACTTTTTTATTGATAAAAGTTACAACTTTATAAAAATAAATTGCAGTATAATGTAACAGTTCAGGAATGCTTTCAAACAGATTAGCGAAATTACTGAAAGGTTCATTTTAGGCATCCTGACTACTTTTATGGTTCCTATAGCTGATATCCTTGTCACTTATCTGCATGGAGGATATGGTAAGCTTAATTTTGGATTGTTATCTATCCAGTATAGGGTCTCTCAACCAGAGTTTCATAGAACCCTAGAGTTCTTCCAGAGGTTGCTAGGGGCTCCTTGCACAATGAGCAATTCGTTCCTCTCAGATAAGTTCCCACTGACACCATTAACCTTTTTGCTATCTATAAGGGGGTAATTCTTCCCAATAACCACAAGTGTAAGGAGCATTCTTCCCAGTGACAATCACAGTAATGCATCATGAGCTGTAGATATAGTGATTTTTAGCAGGGATTCCCTGGGACCAGAAAGTTATTTCAAGGGTTCCTCTGTGGTGAAAGGATTGAGAAAGACTGGTCCAGTAGATAAAGAGACAAACCATTCTAATGGTCTTATGAAAAAATGTTCTAATTCAATAGGAATCTCTGCCTTTGCTATAATGACACGATCATATCTAAAGTTATAATACAAAACACTGCACTTTTGACATCTCTTTATTGTTGTGATGGTATTTGTCCAGCTTTGCAGCTGCTTCAGCGGCTTTGCGAGGGGGAGACATAGCACCAAAGGGAGCACTGGCTTTAAAGGTAGTCCTCGGTCCAGTTCTGGTTCAGGATAACAGTCAGGATGTTAGATTAGGGAAGTTGCCAACGGAGCTCCGACAAAGCACGTCTCACACCATGGAGCTTCAGGGACACAGGATTCAGTGGCAATTATATAAGCACTTCCAGAATACCTCAGTTTAGTGGAAACGCAATACCAGGAGTAAGATTACAGACACAGGGGAGTGGGGCATGTGTCCCTCAATGGACTCCAAGAAATTAAGTTTGTACAAAAATCGAAATGTTTTGTTCAATGAGGGACACAGAATTCAGAGGCAATGGGAATGTCAACAAGCAGTCCAACTGAGGGGCAGGCAACAGCAACAGAACACCGACAGACAATAAGAGAACACAGCAACAACAGAGTTTTGGGGCTGTCTGCAGCTGAAAGAGCTGCCTGAGGGTCCTTATCCCAGATTCTATTAGGAAAGGCTTATGTATAAACAAGATACATTTTGTGAATTACAGGAATTGTCACAAAAAGAAAAGAGAAACACAAACAGCCAAGTTGAATTACCATATTGCTATCCAATATCTAAAGCAATATCTGGACTAGAAGATTCCAGAGCAGATGCACATGCACACTATAGGATACCCATATGAGCTTAAATATGATATATGAGTTTGTACCAGAAACTGACATTAAATGAAGCATGAACATCTACTTAGCAATACTTGGAGAACATGTGAACAGGAGACCATGTGTTAGCCATGCAAATCTGGGAAACAGTTGCCTGATGCTTAAAAGCCGAAGAAGCACTCACAGGCCTAGCAGAGTCAGCCTTCACAAGAAAGGGGGGAACTCAATACATAAGACCAGATGTTTGGAGGATGATCTGACTGAGTTACCAAGAAATGGTGGAGCAAGAAGCTGATTTCCCCTGTATGGGGACCATCAGGAATGACAAAAAGAGAACCAATCTTCTAAAAGAAGCAGTGGCTGAAAGGCAGACACACATAACATGCACTATTTTCAGATAATGAAGGGAGATCTCCTCTGATTGCATTGGAGTCAGACAGAGAGACAGAAAAACAATGACCTGGTTGAGGTGAAAATGGGAGGAAGGAAAGAGCATCTAGGCCTCAACACCACCTTGCCCTTATGTAAAACCAAAATTGCAGAATTGCAATAATTTGCAATTATTTATTTTATACCAGTTTCAAATTAAACAGGAATTTTCCTTTAACACAAAGAATTGCTGTCTTTTAAATATTTTAAAGTTATGAGGTCTTGAAGAACTTGACTCCTCCACTTACTCTTATGTTCTAAGAAGAAGCAGTAAAAGATCATGCTGGAGACAGTAAAAGATCAAGCAGATCACTTGCGAAGTCCACTTGAGAGTTGACGGAAAGCTTCTTTCAGTTGAAACTTGCAGTTGCCATGGATGAATGGATGATGCTTAGGATGAGTTTGTTGGTTTCAGTTTTATATTGGGAAAGCAAACATTCCAGCATCCCAATCACAACATCAGCACTGTTTGCCTAGAGTGTAACAGCACAAATCACAAGCTGTATTCTCCAGGATAACAAAAAAGACAATTGTATTATGTTCCACTTGTCAACAGTGTTACAGTGCTGAAGACTTTTGTTCAATATTTGTGCAGTCACAAACAGAGGAGCACGTCTTTTGTGTTCACCATTAGGTGCTTCATCCTAGAAGGTCAGCAGTAGATTGCTTCCTAGAAAACAACTGTACTGTTTGCTCTGTGCTAATGACTGGCTGTTAGACTATGTAATACTTTTACTATGTGTTTAGCCCTAGTATGCTATGTATAAACATGAAACGATTACACATATAAGACCTCTTGCAAACGGAGTAAAAAACCCAGCGTTTTTTACTGATCTGAACACAGGTGCATTGTTGTCTATGGAACAATTCACACAGCTGCATAAAGATCATAAGTATAGCAATGAGCACAGAGATGTAAAATAAAAATAGAACGTTTTACCTTTGAGTGCAATCATTTATTTGTATATACGTATATATTGGAACACTGGCAACTAGAACATTTAGGCAAGGTCTTTACAGAATATTTTACTCAGGATCTGTCAACAAACTCTTGCCTATAATCAGTAAATTTACATTCGTGTGCAAGAGGCCTAACTCTGATTATATTTTACGGTTATCCTTATGATGCTTATTCTTAGCCAACATAGAAAGACCTAACACAACCAGATTGTAGTTAGAGTGATCAAGAAACATGTCTTTATTGATCAAGAAAATAACTTTATAAAATAACAAAATAATTCTGTCTGTCACCTTGTTCGCCTGCTATCTTTGACTATGATCCAACACCGTATGCGTTGAATGGCTGCATTCAGTTGACTGGAATGGTAAAATGCACTGTAGTGTAACAAAAATGAAGAATGCAAGACCTTCTGTAAAAGGCATTACAGCCTGGCTGGTAAAAATAAACTTTAAGTAATCCACTAACTATGGATAAGTGGAGTGATTTTGGTCAAACTAATTGTCTGCTGGTTTCTAATGCACAGTATATGGTGGCTTTTAATCTATTTAGGCTTCTAGAAATGCTGGTCATTGAATCTCGCACATTAATTTTCCTTTTACTGTATGGCCTGCAGTGGCAATATCTCAGCACTGGAATTCTGCCGTCTGGCCCACTGTGACCCTTGAAAAACAGAGCGTGAATTAAATAGAGAACCCAACATCTTAAATGAGAGCCATAACAAGTGTATGTGCTCAGACAAGACAAAGGGAATTAAACACAAGAGTGGAATCAATTTCAGCCTCAATTGATATTTTTCAGGAAAGCGGAGATTAAATAAATGAAGGCTGCCATTGCCAACCACTCATTTTGAAAATGCTGGCTGCCATGCTGGACCTCTGGCTTTAATACTTAATGCACCACTCAGAATCAACTGGGCAGATACAGTGGGGATCGAAAGTTTGGGCACCCCAGGTAAAAAATTGTATTAATGTGCATAAAGAAGCCAAGGAAAGATGGAAAAATCACCAAAAGGCATCAAATTACAGATTAGACATTCTTATAATATGTCAACAAAAGTTAGATTTTATTTCCATCATTGACACTTTCAAAATTACAGAAAACAAAAAAAGGCGTCTGCAAAAGTTTGGGCACCCTGCAGAATTTATAACATGCACTGCCCCCTTTGCAAGGCTGAGACCTGCCAGTGTCAAGGATAGTTCTCAATCATCGTCTGGGAAGACCAGGTGATGTCAATCTCAAAGGTTTTAAATGCCCAGACTCATCTGGCCTTGCCCCAACAATCAGCACCATGGGATCTTATAAGCAGTTGTCTAGAAAACGGAAATTGAAAATAGTTGACACTCACAAAGCTGGAGAAGGCTACAAGAAGATAGCAAAGCGTTTTCAGATGTCAATATCCTCTGTTGGGAATGTAATTAAGAAATGGCAGTCATCAAGAACAGTGGAAGTTAAAGCAAGATCTGGAAGACCAAGAAAAATATCAGACAGAACAGCTCGCAAGATTGTAAGAAAAAAAATTCAAAACCCTTGTTTCACTGCACGATCCCTCCAGAAAGATCTGGCAGACATTGGAGTTGTGGTACACTATTCCACTATAAAGAGATACTTGTACAAATATGGTCTTCATTGAAGAGTCATCAGAAGAAAACCTCTTCTACGTCCTCACCAGAAAAATCAGCGTTTGAACTTTGCAAATGAACATATAGACAAGCCTGATGCATTTTGGAAACAAGTTCTGTGGACCGATGAGGTTATATTTTACCTTTTTGGCCGGAATGAGCAAAGGGATGTTTGGAGAACAAGGGGCACAGAATTTAATGAAAATAACCTCTGTCCAACTGTTAAGCATGGGGGTGAATCAATCATGCTTTGGGGTTGTATTGCAGCCAGTGGCACAGGGAACATCTCACAAGTAGAAGGAAAAATGGATTCAATAAAATTTCAGCAAATTTTGGATGGTAACTTGATGCCATCTGTGAAAAAGCTGAAGTTAAAGAGAGGATGGCTTCTACAAATGGATAATGATCCTAAACACACCTCAAAATCCACGGGGGATTACATTAAGAGGCGTAAACTGAAGGTTTTGCCATGGCCTTCACAATCTCCTGACCTCAACATAATTGAAAATCTATGGATATACCTTAAAAGAGCAGTGCGTGACAGACAGCCCAGATATCTCAAAGAACTGGAAGACTTTTGTAAGGAAGAATGGGCAAAGATACCTCAAACAAGAATACAAAAGAGCTACAAAAAGCGTTTACAAGCTGTGATACTTGCCAAAGGGGGCAGTACAAGATATTAACTCTGCAGGGTGCCCAAACTTTTGCAGACACCATTTTTTTGTTTTCTGTTATTTTGAAAGTGTAAGTGATTGAAATAAAATCTAACTTTTGTTGACATATTATAAGAATGTCTAATCTGTAATTTGATGCCCTTTGGAGATTTTTCCATCTTTCCTTGGCTTCTTTATGCACATTAATACAAATTTTTACCTGGGGTGCCCAAACTTTCGATCCCCACTGTAAGTACGTTTACCTTTTTACAGCAAGGCAACTAGCATTTGCAGAAGGAGGTTAGCAATGACTGCCTCCGTGTCTCTTATTACCAGTTTACTTTAAAGCTCAACTCCAGCTATTAAGGACCCCTCTCCCTAATGTACATTTAAATTAAGGTTGTTACTTTGAGGCCTTACATTTGTTTAATGTAAAATAATGAAGACTATTAACCCCTAGAATTTAGGGTCATTGCTGCCTGTTGAGTCACAACGTTATTTTTCCTTTTTTGTTTATACTGTCGCATAACATGCAGAAACTTACATGTATATTTGTACATGTTTTTGTGCCATTTTTCCGTTAGCGTTTCAATATAGACAGAAATACAAAACTGACCTGCTTCATTCTGGTAGAAGTCCCTTTGTCCTTCTACATTAAGGAGTGGTAATCTTGATGTGGTATTGGCCTAATATTGATCTCTGACCCACTGCTAAATACAATAGGGGGTCATTTGTAGGGACTAGAAATGTTTAGAAGGATGGTTGCGAATGACTATAGTATAGGTAGTATAGAGACAGTGCGAGAAGATGGGGGGGAGGGGGAGAGGTGGGGAGAGAAGAGGCTGGCCCAGGAGGGTATTGCCTCCCAGGGGGTTCACCCAGTGAAGGGGGCACTGTCTCACGAAGCAATAGGCTCCATTAGATGGTCCTTTTAAATTTTATTTATTTATTATTTTATTAATTTCACAACATTATTTATGTCTTCTAGTTACCATTAGATGGTCCAAAGGATTGCAATTCAACCATTGGACTGTGCCCTCTGACTCAGAAGGGAGGGAGTTTGCGCCCTTCTCTGCAGATACAGGTGTGTGGTTTTAAAATGCATTCAGAGCCTTTGTGTCATTCTAAAACTTGCCTCTGTATTTTGGAATATCGAGGTTAGAATTTCCACTTGGAAAACTTTGCTGACTTTTGAATACCACGTCTTTGGTGGTTTGGGTATTATGGTTCCAATAGATTGACTGTTAAAGATGCCCTAAATTTAGAAGGATTTCAGTTTGTCAAATTAGGTAGGAAAGCTACTGAGTTCTGACTCAGGTCTACAGTCAACTGCATGACCTTAACTGTTACCATATTCAAGAATGGTTGCAATTTAGGAAAGTACCAAAGTTTTGTGACATTGCACCAGATGTGGCCTCACTGCGCCAGCAAGCCTTTGGAATATGAAGATATTAATTCACATTTTTTTTTTTTTTTAAACGCAATGACAATTCCCAACTTTATCTTAAAAGAATAAAAAAACAACTAGCTCAGCAATTTGTAAAATTAATTTTTTTAAGCCTTTTGTTGAGCCCACAAAATGAGTAGCATAGTTCATAGGAAAATGATTATGGTTTAGGGTCAGCTCTATCGTTGTTGCTTTTATTTAGCTTGAATTAATTTTTTTTAAACTATTTTAACCTTTGCTAAATAAAGAAACTAGAGAGATACTCGCAGTACTATGGATTAGCAAAAGAGACAGTACAGAAAAGTATTCATTGTGGCTTAGTTTGTCTAGCTTGATCCTCAGATCAAGCCATTTGATAAGATATAAGTCACCGCTGTGAGGACTCGTCTTCTAAAAAAAAAAAAAAAACAGGCTTGTTTGAGCATAGCTGAACGTGATACAATGCTTTACATATAAAAAGTAGACTAGATATCCACCTGTTGGCTATATAGAAAAGTAAATATAGTCTCATTGGCAATACACAAAGTTTCACCTAATTATTATACATTTTTTTCAATACAAACAAAACCACAAAATATGTACAAAATCTCTATATATATGGTTTTTAAAGCTTCTTTACTGTGCTGACACTCACACGACTGTACAAGTCTGGTTTTTCATCCATCAGGTCAATGCTTAGAAATGAAAAAGACAGTCCATGCCTTTACGCTCAACAAGTGGCAAACACAAGCTTTCCATTGTACGGGGAAAGACGCTGGCTTTTGTTGCTACATTTTATCCTGGCAACCATTGGCCTTTATTTACTGTTTGCCAAATGGATAAAGTGCTATGCCTTAGGTGTCACCTGCTGATCCTCATGAGTCATGAATATTCCTCTAATCCCTCTCCTCACTATCCTAGAAACCTTTTTATCTGACGTGGCTCCTTTCAAGGGATGCTCTGGTCCTTGGCATCTTATCTGATCCCAGGACATCACAAGAGCATCAGCTTCTGTTTTCAAGCAGAATTTTCCTTTTCTTTTCTACTGACAACTCTTATTGTCTGTTGCGAGGACGAGAAATGATGTCCAGAAAAGACAACCATTAATCTTTTCTCTTTGCTTATAGAATAAAGACACTTTCTTCAAAGCATTGCCAGTGGCTCATGTTTTATCAGGCACTGCATTTCAGCTTACATATAGATAACAAAACTAATTGCTTTGATATTCATATATGGAGATTAACACAGAAGAAAACAAGCACGATGGATAAAAGGTTTTTCATCTAGTGGCATGTTTCATAGGGTTTTACATTTAACTTTATATGTTTTGAGCATAATGGCAATGCATAGGCAGAAGTTATTCTAAATGAAATTGATGCATGTCAAACCAAGTAATGGATCCAGTAAATAGATCCAAAGAAACAGTTTGTGGAAGTCATAAGCAAATCATGATTTTTTTTTTTTTTTGGAACAGTTAAAATTGGTATTGGCTCCTTCTGCCTCTCTGTTGGTCAAAAATACTCCCCCCATCTCTGTACCCATTGGAGAGATTTTCAGGCATTTCCGATCCCTTAGCTTTTCTGGCCTTTTGACTTCTTGTCATAAGAATGAGAAGCGAAGGGAAATCTCCCTAGCAGGGAATCAGACAACAGTAAAACCTGAGGAGCTAGCTCGTCTGCCTATTCTATCTGCAACAAAGAAAGTAGGATTTAGGTTTTAAACCTCAGTGCAGTTACTTTTAGAGTGACACATTAAACTGAAAGTGACATTAAACTCTGGATTAAAAAATACAAATTCTGATTCAAGTATGTATTGTTAACTCAAAAAAGTACCCTCTATTGCACTCAGCTTCCTCCAAATTCCTGTTTGTTGCTGTGATCTAACTTCCTATTAGAGGATGGCTACGTTCATTCTCTACTATATGCAGGAATGTAGCCACCCACTCTCACTCCTAAGAAGGAACTAGGAACTATGGGCTATAGGGTGTGCAGGGTGCATAGAGCAGTGCACAACTAACTGTTCATTCCAAACATATGGAAGTGAAAGTGAAAAGGAGAGGTTTGAGAGCTTAAAAAGGATGCTAAAAGGAGGCAGAAAAACACAGCAAGAAAAGAGTTTATGAAAAACATTAGATAGCAGTGCCATTTAATAATGGTTTGTGCATGGACTTAATTTTAGAGATTTTTTAAAATATTGTTTAGGTCCCACACACCTTGGCATATAGGAAATGCTAGTTTCTATGAGCGTTCCCAGAAACTAGTGAAAAAACTGGTGTCAGTATTATTATTATACAGGATTTATATAGCGTCATCAGTTTGTGCAGCACTTTACAATATGAGGGCAGACAATACAGTTACAATACAATTCAATACAGGAGGAATCAGAGGGCCCTGCTCGTTAGAGCTTACAATCTAGAAGGGAGGGTCAAGTGAAACAAAAGGTTATAACTGCAGGATGAGCTGATGTAGAAAATGAAGCTTCTCTGAAGAGGAGGGTTTTCAAGGATCATTTAAAAGCTAACAGAGTAAAGATAATAGGACAGATTGGGGTGAGAAGTTTCATATGATGGGAGAGGCTCTGGAAAAGTCCTGGAGGCGAGCATTGGAGGAGGTGACGAGGAAGCTAGAGAGCAGGAGGTCTTGGGAGGAATGAAGAGAACCATTAGGTTGGTTTTTTTAGACTAGGCTAGTGATGTAGCTGGGGGCTGAATTGTGGATGGCTTTGTAAGTTGTTAGTATTTTGAATTTATTTGTTGGGTGAGCGGAAGCCAAAGGAGAGATTGAAAGAGAGGAGTAGCAGACACAATTGGTAAGGTGGATGAGTCTGGAAGCAGCATTCATGAGGGACTGAAGGGGGGATAGCCTATGCAAAGGTAAGCCAATGAGGAGGGAGTTGCAGTAGTCAAGGCAGGAGATGACCAGGGAGTGAATAAAGAGCTTTGTAGTGTCATTTGTTAGGAAGGGCTGTACTTTGGACATGTTGTGGAGGTTTGGACATAGGGTTTAACAGGAGAGTTGAGTCCATCAATTTTGACAGATAGATCAGGAGAAAGGGCACGTGGGGGGTGACATTTTTTTTAAGTTGGCCATCATGAAGTAACGCAGGTAGCAGTGGTGTTTTTTTTTTTTTGGCACACAAAATGCACAAAAAAGCGCCAAAACATGCAAGGCTTGTTTCAAAAAAGGCACTGGGGCTACTTAGATGCATATGTCATGCAAAGGTCAGCCCTATGCTGTCACACAACAAGCGTGAAGAAAAAAAAGAACGCTAAAAAGAGTGCGTTGCAGTTATAAATGGGTCCTAAATGTTAGTTTAATATTATATGTTGGCCTTCAGTTATAGTCCTATTTCCTTCAAGCCTGTCACATTCCTGCTTGTTGCAGTTTATTACTGTTTGCAGAGGTTTTCCTAGAAAATAGAAGTATTGGTTGCTGAGATGTTAACCTTCCATGTTCACTGTTTAACATGGAAGTGGCATGTACTGTGGCATGTAAGGGTTTGGCTTAAAAATCCATTTGCCTGCCATTTCTTAGCTTATATGTGCATTTAATGCATTTTAATTCACCTGTGAAAGCCTCCCTTTTGTAGACATCTTACAGCCTGGAGACACCTGCTGATTGCTGCTGTCTTGGATGTGATACCAGTTACCCCAGCAGACTCCCTGTTACTCCTATGAGGGAGAAGGAGGTCCTTGACTCATCTGGCAACCAGCCTGGGCATTCCTCATTCTATGCAGAAGACAGACCTTTAATTACCCAATGCCCAGCTATCTTTCATCATAGGGTGAAGAAAGCGATGCTCAGTTTGCTAAGTAACCAGCCATCCCTTATCCCACAAGGAAAAAGGTGGGTTTCAGCTTGTTTGTCAACCAGCCTGGTCAGTGCTTATCCTCAGGTAGATTTTTATGCAGATCAAGGCATACCTTAAATTACCCAATGTCAAACCACCCCTCAGCTTATGAGAAAGAATAGCTTTGTTCCCCCGGTGACCAGTCATCCCTTGATCCCTATAAAGTGGGGCTTGGCTCATTTGGCAACTGGCCACCTGCAGAGGGGCTTGGTTTGTCCAGTGCCCAGCTACTTATCTTTATCTCATGTGTCAACACCTAACATACTCTGACAGGCTCTTCCTGACCAACATGTAGTAATTGCTTTGTACTGACCGACACTAACAAAAAGAGATAATGGCTGATATGTGTGTATACTAGACAGATGCACAGACAACCAGTCGAGTGAAAGGTAGATCGCACACTGGTTAGGGGACGAGGTCTATATAAACATGCTTCCAGCACTAGAAAAACAATTGACTAGATCAGTTCAGTATAGTGTTGGTTCTGACCCAGAAGAAACTACCTTCTCATGGAGAGCAGGCTTGTAATCTTTGTCTAAAAAGCATAATAAAATAGGAACAGAACAATTTATAATTGAATATCAGTTTTATTGTTGGTCAATACAAAGAATTGTATAACTGAAGTGTAACAAAACAGCTGTGACAGGAAAACAGTGAAAACAATGTATTTTTAGTATATATATATATATATATATATATATATATATATATATATATATATATATATATATATATGTATATATATATATATTTTTTTTTTTAACAGACTGCTTCTTTTACCTTAATATGTGAATATGAATATTTCAATATATAGGTTTTTAAGTTATATGTTTAATCTTCATGTTTTTCTTAGCATTAATCAAAAACACACTGAAGAGTCTAATAGATAAAGTCCATGTGTGAAGTTCTGAAGGGGATAAATGGATAGAGCACCCTCTAAACGTCTCTTCCAAGAAAAAGAAGAGGTCTCTCACTCCAATAGCAGTAAACACTAAACGAGGTAGGAGGGGCGCAGGGATCCCAGATATACGTGGCTACAAGGTACAGTGGCGTAGCGTGGGGGGTGCAGGGGGGGCCGGCCGCACCGGGCGCAACATCTGGGGGGGCACATCCACAGTATCACTCGGTCTGTCTGACTCTGACATACACAGTTCACACACTGTCTGCGGCTGCCTTCATCTTTAGGCTGGGAGATGTCCAACGCGGCCGCCCTATGGCTGAAAATGGCGGGTCGGGCCGGGCTGGACTGTGCCTCACCTGTCCATTGGTATAGGGTGGGGTGGCGTTGCAAGCCAAGCCCCACCTATGCCACCTCTCCTCACTGCTCAGTCAGTTTAGCAGCGAGTGAGTTAGCAGCCTGGCGCTGTCACAGAGTGGGTTTTTCATTTTTTTTTATCACCTGATTAGAACCAGAGGCTCTAATAGGCTTCAAAAATGGGTGGACCCTGCGAATGAAAATTCGCTATTGTCACACGGATCCTCCTCCTGGCCAATCAGGATCCGCTTCCTGATTGGCCGAAAGGCGAACTCATGCCATTGGCTGAGGAGGAGGGGGAAGGACTCGAGGAGACGCAGGGAACTGAGCAGAAGCCGCTGCTGTAGGTAAGTCTCTCTGCATTGAAAGGGGGCACGATGATCTCTCTGCATTGAAAGGGGGCTCGCTGGTCATTCTGCATTGAAAGGGGGCACGCTGGTCATTTTGCATTGAAAGGGGGCACGCTGGTCATTCTGCATTGAAAGGGGGCACGCTGGTCATTCTGCATTGAAAGGAGGCATGCTGGTCATTCTGCATTGAAAGGGGGCACGCTGGTAATTCTGCATTGAAAGGGGGCACGCTGGTCTCTCTGCATTGAAAGGGGGCACACTGGTCATTCTCTTTGAGAGGGGGCATGCTGGTTTCTCTGCATTGAAAGGGGGCACGCTGGTCTCTCTGCATTGAATGGGGGCACGCTGGTCTCTCTGCATTGAATGGGGGCATGCTGGTCATTCTGCATTGAAAGGGGACACGCTGGTCATTCTGCATTGAAAGGGGGCACGCTGGACTCTCTGCATTGAAAGGGGGCACACTGGTCATTCTGCATTGAAAGGGGGCACACTGGTCATTCTGCATTGAAAAGGGGCACGCGGGTCATTCTGCATTGAAAGGGGGCACGCTGGTCATTATGCATTGAAAGGGGGCATGCTGGTCTCTCTGCATTGAATGGGGGCACGCTGGTCTCTCTGCATTGAATGGGGGCACGCTGGTCTCTCTGCATTGAAAAGGGGCACGCTGGTCATTCTGCATTGAAAGGGGGTACGCTGGTCTCTCTGCATTGAATGGGGGCACGCTGGTCTCTCTGCATTGAATGGGGGCACGCTGGTCATTCTTCATTGAAAGGGGGCACGCTGGTCTCTCTGCATTGAAAGGGGGCACGCTGGTCTCTCTGCATTGAAAAGGGGCACGCTGGTCATTCTGCATTGAAAGGGGGCACGCTGGTCATTCTGCATTAAAAGGGGGCACGCTGGTCTCTCTGCATTGAAAGGGGGCACGCTGGTCTCTCTGCATTGAAAAGGGGCACGCTGGTCATTCTGCATTGAAAGGGGGCACGCTGGTCTCTCTGCATTGAAAGGGGGCACGCTGGTCATTCTGCATTGAAAGGGGGCACGCTGGTCTCTCTGCATTGAAAGGGGGCACGCTGGTCTCTCTGCATTGAAAGAGGGCACGCTGGTCTCTCTGCATTGAATGGGGGCACGCTAGTCTCTCTGCATTGAAAGGAGGAACGCTGGTCATTCTGCATTGAAAGGGGGCACGCTGGTCTCTCTGCATTGAAAGGGGGCACGCTGGTCATTCTGCATTGAAAGGGGGCACGCTGGTCTCTCTGCATTGAATGGGGGCACGCTGGTCTCTCTGCATTGAATGGGGGCACGCTGGTCTCTCTGCATTGAATGGGGGCACGCTGGTCTCTCTGCATTGAATGGGGGCACACTGGTCATTCTGCATTGAAAGGGGGCATGCTGGTCTCTCTGCATTGAAAGGGGGCACGCTGGTCAATCAAACTTGTATTTAGATGCATTTTACTTTAATTACATCAGTATTTTCATAACAAACGATACATGTGCTTGGGGGTAAGGGTTTCTTTAACTAACCTAGTGGAAGAGACTCGAGTGCTAAAATCCTGCGGGTTAGGGGGCGAAAATTACTTGCCTTGCCCCGGGTGCTGACAAACCACGCTACGCCACTGGTAAGGTAACAGCATAAACTCCGGCACCACATGGGGTCTGTTTTCTCCTTTAGGATCCTCCCGCTTGCTCCACACTTCACCCCTGATGAAGTCACATGACGGTGACGACACGCATAGGGCAGCTGATAGTAGCGGAACAGTTGCCGGAGGACCAGCCAAACTTTTATGCGCTGTATGCCGCTGTGTGGCTTTGCCTAAATGTGACTTTTAGCCTTAACTTTAATAAATTTATTTTTAAAAAAAGTTAATCACACTATTGGAGTCCCTTTTTTTCTCCCATATACCTACCTGTGAATCCTCAACTTGGAGTACTCACCGCCGCCAGGATAAAGACATACGCCAACCATAGAAGACCTCCCCTTGAGCAGTGTGCAGCAAGTGGGAGGATCCTAGAGCACAGACCCATTGTGGTGGCCCCCCCCCCCCACCTCTCGTTTAGTGTTTACTGCTATTGGAGTGAGAGACTTCTTCTTTTTTCTTGGAAGAGACATTTGGAGGGTGCTCCATTTAACCCCTTCAGAACTTCACATATGGACTTTATCTATTAGATTCTTCAGTGTGTTTTTGATTAATGCTAAGAGGATTCTGGAGACTCCTCTTTTGCTGTCTTCTTAGCAATATATGTGCTATATCTACCCAAGTTTTTAAGTTTGCCTCTTATGAGGGTTTTTTTTTTTTTTTTTTTTTCATTATTGAAGCATAATCAGAAAATTCAGTACTTGGCATTTACTAAATAATTTATCATTATTTCTTCTTTTATTTATGTTTGCAATTTAAGCCCTTTATATGTATTTTTTATTCACGAGATTCAAGACATATCTCTAATTATCGTATGAACTGTGTCCCAATTTTTCACTTTATTCACAAGGTTTTAAGATACAGTTATTAATTCATTTTCATTATATTAATTGTGCACTTCTGTCCCTTTACATCATTTATCAATTTCTAGTCACCTTTTTACAACTAGCAATTTAAAGAGGAAGTAAACCCTCCTCTGCAACTTTTACCTATACGTAAGACTATGATAAGGTTTACCTATAGGTACTGTAAATATCTCCTAAACATGTACTGACGTTGCCCGTCATACAGGTAAGCGGGCGGCACGGCGGGGGCTCGTTCTAAGGTAAGTATTTCATAATGAGCTAGTATGCGATGCATACTAGCTCATTATGTGTTTCTCTTTCAGGTTGAAAAAAAAAAAAAAATGTTAATGGGTTTACAACCTCTTTAACACCTATGCACCTTTAGATTTAATTTGATCCACTATTTACCACATATGTTGAACGTTCCATCTGTAATTGCAGCGGAGATCCAGCACATTATTTTTGAATAGCGCAGCACCGTTTCTTCCTTTATCTATATGTTATGGTTTATAATTGCGCACACTCGGGGAATTGCGACAAACTACGGTACTTAAAAATCTCCATAGGCCACGCGTTAAAATTTACCAGTTGATTACCAGTTTAGAGTTACAGAGAAGCGCTTTTGCTAGAATTATTGCTCTAACGATCGCAGCGATAACTCACGATTTGAACACCGTTTACATTTGCGCGTGTTTTTACGGGTTTTCTTTGGTGTGCGAGCACAGGGGGACACGGCGCATTAAAAAAATGTTTTTTACTATTTTTTTTTTTCATTGTTCTTCATAGTTCCTTAAAAAATATATAAATAAATAAATCGGATCACTTTTATTGCTGTCACAAGGAATGAAACACATCCCTTGTGACAGTAATAGGCAGTGACAGGTACTCTTTATAGAGGAATCTGGGGTCTAAAAGACCCCAAATCCCTCCTTTGCACTAAAAAGGCCAAAATCAGCATTTTTGAATACTGTCACTTTTTTTAAATCGGCGGCGTTGGCAGCAGAGTAAACTGGAAGTGACGTCGCTTCCAAATTACTTAATCCGAGACCCGATCGAAGGCGGACTAACCAGCCCGTGGGACGGGAGACTCGTGCAGAGAGGCAGAAGGCGGTCGGAGGGCATCCCCTATGATAACGGCTGAGCGGCTGCTGAGCTGAATCAGTTATCAGAAAGCCGACCGCCAGCTCTAAAAAAAAAAAATGGCACTGGGGTGATGCCTCTAGCTGCAGGCATCACCCCGATACATCCTTTATGGACCTAAGTCAGTCAGCCACTGTTCTGACAACTACCCCAGATATACAGTCACACCAGATGATTGAGTCTGCAGGAGAGGTAGAAGAGTCATTGGAGGTCTATGTTTTTGATTTTTTTTTGGTCGCTTCTTTTGAAACAGTTGAGAAGAATGCAATTACCTGGAAAGAGGATCCGATCACAACTGCAAATCTTTATAAAAATGAACCCTCCTTACAGAATAAGTTTCCTTTATTTCTGTTGATGTATGAAATAAAGGAAATGATAGAAGAAGAGGGGGAATGGACTAGGCCAAGCAAACCGATAAGCATCTAGAATTGGGCTTCAAAGCTGTATTCAGCAAAGACAAACAAATTTAGAGCCTGAACCTCTGCAGGGGCTGGCCAGACATGTCACTACCCAGTGAAATCATTCTGTGACCCTCAAGGATGCTATGGATTGTAGGATGGGTACTGGCTTAAACAAAATCTTCACCAGTGTGGGAATAGTAGACAAGCCAGCAGTGGCACTTACATCCAGAGACCTTAAAGTACAGTTGGGCAAAAAGATATTTAGTCAGCCACCAATTGTGCAAGTTCTCCCACTTAAAAAAATGAGAGAGGCCTGTAATTTTCATCATAGGTATACTTCATCTATGAGACACAAAATGAGAAAAAAAATCCAGAAAATCCCATTGTCTGATTTTTAAAGAATTTATTTGCAAATTATGGTGGAAAAATCGTATTTGGTCAATAGCAAAAGTTCATCTCAATACTTTGTTATATACCCTTTGTTGGCAATGACAGAAGTCAAACATTTTGTGTAAGTCTTTAACAAGGATTTCACACACTGTTGCTGGTATTTTGGCCCATTCCTCCATGCAGATCTCCTCTAGAGCAGTGATGTTTTGGGGCTCTCGATGGGCAACACGGACTTTCAACTCCCTCCAAATGTTTCCTATGGGGTTGAGATATGGAGACTGGCTAGGCCACTCCAGGACCTTGAAATGCTTCTTACGAAGCCACTCCTTGTCATGCTGAAAGACCCAGCCACGTTTCATCTTCAATGCCCTTGCTGATGGAAAGAGGTTTTCACTCAAAATCTCACTATACATGGCCCCATTCATTCTTTCCTTTGCATGGATCGGTCATCCTGGTCCCTTTGCAGAAAAACAGCCCCAAAGCATGATGTGATGTTTCCACTCCCAGGCTTCACAGTAGGTATGGTGTTCTTTGGATGCAACTCTGCATTCTTTCTCCTCCAAACACGACGAGTGGAGTTTTTACCAAAAAGTTCTACTTTGGTTTCATCTGACATTCTCCCAATCCTCTTCTGGATCATCCAAATGCTCTCTAGCAAACTTCAGACGGGCACGGACATGTACTGGCTTAAGCAGGGGGACATGTCTGGCACAGCAGGATTTGAGTACCTGGCGTTGTAGTGGGTTACTGATGGTAGCCTTTGTTACTTTGGTCCCAGCTCTCAGCAGGTCATTTACTAGGTCCCCCCGTGTGGTTCTGGGATTTTTGCTCACACGGGTTGAGATCTTGCATGGAGCCCTAGATCGAGGCAGATTATCAGTGGTCTTGTATGTCTTCCATTTTTTAATAATTGCTCCCACAGTTGATTTCTTCACACCAAGCCGCTTGCCTATTGCAGATTCAGTCTTCCCAGCCTGGTGCAGGTCTACAATTTTGGCTCTTTGGTCTTGGCCATAGTGGAGTTTGGAGTGTGACTGTTTGAGGTTGTGGACAGGTGTTTTTTATACTGATAAGTTGAAACAGGTGCCATTAATACAGGTAACGAGTGGAGGACAGAGGAGCCTCTTAAAGAATACGTTACAGGTCTGTGAGAGCCAAAAATCTTGCTTGTTTGTAGGTGACCAAATACTTATTTTACCAAGGAATTTACCAATTAATTCATTATAAATCCTACAATGTGATTTCCTGGATTCTTTCCCCCCATTCTCTCTCTCATAGTTGAAGTGTACCTATGATGAAAATTACAGGCCTCTCTCTCATCTTTTTAAGTGGGAGAACTTGCAGGCTGACTAAATACTTTTTTGCCCAACTGTATGCACTGGCAATGTGGAAACTGCAATAAACAAAAGTGTAGACAGGGATGCCATTAAAATGGCATTAGAAGTGTTGATGCTATCCTTAGACTACTAGAGGAAACCATTTTAAAGAGTTACTGCAAGGAAATTAGGGCTGCTTCCACATAGTAGGAAGAGTTCTTTTTTTTACAGGTAGAAGGTTGCAGGACCAGTTTTGTGACGCATGTGTCTATAGACCGGGATATGAATCATACAGACCTGCCTGAAGAGTAATCAGATATTGTTCCTCAGAGAAAAATCTAATTCAGCACAGTCCACCGATGTTGCAGATGCACATCCGCATGTGTCTGTAGCAGAGTGTCATCAGATTTTTTTGAGATTCACCGTTCTGGCAAAATATTACTAGTTTACATGTCTCACTTTTGGTCTAGCTCATGGGTGTCCAACCTTTTGGCTTCTCTGGGCCACATTGAGTGTAGAGAAATTTTCTCGGGCCGCATATAAAATATAAACTATAGTTAAGATATATAAGTATTAAAACGCCGCTGCGCCCTTCCCGCGCTGCTGTCCCCCCCAGCACTAATTTAACACAACTAGGGGATGATCCGTTCCGAGGCAGCCTCTGCCTACAGTTAGTTGGAAGCCGCTGTGGCTGTGCCCCCGACCTGACTTCCTTCTTCCCCATCAAAAAAAAAAAAATTGTCAGGGGGCAGTGGGCCGCATTGCCTGGGGCTCCGGGCCGCAGGTTGGACATGCCTGGTCTAGCTTCAGCACCCAGAATGTTTTTTGAAAGGTCCTACTGGCCATAGAGGCATGTCTTCATCATTGGAAGCATCAACATTTTTTCTATCAGAGACCGTCCTATTTTTTTTAGCCAGCTTCTTCATCACTGGGATCAAGTTCAACAAAATCTTTGCCTGGATAATTGGATGATAGATTTACCAAAAGAGCCAGCTTCAGCCAACACAATCCCTATACTACCTTTGGAAATTATTCTGGGGGATTTATTGATAAACAAACTAGTAAAATGATGCTCATATCAGGCCAGGAAATGAGTTTACTGGAACTTTGAATGCTTGTATTTGTCATATGTTAGGGTGTTGGCCAATGAAGAGCCTGCAATTTTGTTTTTCCAGCAATGAAGGCAATGATCCCTATTACAGACTATTCTTCTCCCAGCCATGCCTTGGGATCAGTGGTGAGGTGGATAAGTGAGTCCAGTCTTTCTCTCGATAGGACCCTCAAACCTGGAGACTGGATCACGGTTACTTCTGATGTCAGTCAGGGTTAGGGGGCTCCCTGTCAGGAGATCCAAATACAGGGATGGTGGGCGCCTAAAGCTGATGGTGGCCTTTGAAGCCCTAAAGGTGTTCCAGTTATTAAAATTACATTCCTCATTTTGTGTGTTTCCAGACAATTGTGCATTTCAAACCTCATGCCAACAGTTTTGGGGGGACCCTTGCAACTGAAACCTGGTTGAAAAAGGATTAAAGTTCAGTGTAAATTGTGAAAACAATGGAGGTAGATTGCCTTGAACCAGATAATCTTTGTGATCAAAAGCAGGGGGAGAATGGTTAAAATTCCCTGACAAGTGATGGTTTATTTGGGCATCAGTAAAATAAACTATTTATGAGAGAAATATATAAGCCTTTTGATCCTAAAACTTCAACAGAGTAACTAACCTACAACAAAAGAGCCTATGTATTTCTCTATAATGGACTGGTTTTCATGAAAAGTACATACCCACCCATTGGGAACTTTGCAATTTTTATACATTATCTCACAAAAGTGAATACACCCCTCACATTTTTGTAAATATTTTATTTTAGCTTTTCATGTGACAACACTGAAGAAATGACACTTTGCTACAATGTAAAGTATTGAGTGTACAGCTTTTACTACAGTGTAAATTTGCTGTCCCCCTTAAAATAAATTAACACACAGCCATTAATGTCTAAACTGCTGGCAACAAAAGTGAGTACACCCCCAAGTTAAATTGTCCAAATTGGGCCCAATATTTTGTGTGGCCACCATTATTTTCCAGCACTGCCTTAATCCTCTTGGGCATGGAGTTCACCAGAGCTTCACATGTTGCCTCTTTCACTCCTCCATGACGACATCACGGAGCTGGTGGATGTCAGAGACCTTGCGCTCCTCTACCTTCTGTTTGAGGATGCCCCACAGATGCTCAATAGGGTTTAGGTCTGAAGGCATGCTTGGCCAGTCCATCACCTTTACCCTCAGCTTCATTTGCAAGGCAGTGGTTGTCTTGGATGTGTGTTTGCAGTAGTTATGTTGGAATACTGCCCTGTGGTCCAGTCTCCGAAGGGAGGGGATCATGCTCTGCTTCAGTATGTCACAGTACATGTTGGCATTCATGGTTCCCTCAATGAACTGTAGCTCCCCAGTGCCGACAGCATTCATGCAGCTCCAGACCATGACACTCCCACCACCATGGTTGACTGTAGGGAAGACACACTTGTCTTTGTACTCCTCACTTGGTTTTCACCAAATACGCTTGACACCATCTGAACCAAATACGTTTTTCTTGGTTTTCATCAGACCACAGGACATGGTTCCAGTAATCCATATCCTTAGTCTGCTTGTCTTCAGCAAACTGTTTGCGGGCTTTCATGTGTATAATTTTTAGAAGAGGCTTCCTTCTGGGATGACAGCCATGTCACCAATTTGATGCTGTGTGCAGCGTATGGTCTGAGCACTGACAAGCTGACTCCCACCCCTTCAACCTCTGCAGCAATGTTGGCAGCACTCATGTCTATTTCCCAAAGACAACCTATGGATAGGACGCTGAGCATGTGCACTCAACTTCTTTAGTGGACCATGGAGGGGCCTGTCCTGAGTGGAACCTGTCTTGTTAAACCGCTTTATGGTCTTGGCCACCATGCTGCAGCTCAGTTTCAGGGTCTTGGGAATCTTCTTATAGCCTAGGTAATCTTTATGTAGATCAATAATTCTTTTTTTTAGGATCCTCAGAGAGTTCTTTGCCATGAGGTGCCATGTTGAATGTCCAGTGACCAGTATGAGAGAGAGAGCAATAACACCAAAGCTAACATACCTGCTCCCCATTCACACCTGAGACCTTGTAACACGAACGAGTCACATGCCACTGGGGAGAGAAAATGGCTAATTGGTCCCAATTTGGACATTTTCACTTAGGGGTGTACTCACTTTTGTTGTCAGCGGTTTAGACATTAATGACTGTGTGTTCAGTAATTTTAAAGGGACAGCAAATTTACACTGTTATACAAGCTGTACACTCACTACTTTACATTGTAGCAAACTGTAATTTCTTCAGTGTTGAAAGATATAATAAAATATTTAAAAAAATGTGAGTGGTACTGTATAATGCTGTATTTAGACACAGATAATAAACAAAAGATATGCCAACATATGATTACATGCAGTTTTCCTTTAAATGCAGTATATTTTGTTCCGATACTCCATCTAGACATTTACTCACAGATGCTAGAATGCTATAAAACCTAATTTATGAACTGCAATTCACTTACAGCAAAGTGCAGGTACAGACAATGAGGGTGCTGAGGAGGAATTTCTGCTCTATGCACATTGCCCAAATGGTCCAGTTATCAAACACCAGCAGCTCAGTGCAAGGTCCTATGTGGTGCACAATGCTGGAGAAAAGCTATCCACTTGGAGCTGAAGTTTCAGTGTAATACAGCTTTTCATTCTGATATATGCCTACAAAAAAAATGAAAATAAATATTAACATGCTTTTTAATATAATAAAGCAATGCTTGATCCTATTTTCTTTTTGCTTGTGGTATTAGCTAAATGCCAAAAGTGTCTAAGACACATGAATAAAATCCCAGACTACTCAGTTCAACAATTGCTGTCAATTCAGCAGCCAAAAAAGAAAATGATTTGAAGCAAAACCAAGAGAAATGTACCCTTTGGCTTGGTACAAGCTGGGAAACAAATGGTACAGGAATGAGGTCACAAAGGAATCATACGCCCACCAGTTCACTGAATTCATTTACCTACCTCAGTGCACATTCAGCAGAAATAAACAAGGGATGTTATGAAGCTTTAAGGTCGGTCTCTACACTGCAAGATGTGACAGGACTTTACTTTCCTTCAGCTTCTTTGTGTCTCGCATATAATAGGACTACACAGACTGACTAGCCCCAGGACAAGCAATTTTACTAAAACAGCACAGACGCTATGGAAATGCTAATAGAATTGTAGTTTGCTATATGAAGGGGAAGATCATTTAGGTTTTAGCAGGGTTTAACACAGTATTGCATACTAAATCTGAACCAGAGCTGAACAACCAGATGCTTTGTTCAAGTCTCGACCTACTAACGCATTTATAAAATGTTTTAGAAGCATGAGCTTCCATGGGTTAGCCATGTACATTTGTACTGAGACTAAATATATGTTGCATAGCACTCCTGATATTGATCTGGAAGTATAGAGTGTAGGAATTCTGATTTCTTCCAAACTTTCATGCAAATTACTCCCAAAATGACAAGCGTACCTAAAAACTAACCTTAAAAGAAGAGATACACTTCCATTGTAGTCACCCCAGTAAGAAATACCAAATTAAAGAAAGAAAGAAATGCAAAAAAAAAAAAAAAAAGGTAAAAGGTAAAAAAAAGTTACTCACTGTATCCAGTGGCTTTCGGAAGGCCAGGATGATTACACTGGGACTTGTTCTGGGAGAGGCTGAGGATCCCAAGTCTCATACAAAGTTACAGATGCGCTGAGCTAGACTGACTTCTTGCAACATTTGGGACCCTCATCATTCTCAGAATCATTCAATTAGACCCAGTAAATCACCATCACTGAGGCAGGCTATCCAGAAGCTACGGTGTAAGGTGAGTATATATTTTTTCCCCTTCCTTTTTCTATATCCAGCATTTATTGAGGAAGGTGCTGGGCTATAAAATAACTGGACTTTATATTTTTTATGCATGGTTTACTATAAAATCCACATTTTTCTTTTCTTTTTTAACTGTCCCATTGTGGAGAGTTCCCTGCACTTCCTCAGGGGACACAACAGGAAGGAATCCTTTCTTCGTTTGATGACAACCGCAAACTTTTGGATTACCTGCTGATGACAATGACCAGCAGGACAAATATAAACGATTTGTTTTCCTAATAAGAATAAAGCATAAAGAATAAGGCTCGGTTCACACTTGTGCGATGCGGGAAGGCTGCGAATATGCAGCCTGTTCCCGCATCGCATCCACACTGCCATATGCGATACGCAGGGGGTGTCAATTAAATGTTAACGACACCCCCAGTTTGATCGCATATCGCAGTGCGATCTGACAGTTCGCACAGAATTGGATCGCACAAGTGTGAACCACTGTGCGATCCGATTCTGAGGCAGCTCAAAAAATGCCTCCTGTGTGTCTTTGGTGCGGATGCAGTGCGAATTCAGCCATACAAAGTGTATGGCTGAATTCGCATCCGCACAGGAGATCGCATGTAATGAAGGAGCAGTGCGATCTCGCAAGCCGCAATAATGTGAACCGGCACTAAGCATTAAAAAAAAAAACAAAGAAAAAACAAAGAATAAAGGAATAAAACAAGAATAGCAGCATAAACGTGGGCAGCTTTAGGACAGGCAGAAGTATATGAAGAAGAATGGATACTTTATAACATTTTATAAACTGGTACAGCAACAGTTTCCTTCTGGGATAAAGGTTTTACACAAATAAAAGCTGATCATTAGAAGCACCCCTCCCAGTGGTAAATGCTTTTTCCTGACAGACTCCATGGCAGCATACGTTCGGGTAGGCTCCGCCTCCTCTCCTACCTCATAGGACCCCACTCCCATAAATCTTTGCTCCCTTTCAGCATCAGTGTTCTTTTTTCGTCCTCCTCATACATATGTCTGATGTTCCTACATATCTGGTCCTGTATATCGGTGGCAGACTGAGTTTTGGAGTCTCCGATAAGCCCTGGCTCTTAGTGGGGTATGGAGGGGGCAATGGAAGAGACCCTTAGCTGGAGCTATGTGGTTTGGCCGAGAGAGCCCTGCTGCTGCGGGTGGCCCTTGATTGCCTGAAGGCACAAGCCGGTGTTGCGTCTCCTGGACTCGGTTATGCTATCGGAGGGTGGTAAGCCCTTATATGGGACCATTTCTTTTTCCTCATTGTTATGCTTATCTTTCGTTTTTAGTACTTTTTCTTTTGCTATGCTCGTGTCTAGGGTGTTTCTTTGTCAGTTATCGCTCAGGTTTCGTTAGTTCTATGGCTTAGTACTTACTTATGGTGCTTCTTGGCCGCCGCCATGGTCTTTGCCGCTACTTCCGGGTTGTTCGGCACTTCTGGGCATGCGCAGTACGCTCCGAGTATCGGAGTCGTCGCGCATGCGCAGTGGTGCGGTCTGACGTCACGCGCGGTTGCGCAATACGGCGGGTCACGGCCTGGCGTTCTATTTAAATTTAGGATTAGACCGGAGCTGGCGGGAAGGTCGGCATATCGGTAGCCTCCCCCAGACTTCGGTCCTGTAGTCAAGGTAAGAAGGTTCCATCCTCTGGGGGTCTTGCTTCTGGGTAGATGGGTCTGATGTTATGTCCTCTTCCTATCAGGATTCCTATCCCTAACTAGTGCACCATTGAGTTTACTGGAGCAATGGACTCATCGCCGCCCCCTAGTGGCCAGCCTGCTCTTTCTAGGTATGTGCTGGTTTTAACAGTTTTAATGTCTGTTTCTCTTTCATCTTTCTTATGGCTTGTTGTATATGTCTGTCTCAGCTCTCTTAGGTCTGATCAACAGACCCGCACACGCAGCGAAGACAGTCATGCAAATACGCAACACCAGCGCTCCTCATCTAAGTCTAAGCGCAGCTTCTCCCACAGCAGGGGACGTGAGCACCATTCCTCCTCGCACCATGGCAGCTCAGAACGCCCGCAGGGGAAAAAATGCTGGGGTTGCCGTACCCTGATACCGGACGGTTCCTCTTTGTGCAAACCCTGTTATACCCAAGCTACGGGTGAAAGGGAAAAAACGGACAAACATATTGAGGAGGTGGTACGCAGAGTTTTAAAGGACTCTCTTGCTGAATTACATAAGCCAAGCACTTCTGCAGGTCCGTCACGCTCTCCTGACAGAGATTTGTCAGTTCAGGATCCGTTTGAGTCCTCCCAACCCAGCCATACATCTATCCTCCCGTCTGAGTCCGATTCCGATTCGGATGACTCCGGTACTGGATTTGAATTTGCCCTCGTGTCTCCGTTAGTTAAAGCGGTGAGAGGCCCTTGACTGGGAGGATCCTGCTGTCTCTTCTCCTAAGCAGAAGAAATATTTCAAGCAGTTATGCAAAGAGCGTTTAAATTTCCCATTTCTAGAGGAACTGGGAGACATAATGTCGGAAGAATGGAGCAAAGTGGAAAGGAAAAATTCCATGACCACTAAAGTAGCGAAGCTCTATCCTTTTAAACAGGATAAGGTGAAATACTTGGAGTCATCCCCTAGTGTGGACGCAGCAGTGATGCGTCTGGCGAAACACGTCACTCTCCCAATGGAGGATACAGCATCATTTAGAGATCCTTTGGATCGGAGGATTGACGCTGATCTTAAGCGAGCATACCTATCGGCCGGCATGGCCTGTAAACCAGCAATGGCTTTGGCTACAATTTCCAAGGCTATGGAGGTTTGGGTTAATGCCCTTGAAGATACTCTTGGAGGAGTTTCGGAGGAAGTGCTCCAAAGTTCTCCTATACAGGAGCTGAAGATGGTCGCGGGCTTCTTGGGGGAGGCTTCCTTAGATACTATTCGCCTTTTGGCCCGGGTTATGCTGGCCTCTGTTACGGCAAAACGTGCCCTTTGGCTTCGGCCCTGGGTTGCCGATGCTGCCTCTAAACAGGCTTGGTGTAGGATTCCCTTTGAGGGGTCTTCCCTCTTTGGGAATAAACTAGATGCAGCAATAACCCGGGCCACGGGTGGAAAATCTGGGTTCCTTCCCCAGGACAAACGCCCAAACAATCAGAAACGCTCTTTTCCAAGGAGGCAAAACGCTAATCGTTCTAGGGAAGCGCGCAGCTAC
This sequence comes from Pelophylax lessonae, assembly GCF_965119305.1. Lineage (NCBI taxonomy): Eukaryota > Metazoa > Chordata > Amphibia > Anura > Ranidae > Pelophylax > Pelophylax lessonae. The sequence continues at coordinate 290,085,165 of NC_138770.1, forward strand.
AAACCAGGTAAATCCTATGGGAGAAGCTGGAAGTCAAGACAGTCCTCCTTCCAGAAAGGCCCCAAGGGCTCTTCGTCCGGTGACCGGGAGGCCACCAAATCCTTTTGAGGTTGGTCCCGTCCAGTCTGTTCCGGTAGGGGCCAGGTTGCTCCAATTTCAGAACGTCTGGGCGGCCTCGATCCAGGATCCCTGGGTTCTGAATGTTGTGTCGCAAGGGCATTCTTGGACGTTCAACAACGTTCCCAAACCCAGGTTCGTCGCAACTTCCCTTCCCCCTGCAGCAGAAAAGAAGAAGGTTCTTCTCAGTTATGTAGATACCCTACTGGATCAACGAGCTGTCGTACTAGTTCCCGAAGAGGAAAGGGGTCAAGGAGTATATTCACCTCTTTTTCTTGTCGAGAAAAAGAACGGCACTTGGCGACCGGTAATAGATCTAACTTATCTCAACAGATCGATACGTCGAGAGAGATTCAAGATGGAGTCCCTAATTACAATACAGCACTCGGTTCTCCCAGGAGATTGGTTGGCATCAATAGACCTAAAAGATGCGTACTTCCACGTTCCTGTGGCAAAAGAATATCATCGGTTTCTCCGATTTGCTGTCAATCATGTCCACATGCAATTTACATGTCTTCCCTTTGGGCTCTCGACTTCGCCTCGCACCTTCTCCAAGACGCTATTGGCAATCGTGGCTCTCATCAGAACCAGAGGTATCAGATTACATCATTACCTGGATGATCTCCTTCTTCTGTCCCAGGACAGGTCCCAGCTACTGCTACATCTGGAGCAGGTGATTCATACTCTTCAAGAGTTTGGGTGGATTCTCAATCTGGAGAAGAGCCATCTGGTGCCCACGCAGTCCCTGGTCTTTCTCGGAGCACTGTTCAATACGGTGAATTGCACCATATCTCTACCAGAAGAGAAAATTCCAGTGGTTCAGAGCAGGGTGGCTCTCGCCCTCGCTGCCTCCCAGCTCACTGCTCGTCAGTGTCTAAAGGTGCTAGGGACTCTAGTGGCTACCTCACCCATGGTGAAGTGGGCTATGTGGGTGGCTTGCGCATGAAGCTGTGAGGACGCACACGGTGGGAGCTCCTCCGGAGGGACCCGTTTTTAGCTGATTATAGCCCGCATTTGTGCCCTGTTTCACCTCCGCTGCCATGGGGAGACGCACTGGAAAATCTCTACCCTCCAAAACGCCGGCTCTGGGCTCCATCAAGCGGTTCCTGGCCGCGGAGCACGAGGATTCCATCGAGGCCGGGGATCTGGCCTGTACGCCGCGCAGCGGTGGCTCCGCCTCCCGTCACGGGCCGGCTTCGCGCCACAGCTCTCCCGCTACTTCGGGCTGCTCAGACCGAGAGACCTGCTCTCCGCGCCGATCGGACGTGGCTGCCCTGGTCAGCGGACTCCCCACCAAGACTGAGCTAGCTTCTATGCTGCACTGCTTGGAGAAGGCGATCAAGAAGGAAGTCTCCTCCGTCCGCTCTGACCTCTCGCAGGTGTTTCACAGGGTTGAAGAGACCGAGGCCCGCCTTGATAACCACTCCACAGCCATTAAAGAACTCCAGCAACACTCCAGACGCCTAGCCATTGCACACAGGATGGCCATGTACAGGATCGAGGACCAGGAAAACCGTAACAGACGGAATAACATCCGCATCCGTGGCCTGCCCGAGGCCACGAAAGATGACGACCTGCCCTCCACCCTGCAAGGTATATTTACTAAACTTCTGGGCCTTCCATCGGATCACCAGATCAGGATCGACAGAGCGCATCGTGCCATGAGACCGCGCAACCTGTCCTCAGAACTGCCCCGCGATGTCATCTGCCGGGTGCACTTCTATGATGAGAAGGAGCAGATCATGCAGAAAGCTCGAGCTGCTGCATCCTTGGACTTTGATGGTGCGACACTGTCTTTTTTCCCAGACCTCGCAAGAGAGACCCTTGATCGACGGAGGGCGCTGAAACCCCTAACGGAAAAGCTGCGCCAAAATAATATCCCGTACCGCTGGGGTTTTCCGTCATGTCTCATCGCTTCCCGTGATGGCCGCACTGCCACCCTGCGCTTCCCAGAAGACCTGGATAAATTCTGCATGGATCTTAATATCTCTCCACCTGAACTTCCCGGCTGGCAAGACGAGACCCCTGTGTTTGCGGCTTTGGCGGATCAACAGTGGCAAAGAGCCTCCAAGAAATCACGCCAGGCCACTCCATCTTCCACTCAGAAGCTTGGTTGATCAACCATGATGGTCGCTGTCCTATTGCAACTACGGGTAACTGTTTTGTGTTTGTTCTAATTTTACCCGTTTTCCCGCTGGATGTCTTCTCCTTGATGTACGGAACTCACCCCATGTTTTTGACTTGTTTTACCTGTTGAATGCAGGATTATTTTTCCTTTCCTGCGCTTTTATTGGCTGCTACAACTAGCTCTGGACACTAGGAGACTTGGCGCCTTTTCTTATGTTTTGTTTTCAGTTCTACTTTTTTATGAGCTGTCTTGTCCTCCACTTGTTATTTTACATCTTTGGGGTGATACTGGTCACACTCATACATAATGTATTGTTTTTTTTTTTCTTTTCTTCCTTATGCTGGATTAGCGGTTCTCCTCCGGAGGGGCGTTCCCCCTCGCCAATGTTGTCCCCTCTATGCTGCCCTCTACCGTTAGGTTATGTGGGGACGCCCACCTGCCCGGTCCCCTCCCTCCTGGCTTTGTATCAGGTACCATGGGAGGTGCACGGATGGGTCGGGCCCCCCCACTACTGCACTGCATTCCTATGCGTGCCCTCGCAAAACACTGCTATGTTTTTGGTATCTACACCTGTGGATACTTTCAGGTTCGCTTCCTACTGCTATGTTTCTTTTTCGTTCTTCTTTTCTCTCTCTTCCATGTGGAGGGTCTCCTCCTTCGTATTTCCTCCCTCCCCTTTTCTCTCCCCCCTTGCAGGCGACCGGCTTCGTACTGGCTCCAGTGGATAATGGAATTTGACGAACTTCTCTTAGGAACCCTATGGCATCCCTCAATCTGATCTCCTTCAACGTCCGGGGATTGTATGCCCCAGGTAAGAGACATGCCCTTTTTAGGGAACTTCGCAGACTGCACTGTGACATAGCTTTTCTGCAGGAAACCCACCTGACACACACTACCTCTACCAAATTGTATTCACCACAGTACCCTGACTGGCATTACAGTCTATCTGACATTAGCCATGGTAAAGGGGTGGCCATTGGTTTCCGTAGGGGGACCTCGTTTATTTGTGAGGCAACTCTGGCGGATAAAAGCGGTAGATTCTTGTTTCTGAGGGGCACCCTGGGCAACACACCCTGCACACTGGCAAATGTTTATGCCCCCAACCGCAACCAGGTAGGTTTCCTATCCGAAGTATTGTCCCAGCTGGAATCCTTCGCGTCAGGATGCATTATTCTCGCCGGGGATTTCAATACTCCTTTAGAACCTCTCATAGATTCCTCCACGGGCAAATCCATGATCTCTCATAAACGTCTTACCTTCCTGCGTAAACGACTCCATAAGCTCCAACTTATGGATGCTTGGCGGTTGACTCACCCTTCCGCTCGCGATTTTTCCTACTATTCCCCTAGACATGCCATGTACTCCAGGCTTGATTATTTTTTTATTGATCACCACCATCTACCCCTAGTGTCCACCGCTACCATTCACCCCTTTTCACTTTCCGATCACACCCCTATTGGTTTGACCATTCGTGCTCCTTCCCTCCCAATTAGGCAGAATAACTGGAGACTGAACGACGCTTTGCTGCTGGACCCAGTGGACAAAGCACATATTGGTCTGGCCATATCATCGTATTTTACGGACAACAATCTGGACTCGCTGTCACCCTCCACTGTCTGGGAAGCCCATAAGGCCACGGTACGGGGCTCCCTGATAGAACTTGGGTCGCGGAAAAAAAGGGAGCACACCCGTCAGCAGCAATCCCTCATTTCAGACATAAGTTTATTGGAGCGTTCTCATAAGGCCTCGCTATCCCCGGAAATCTTCACACGTCTGACCCAAAAGAGGGAGGAACTGAAATCCTTATATCACATAGAGCAAAAAAACACATATCGTAGGATGTCCCAAAAACTGTACGAATGGGGGAATAAGCCTAGTAGACTCCTGGCTAGATCTCTCCGTAAACAGCAGTCGGCATCTTTCATACCCAAAATTAAGACTGCAAGGGATGTTATAGTACATGACACTAAAGCTATAGCGGAATCATTCCGGGATTTTTACCAATCGTTATACCACGTTCAACACTCTGTCTCGGATCCTCAAGAAAGGGAATCTTTGATCCAAAAATACTTGCAGGAAGCCAATCTCCCTACAGTCCCTGAGTCAACCCTCCAATCCCTTGAATTTCCGATCACGGTTATTGAATTACGTAAAGCCCTCCTGTCCATGGCCTCTGGGAAGGCACCTGGCCCGGACGGTTTATCCGTCACGTATTACCGTACGTACCAAGATGAGCTCCTTCCTCGTTTGGCTGCCTACGCTAACACCCTTTCCTCCGGAGGTGGGTTCAGACCAGAAACTATCCATGCTCACATCACGGTCCTCCCCAAACCGGGTAAGGACCCGAGTTTGTGTGGGAGCTATCGCCCCATCTCCCTGCTCAATATTGACGCAAAGCTATACGCTAAAGTTCTGGCGTCTCGTCTTCTCCCTCTGCTCCCCAGCTGGGTCTCAGGTGACCAGACTGGGTTTATGCCAGGCAGGGAGGCAAGAGAGAATGCGGAGCGTACGATCTCCATTATTTCACTTGTTCGCAGATCTCCCCAGCCCACCCTTCTATTGTCTACTGACGCAGAAAAAGCATTTGACAGGGTGGACTGGGGATTTCTTATGGCGACGCTAGCCCATCTGGGGATAGGACCTAAGATGTTGAGCATGATAGGAGCCCTGTATAATAACCCCACAGCTCGGCTACGTATAAACGGCACTCTTAGTGAACCCTTTACACTGTACAATGGCACGCGTCAGGGATGCCCCCTCTCCCCTCTCCTATTTGCCATATCCCTTGAACCCTTTCTAGCTCATGTACGCTCTGATCCTACTATTCATGGCGTTCGTGTCGGTGACACTGAACACAAATATGCGGCGTATGCGGACGACATTTTGTTTTATGTCCAGCAACCCCTTATTACCTTCCCTAATCTTATCTCCGCCTTTGACTTTTATGGCCGTATATCAAACTTCAAAATCAACCTTACCAAATCCGAGATATTGAACTTAACGGTCCCCGCCCGACTAGTTAGTTCCATGCGCCCTTACTTCCCTTTCACTTGGCAATCTAAGTCATTGAAATACCTTGGTATACACTTAACCGCGGACCCCTCTAAACTCTTTCGTTACAATTATATCCCTCTTCTTAACGCGATTAGAGCAGACCTAAACAAGTGGCATCACATAGCTACTTCCTGGTTCGGCAGAATAAACGTTCTTAAAATGAATGTCTTGCCCAGGGTGCTCTTCCTATTTCAGATGATACCGTTTAACGTTCCCCCAGGGTTTTTCTCTACCCTTAAATCCTTACTTTTGAAATATGTTTGGTCTCGTAGACACCCCAGGGTGGCCCATGATTTGCTCACTAGACCCAAGTCTATGGGCGGTCTTGCGCTCCCTGATTTTAAACGTTATTACCACGCGGTGGTTCTGAGCAGGATTTTCTCATGGCAACATTTCTCCTCCTCTAAATCATCTGTCCGCCTGGAGTGTGAGCTCGGGGGTGCGGACCTCTATGGCCAGATTTGGATTCCTCCGAAATTCCGCACACTATCTAAATTTATGTCTCCTCTGACTAAATCCACTATGCACGTTTGGGACTTTTTACATCGCAAATACGACTGGCAATATAACTCTCCCCTCATGCCTCTCTTCGGCCATTCGTATTTTATCCCAGGCCAACACGAAGGCGCCCTACGGAATTGGCTATCAATTCCCTCACCGAAGCTCCACCATATTTCTTCCACAGATGGTATCTTTCCTATGGAGGTGCTCCTCCCCCTGGGCTCGCACTCCTTTATGGACAGATGGAAATATAACCAGCTACAACGTTTTGTGAAAGCCTTGCCCCACCCGCTTCGTTCTCTGTCGTCCCTCAATCCGCTTGAGGAACTACTTAGATCTGAAGATCCGCCGCGTGGCCTCATCTCATTGTTGTATAAATGCTTCCTTCAAATAACTCCTCCTGCCTCCCCTCTTTTTGTTCGGCTTTGGGAAAAGGACTTGGACATCACGCTTACGGACTCCCAAGCTTCACAGGTCCTTCAGTTTGCCTCAGCTTCCTCCACTGCCTCTAGGGTCTGTGAATCCAACTATAAGTTATTGACTCGCTGGCACCACACCCCAGCAAAACTTCACAAAATTTTTCCTGAATGCTCCAACTTATGTTGGCGAGGATGTGGCGAAATTGCCACCCACGCTCATATTTGGTGGTCATGTAGGGCTATCAAGCCGTATTGGTCAGCGATCTTGAATCTGATTGACCAGATACAGGGCTCCCCGGTCGAGAGGAACCCATGGGTCGTATTGTTTCATTGCACAAGGTCGTCAGCACGCCTATACCGGAACTCTATTACTCCTCATTTATTAAACGCTGCGAAAGCACTAATCCCCAGATTCTGGAAAACCGCGACTATACCCTCGGTTTCGCAATGGCTTCAATTGGTCGACCATATCTACCATATGGAAGACATGACGTTAGAATACAGAATCCAATCTGATAGAGCGCATAAGATATGGGCCTGCTGGCTAGCCTTTAAGTACTCATCCACTTATGCTGAGTTGGTTGCATAATCATCACTAGATGACTGTTACATATTCTCTGTTATTTCACTTGTAATGTCAATGGCCCCACGAGTCGGTCGCCACCCCCCCTCCCCCCCTCCCTTCAGTCTGCCTTACTTTTTCTTTTCCTTTGCTCTCTTTTCTTCACCTACAGGTTTTTCAAGATGACTGTTGTGATTTTTAAGTGAGTTATCTACGCGAATGCTGATAGGTACATGTTGTACTTTACTGTGATATTCTTGGGTTTTATATGTCGTTCAAATCATTTCATGCTGGTACACCATTTTGCCATTATTGTTTGTTATGTACCTTATGTCATGTTTTTACTGCCTTTTTTCTCAATAAAAACATATTAAACAAAAAAAAAAAGTGGGCTATGTGGAGGCTGAGACCCTTTCAGAAGGGGTTTCTCCACCAGTGGACGATGGAGAACCTGTCGCAGATTATTTATCTAACACCATTCATGAAGGGGTGTCTTCCTTGGTGGCTACGCCGTGCAAATCTAACCAACTGTCACTCAATTGCTCCAGTTTCGTGGGTGACGATAACCTCCGACGCCAGCAGTACCGGCTGGGGAGCTCACTGCCGGTCAGAAGTGGCACAGGGCAGGTGGAATTTCGCCAGTCACGGAGTGGTGTCCAACATCCTAGAGCTACGAGCCGCCTTCAAAGCCCTCCAGGCTTTTCACCATCTGACTCAAGGGGCCTCAGTGTTACTCAGGATGGACAACACCACGGCAGTGGCATACGTCAAGAGGCAAGGTGGAACCCGCAGCATGTCTCTACTCCAGGAGACAGATCCAATTATGTCTTGGGCCCAGCAACACCTGGCCAACCTCTCTGCGGTCTTTGTCCCGGGGATATTGAATACGCAAGCAGACTTCCTGTCCAGATTCCTGTTGGACAACAACGAATGGTCCCTCCATCAGGAGGTGTTCAATTGGGTTCTGTCTCTAGGAGTCTCACCGGAGGTGGATCTTTTTGCGAGTCCACACAACAAAAAACTTCAGAAGTATTACACGAGGTTCAGGGATCCTCGAGCCTTCGGGGTGGATGCCCTCACGGACAGATGGAACTTCCAAGTTGCCTATGCCTTTCCACCGGTGCCAATAGTACTCCAATTCCTTCGGAGACTGAAGATGGAGGTAGTAGAGGTCATAGCGATAGTTCCCTTCTGGCCCAACAGGCCTTGGTTTCCTCTGCTGTCCCTTCTCAGCTTCAGGGATCCGATCCCTCTGCCTCTCAGGCCAGACCTTCTATCGCAGGGGCCTACTCTACATCCGTGCCCTGCGCGTCTACACCTCAAGGTCTGGTTCTTGAGAGGGAGAGGCTGGAGGCCCTCGGATGTCCAGAAGAGGTGATTCCCACTCTTATGAGCTCGAGGAGGGCTAGCACCAACAGAGTGTATGAGAGAATCTGGGCAAGGTTTCTGAGTCATCAAACCCAGGATTTGGGTCCAGCAGGGGCACCTACCATTCAGCAAGTATTGAGTTTCCTACAGTCTGGTTTAGATCTGTCCCTCTCGGTCTCTTCTCTCCGGGTGCAAGTTTCTGCCATCTCAGCTTTCACCGGAATTCAGTGGGCAAGACATCAACTGATCCAACAGTTTTTTAAGGGCGCAGTCAGGCTCAGGCCTCAGAGAAAACCTAGATTCCCGAAATGGGATCTTCCATTGGTCCTGGACTTCTTTGCTTCGAAAGAGGTTGCTTCCATGTCCATCAGGGAGCTTACGTTGAAGACGGTATTTCTGGTGGCTATCACCTCTGCCAAGAGGGTCTCAGAGATACACAATTTGGGCTGCAAAGAGCCTTTTCTGACCTTTTTTCAGGACAGGGTGGTCCTAATCCCTATGTTGGGGTCAAACCCTAAAGTTACATCTGTCTTCCACGAAAATTCTGAGATAGTTCTGCCCACCTTCAGAACAAATGAAGAATCCTTAGTCCATCCTTTAGATGTGGGAGACACTCTGAGTCAATACTTAGAGGCCACATCCTCCTTCCGGCAATCGGATTTCCTGTTTGTTCTTCTCCATGGGAATAAGAAAGGTACACGTGCTTCTTCAAGAGCGGTGGCTGCATGGATTGTCCAGGCTATACAATGGGCATATAGAGCAAAAGGCTTGGCTCCTCCAGAGGCGATTACGGCTCATTCTACCAGAAGCATTGCTACATCCTGGGCAGTTTCTAAACACGTCGCGCCTGATGTGATCTGCAAAGCAGCCGCTTGGTCATCTGTGAATACCTTCCTTACACATTACTGTGTTGAACCTGCTGCTTTATCTTCAGTTAACTTTGGCGTTCAAGTTTTGTCAGTTGACAGTGCCAATTAAAGTTTTCTTTGTTCAGCATCTTCCCACCCGGGAGTGTATAGCGAGTGATTTCCCAAACGTATGCTGCCATGGAGTCTGTCAGGAAAACGGAAAATTGATATCAAATACTTACCGTAATTTTCCTTTCCTGATGGACTCCATGGCAGCAGGAGTCCCCTCCCAATTCCTGAGTAGGCTAGTTACAGAACACTGATGCTGAAAGGGAGCAAAGATTTATGGGAGTGGGGTCCTATGAGGTAGGAGAGGAGGCGGAGCCTACCCGAACGTATGCTGCCATGGAGTCCATCAGGAAAGGAAAATTACGGTAAGTATTTGATATCAATTTTCCGTTATCTTCTACCTGCAAGAGACCTTGTTCTTTAGAAAGACAACAGAATTACTGGTCAGAGCACCAGATGAGAATAGAAGAAAGCCTATAAAAAAAAAAAAAAACGAATACAGCCATCACATCTAAAAATTGGTAAGCTGAAATATAATAAATGTTTGCTTTTGGGTTTAATACTGCTTTAAAAGTTAACTGCAAAAAACAAAAAAAAAAAAACTTGGGCTACAGTTGGGCTTTAACTGCTTTAAGACCGGAAGATTTTACCAGATTCCTGACCAGGCCATATTTTGCGATTAGGCACTGCGTTATTTTAATGGACAATTGCGCGGTCGTGCAACGCTGTACCCAAATTAAATGTATGTCCTTTTTTTCCCCACAAATAGAGCTTTCTTTTGGTGTTATTTGATCACCTGTGCGATTTTTACTTTTTGCGCTATAAACAAAAAAAGAGCAACAATTTTGAAAAAATTATATTTTTCAAATTTTTTTATATGAAATTTCCCCCAAAAAATTTTTTTAGGGCAATTTATTTTCTGCTACATAGGTTTGGTAAAAAAAAAAAAAAAAAAATCGCAATAAGCATATGGTGATTGGTTTGCGCAAAAGTTATCGCAGCTACTAACTACGGGAAATTGATGTCATTTTTATTGTTTTTTTTTAACTAGTAATGGCGGCGATCTGCGATTTTTTTGCGGGACTGCGACACTGCGGCGGACAGATCGGACCCCTAACTGACATTTTTGACACATTTGGGGGTACCAGTGACATTACTACAGTAATCAGTGCTATAAAATATGCACTGTTACTGTAATAATGACACTGGCAGGGAAGGTGTTAACTTTATTGGTGATCAAGGGGTTAATGTATGCCTGGTGCTTACTGATGTGTGTGGGGGGAGGGGACTGTGTGACACAGGCACAGATCGCAGGTTCAGCTATACTGAATCCTGTAATCTGTCCCTGCCTGTCACATAGGAGATCCGCCCGCTTTGTTTACACGATCCCCGACGATCAGGGAAGAGCGGCGATGATCACCGCCTCTCCTCCCCTGGCCTGACTCCCGCTGTGTCTGAATACAGTGCCGCTCACAAGGGGAGGAGTCCAGCGACGTAGGTCTACGTCGCTGGACGATAACGAGCCACTTTGCCGCAGTACGCTCAATGTGAGCGGTCAGCAAGTGGTTAATAAAACATTGAAAGTGAGGGATAGTTACACAATACTTATATCCACACTTTTTTGTTGTAAAATGACCCGAAAATGCTCCAAATCAATATTTAATGAATCATGGCAGAAAAAAAATTACTTAAATAGCTTTGTACATTCCAATCAAAAGTATATCATAAGGATTTCATTAAGTGTTCCAAGCATCACAGCACAAAGATATTACTGATCTGACAAACAACAGACCCTTATTTAGAGATCCAGTTCGTGTAACTGAACACAAACACATGCTTATCTCTTCCATCGCTGATTTACAGAGTGTCCACATAAAAAGGGAACATCTTGAATTAAAAAACATTTCCTGAAAAATTCATAGAGGATTACGTGGCTGAATTATACAAATAGAACGCAAATATGGGCTTCTGACTTCATACAGACTTTCCTGATTTGCATCGGTCAGCAGCTTAAAAATTCCTGATGCTGGTGGATCAGTGCAACAGCCAGGCAACCAACATTTTCAGAAGGAAGTCTACAATGGCAGTTATTATAGTTCTCTTAGGAACAGTCTATTAAAATTGTCTTGGGTAGAGAATTGAGCTGATCCAATGCTTTAACATAGTTAATTTGTTCATAATGGCGAATGTTGGTGCATCACCGAAAAGGCATGTTAAACCCAAATGAATGCAATTGCTGAACGCAGTAGGAGAATTCTAAAATAATAATTCTGGCTGAGGGGCATTAAAAGAAACAAACGAGGGCCGCATGCGACTCTGAAAAGCCTTTTTTTAAATGCAGGAGCTGCTGATTCAAAGCCTTAACCACTTAAGCCCCGGAAGATTTTACCCCCATTCCGACCAGGGGGTATTTTGCGATTCGGCACTGCGTGACTTTAACGGAGAATTGCGCGGTCGTGCGACGCTGTACCTAAACTAATTTGGCGTCCTTTTTTTTCCCACAAACAGAGCTTTCTTTTGGCGCTATAAACAAAAAAAGAGCGTCCATTTTGCAAAAATAGCAATATTTTTCCCTTTTTTTTATATGAAATTCCCCCCAAAAAAAATGTAAAAATCAAAATTTTTTAAAATTTTCGGCCAATTTGTTTTATGCTACATATGTTTGGTAAAAAAAAATCGCAAAAAGCGTATTTTGATTGGTTTGCGCAAAAGTTATTGCGTTTACTAAGGGAAAGATTTTTGTCATTTTTTTTTTTTTTTTTTTTTAACGCGTAATGGCGGCGATCTGCGATTTTTTTTGCGGTACTGCGACATTGCGGCGGACAGATCGGACCCTTGACTGACATTTTTGACACTTTTGGGGTTACCAGTGACATTTCTACAGTAATCAGTGCTATACATATGCACTGTTACTGTAAAAATACACTGGTAGTGAAGGGGTTAACTTTATTTGAGAGGGAGGGGCTGTGTGTGTCCCTAGGGGCGTGATTCTAACTGTGATTGGCTGGGGCTTCAGCTGTATGCAGAGTGATCAACGGATCTACATAGTAGATCCAGATGATCAGCTCTCATACAGCGAGGAGAATGACAGGCAGCTTGTTTACACAAGCTGCCTGACTTTCTCCCTCTCCCCCTGCCGATCGCAGAGTGGCCGGCGGACATCGGGTCCGCCGGTCACACGCGCGGGGGGGGTCCGTGACCACTCGGGAGCGGGAGCGCGCCTCCGGGGGCGCGCGCTCGCTCCCTAGACCCTCACAAGCTAGTAACGTAGCCCTACGTCACTTTGCCTGTGAGGGGCTGACCGCCGACGTAGATAGTCGTGCGGCGGTCGGCAAGTGGTTAAAGAAGAACGAAGGCAAGTTTGTTTTTAGTTTTAGATGGCATTAAGAGGGATTACATCTGTCAGGTTTTTATTTCTGTATGTATCTCCAGCAGGGAGATACGCCCTCTCGATTTGTACTTGTGACCATTACCACTGAAAGTGAAATATGGTGCAACAATATATTCCCAGATATGAAAGTGCAATAATATATTCCTAGATATGAAAGTGCAATAATATTTTCCCAGATATGAATATATGGCTCTCATATATACAATAAAAAAAAAAAGAAGCTGGTGGTGCCTACTGTGGCCAATCAAATGCCTGATGATATTTTCAATATGCAGCGTTTTGTTTCCCGTTTTCGGTAGGCGAAGCCTCACTCTTAAGCTGCCTCGAAAGATGATTTGGAAATAAATAAATTCAGGATTATGAGTGATTTCTACCTCCAGTAGTAAAGATTCCTATAATGTGAGGCAAAATGTAAATATTAAAAACACTGATAACAGGGTTTATTTTGTGGAAAAACACACAAAGTATCACCACAATAAACTTTACTTAGTAAAATTCAAACTTTAAGGGGTTTAATAACTGGGAAATGCTCCAAGTTTTCATTTACATGTAGCCAAGCTGGGATTACTACATATGCATATGTCATAAATACCTATATTAAAGTTATCGTTATGATGTAACCAGAGTGCTCTTTAAGGTTCTTTACAAGAAGGATCGGCTTTCCCCGTAAGTGGATGAATTGGATTGTGGGGAATGTAGTTTGGAACTGAAGGCAGGCTGTTGCGTGGATGGCAGGAGGGACTATACTCCCAGGGAGCCACGGGAGAGTGAAGGATCATGGGGGAGCCGATATACCTCTCTGCGGGCCGAGCGTGCACTCTCTTGCTTCTGGGACTCGTGGAGGACAGATCGGTCAGAGAGATGCCAGAGGACACTGTTGGTGACAGAGGCCAGAGAGTGCGGCCTAGAGAGAGTGGAGCCTGTCCTCAACGGTGTTGATGCTGGTAGTCACCGGGCAGTGATAGATCCAGTGGAGCTGAGTACAGAGCAGGCGAAGCTGAACTGACTGATCGAAGCAGTGAGAGCTGAACATCCCCTGTGACACAGGAGCAGGCAGGGGGAGATACTTCGCCTGGGTGACCGGATAATCACAAGTGGACACTGCTCTGTGAAAGAGTGCCTGGTGACATCCTGAATCGCAAGTATAAACCTGCATCCATTATACACTGACTGCAGATTTCATACACACTATTACTATGGAATTACAAATATCAAACTGAAGAGTGATAAGAGCTCCAACTGCTGGGGAAGATTCCGCAAGACCTTGCTAGGACAGGAATTTGAGCACTCAGTTCTTAAAGGGGACCTGATAGAGTAATGTTAAGACCTTAATAAGTGAAGATAAGAAATTGCTAGTTCTGATTCTCAATGGCTTTGACGGTTAGAGTGGATAATCAGTCAATCATCATTATTCATTGAATTTAACACCCTGTTTGTTAAGCATCTATTTCCACAGTATCAGTCTCTTGAACTTCATTGTGATTTCTGGGGTTTAATGGATTAACGCTGCAATATTTGGTTATTACTGAACCCTATTTGTTGTTAATAGGTTTGATTGGTTTACCTTTTGCTTCAGTAAACAAAGAATCACATCTCTATTGTGTCAGTGTATTTTTGGAGATTACCACTGAAATGTCTGAACATACAGTGCCCAGTGGGTTGGATACTTCTCAGGGTCAGGTCAGTGCAGAGGAACCTCCACTAACCAGCAGCCCTCAAAGGGGTCGTGCTACATACATTTATACCATCTACAGAAGGTCTTATGATTCTAAGTCACCTTCCACACAGGGCAAACTTTTGAGATTAGCAGGGGATCCTTTGCTGATCAGAGCAGAGTGGGCAGATGACACATCCGTGTCCGCTCAGTTTATGCAGAGCAGATAAAGACACAGCCCAATCTGCTCTATGGGTGTCCGTTTACACCCAACTGCCCTCTGATCCGATCTGCCTAGATGGAGGAGGATGGATCCCCTTATCCGTTTTTTTTATTTTAGCAGACCAAATTGGACTGGAGGTAGGTGGCAGTAAACAGACAAGTCTGGTAATACCTGACGGCCCCATAGGGGTGAATGGACCATCCAATCAGGTCTGCCTGAAAAGACCTGATCAAACCCTTCTTGTGAAAGGGGCCTAAAGGTGGCCATACAACTTAAAATATTTCTCTTGTTCAGCCTGAACATTGCCTGGCTGCAGTTACTGTTTGGTTGACATTTTTCTGCCTACGATTTCTCCATCAAAGTTTGTCGAAATGGATGTTGTTGGCAGGACCACCCATGGCTTCAAATGTACACTGATTTACAGAAACTGGCTGGATTGTGGGGCCAGCTTAATTCACAGACTTGCCAACATACTCATCAGGGTCAGAAAGCATCTAGCTACCTAAAAAGGACATGCCGTCTATATTTTCAGGCCTCTTCTAAACATTTTAAAGTGCACTTTATGCAATAATAACGCTGCAAAATGTATAGCCAATACCCTATATAATAGTTCAGAAGTAGGAAATGGTAGTATAACGAGGCTGCTTAGCTGGCAAAGACTGAAGAGTCTCTGATCACAAAAACTTTTCAAATGGTAGAATAATGCCAAATAAAAACTGCTCAATTGATTAACAATATGGCAAAGAAATAAAATTTGCTCTTACAGAAAAAAAAATAACATCGAATTTGCCTAATAAAACAGAACCTGAAACATCCCAAAATGTTTCGTGTTCATAGGGTGTTTATTTCGTTATCCAGTGAAGAATATGGAGATGTGAATTTTCATTGGGGTTATACTAGTACTTCTAAAGACAGGTGAATCAGAGCACCACTAAATTGCCATCTGCTTTATATAACCAAGCTTAGATCAGAAAGCAGGAACATCACGTAGCAAATACAATATAATTAATCAAAGTGTGACTATATAATCATGCAGTCACCACAGGCATGTACTGAGATTTTAGTTTATTATTAGGTTTCGATGCACCTGTTATTCTGTAGAACCCATATTCCTAAATGTGACCATGTAGATTGATTTTCTAGATATGTGCATGTCTAGCAAAGTTTTGCACATGGGAAAGTCTTTCAAGATAGCCTGAGACAAAAGGTTTGAGGATTAAGTGAACATTAGCATCTCAGAATGACTCAGAAATGTGTTTCACTATAGAAACAATATAAATGTTTAATGGTCTTTGATGTATGATTAAAGATTTAATACAGAAATTCCAACATTCCTTTCTTGGAAAACAAAGTGGCGGTGCATTTGTTACAAAATAGCCTGCTCCATGCCAATGCAGTGGTTCTCAGGATAAAGTAGCTAATATTTCACACTAACAAATTAGGTTTTTTGTGAATATATACAAACTGATTGCAAACCAGAATTGACGGCTGCCAGGGTGAATGAGCCTCAGTCCAACATTACCAAATGCTCTTTTTCAAATACATGCTGCCAGATCAACAGACTGATCACTATTAGAAAGGTTAAAAAAAGTTGTATTTCTGTCATTTTTCGTAGTATTAAAAACAGTCTGCCTACAATTTTACACATTTAGTCATAATTACATGGCCTTCTACACTTCACTGCTCAATAAAGAGGTGCATCATAGATACTGTATTGTGTTTCATGAGCAATTAAAAATAATACATCAGTACATGCAAAGCACACTAAAGCATGTCAGACTACTTTACCTAAATAATCACATTTCACCAATCTTTTAGAAACTAATGGGCAAGTCGCAAACTTTAGAGGAACCAGTTAAAGCTGAACTCTAGGCAAAATAAATATGTCTATAAACAAGCAACATGTGTATTATTAGTTAAAGCAACATGAAACCCAAAAGCTCCACCCACAGCTCTGCTCTCTAGACTTAGAGGCTATGTGCAGCACACAGTGGTGATGTCATTGCTACTTTTACAAAGTATTAAAGCGGTTGCATCCCGTGTAAAAAAAAAAAACCTGCAGGACAATGGCATAATGTGCTAGTATGCATCACATACTAGCACATTATTAAATACCTTAGAATGAAGCCCCCACAGGGTCGCCCAGACACCGCTGAGGGAGCTGACATGTTCCCTCAGCGTCTCTTCCAGGTTTGGCCGCTCCAGCGCTGTGAGTGGCTGGACCTGCAATGACATCATTCCCACGCATGCGCGCAGGAGTTTACTTTCCGGTAAGGAACCGGCAAGAAGCTCCTATGGTCCGGCAAGATACATCGGACCTTCACAGAACGCATGCACCACTGGTGTCAGTGGCTGCATGCAGGGTGAATATCTCCTAAACCGTGCAGGTTTAGGAGATATTAAAGTGGTTGTAAACCCTCTCTTATAACTTGTACCTATAGGTAAGCCTTTAATAAGGCTTGCCTATAGGTACTGTAAATATCTCCTAAACTTGCACCGTTTAGGAGATATTTACTTTTGATACAGCCGATGACTTAATCGGCGCATGCGCTCTGAAGAAATGGTCACCCATGGGAGTGATGTGATCGCGCCTCCGGCCAATCAGACGGCCGAAGGACATGAACCAGGCAGCCGGACGGCCGAACATGTCGGCTGCCCTGTCACTGAGTGGGCTGCACTGCAGGGGCGTCGTTCTAAGGTAAGTATTTCATAATGAGCTAGTATGCGATACATACTAGCTCATTATGCCTTTGTCTTTACAGGTTTTTTTTTTTTTCTCATGTTGTTGCCGAGGGTTTACTTCCTCTTTAATTTTACCTACAGGTATGCCTTATTATAGGCTTACCTGTAGGTAAAAATTAAAAAGCGGGGTATACTACCGCTTTAACTTGGTTTATGAAGGAATTACGTGCACACCAAGTGGATTTATATCCTTTGCAGCTGTTGAAGCATATTTGTCACAAACTTTTTATTTGTTTTCTAAATTCAATAGAGTAGACAGCACAACGTCCGTCTAAAATGTGCTGAAACTAGTTTAAAGAAATATGAAGGGCTTCTGGGCCGATCAGAGCAGTACATGACTACTTTGAACAATCGGAATTGCTCTTACACATCCTGGAAGCCCTAGGGAAAGAGTAGAAGAGAGGGGATTTTAAATCCCGCGACTGCTGCACCAGCTGCATGGGCAGTGAAAGCTATTTGCCCAGAGTAAAGTGGTTCTAAAGTTAAATGTTTACTGTGCTCGTTGAGCTGAGTTACCTATCTAACCACATATCAAAATGATTTACAAATGAAAATTATAAAAATATGACAATAAAAATTCATTTTTGGCTAGTAAGACTATGTTAGCCTGAGGGTGGTAATGGAGATCATTTACCCTAACAGTTTGAGAACAAGGCTGACTATTCCCAAGCTGTAAACACGTGTCTTAGATTCTTGCCATTTTTCAGGTCAAAGTGAGAAATAAGAAATCGTTAAAAAAAAAAAAAAAAGAAAGGCTTTGCTTTACCTGAGGATACAGTGCACTAGATACTCTATATTTTACAGGCTAGTGAGATCCTGACTGGTCCTCCTAAAGATCCTTCCACCCTTGGTATGCTTAATGGCTGCATATGATGGGTGATTTGCCACACGCATCACATAAAAGAACAAAAATGCATCAAATAGAACATAAATATGGATTATGCATATTTCCCTTTAACATTTTGATAAAAAAAAAAAAAACAACGTTCTTTGTTGAATTATATATATATATATATATATATATATATATATATAAAAAAGTCTGCGAAAGTTACACAGTGCTTCCTGAAATGACAAGGTTAAGACTCAACGACTTAGATATAGTATGGAGCTCAGGAATATGAAAAAAACCTGTCTTGCAATAGGGTGCTATTGCCCTTTTACCTATTCCGTGCCATTAGGAGGTGTAGGTTGCCATCAGTTCCGAAAAACTATAAGCTGTAAAGACGAAAAAAAAATAAATCCACTGCTTACCATCAGCACCACAGAGGAACAAAAAGAATTTCAAGCAGCTATGGGATTGCTGCACACTAAATCCTTTATTGGAAACAGCACATACAGAGCCAAAAGCGGGTATAGCACCCCACTGATTGTGTGTAACCACACTTCATCAAGGGCAAAGCCAGAAACCAGATCACATACTTTAATCCCATATGTATTACACTGTTCTAGGTAGAGTACTGACAGCTGGCTTAAAAGTGGTTACGCTAAAAATAATAAACATTTTAACAGGGTTTGGGACTGAAAAATGTTCAGTAAAGTCTGAGTCATGTAATTTCCTGAAACTGAGATTAAAATAAGAGACACAGAAAAAAAAACTGTCAAAATTGTATTTTATTTTCTCTCAGACCAATTACAGTTGCATTTAATAAATACCTGGGATCCCTTAACACATCATGTTCTATACACACCAGTTATGAGAGACGCCAAATGGTTTTAGTACTAGGCAGGTATTTCAGACTGGGTAAAACCAGGATATTTTTTACAGAACTTAGTAGAAGGCACCCTACATGTGACTGACAGCCAGAGGCAGCTTTGGAGGAACGTTTGTGTTTTTTTTTGTTTTTTTTCATCAATCAACCCTTTTTAAGCAGATTTCATTCTGCTTTTTATAGTAGACATATACTGTGTGATTTTGACAACCAAATAGGCAAATCTGATATTGTACTTGCTAACATGTTCAGAACATATACTAGACAAATACCTTATGATGTTTACACATTACAGTCACATGTTAACTGGTATAGGGTTGACTAGCAGATTTCCATTGCCTTGCTGCTGCTGTTCCTATTGTGACCTGGTCTATGAAAATTTGTTCAAATAGGACAGAACTGACTGTAGACATAGTGTCACCTGTATACCCAGATTTAGAGATAAGGTAAATATATCCTTCAAATTTTTATCCAAAATGGTCATTCAAGAATCCAAATGGTATTCAAGAATGTAGCACATTCCAAATGTATAATAGGGTATTAATAATCTGTGACCTTTAAATAAATAATTTTAATAGGTGAATGTGGCTTCCACAAAAAAGTAATCCCATAACCTAAGAAGAAAACTGAATGGAAAATGTGAAAGAGAGTATGACATGCAGTGGCTTTTAAAAAGCATCTGCAATGTGGGAAAAAAGTATTAAGCAGGCAACGCAAATACCTTGAATCATAAGCCTTAAATATCCTGACATCTAGGGAGCATCTGGCCCTGTTTTCCCAGAATGCAGTGCCCAGTCCCGAAGCAAACCCATCACTGGGCCTGCATCATATTGAGAGTGTGTCAGAGCCAATTCAAATATCAACTTTCAGAAAATTGGAATTTGCATAGGAACACCAGGGGCCTTCTGCAGTGTTGTCAAAAGAAAAATATGATTTGATACCTTATACTGCCTACTAACTTCAAGGAGGGGAGGGTCCTAATTTTTTTTTTCTGCACTAGAGATATACCTTAAAAGCAGCAGTAACAGTCATATTTGGGGTTAATATCAGTTCTGGTAAGGGTTGACTTTAATACTGGGAACTATAGTTTAGCCCACAAGTTACAGGCCAAAGATGGAAATGTGGCAGATACAAAAGAAAGAAAGATAGTTTAATTTTGTTCCATGCAAAATTACACTTAGCCAGAACTATAATAAAATAAAGTTGTAAAAGAAGAATACTTGCAATGCTTAAAGAGATTTTAAATATTCTGCTTTGTCTTTTATTCATTTACATGTTTGAAAAGACCGGTATCTTTTGGGATTACTGAAAATTCAAACTAAGCATTTTGTTTTCTGTGGTATTTTCCAGTGTATAGCTGAAAAAAACAGACCAGCATTATATATTAAGTGTAAAAACCTCTATACTGTAAAGTTCATTGAAATATTTTCAGAAATTAAAATAGATATCAATTATATCCAAGTCATATTTCACATGTTGAAAACGAATATTAAATGTACAGCAGAATACAGAAAATCTGTGTATTTTACAAGCAGAAGATTCACTAAAAAATGTTTAATTAACACATTCTAAGAACACAGGCAAAATGTCATCCTATGACCAGCCACAAATCTTGGAACAGTATTATTGTCTGGTCTAATGTCTGTGGGAGCCATATTTTGATTGGGATGTGAGGGGGGCCAACTGAAACTGTTCTAGACATGGTTACTAATGCTTCCAAATCTAAAACAGTGTTTGGACGCGTTGTCTCTCTCTCTGTGCTGCACAGCAGAAACGTAGGAATCTTGTACTCCCTTTAAAATCCTTTTCTAGGAGTCCACTGGAGGACACAGGAAGGCAATCATCTTTGCATTATACTGCCGCCTACAGGAGGATTGGACACTGGAGAAAAAAAAAATGTAGGCCAGGCCAGAATAGCTCCTCCTATCACCAGTATGCCTCCGTTTTGTGTCAAAGCAGTACTGAGAACATGCGTATAAACACAGAGGGATGGGGTCTATCAATGAGTTAAGAAAATAATTTTACGGTGAATACAAAGCTTTTTTTTTTGTCCTTTGGGGAGATGCAGAAAGTAATTCCCCTTTGGGATGTGCAAAAGCAGTCCAACTGAGTAGTGGGCAGCACAGCAAACAAATGGTAACAGCCCCAAGTAAAAACAGAACAGGCTGCATGTAGCTCAAAGAGACACCTTAAAAGGAGCTTACACCTGAAGCTGGCATCAGCTAAACCTGGAACAAGAGAAAGAATGTGTAAACAGAAGACCAGGTGGTAGCCTTGCAAATCTGGGACACAGTGGCCTGATGTTAAAAAGCCCAAGAAGCACTCACAGATCTAGCAGTGTGCCTTGACAGTAAAGGGTTGAACCTGAGCTTTGAGACTATAAGCTGAAATAATAAGATGTTTAAGAAAGCGAAGGATGGTGGAAGGATAAGCTGGTGCACCCTTATGGAGAGCATCCTGGAAAGGTCAATCTTTCTGAAGGAAGCAGTGGCTGTGAGACAAACTCTTCAGTCCGGACCAAGCAACGAAGAGAAATTTTCTTTTGGAGAAACTGAACCTGGACAAAGGGACAGAAAAATTATGCCCTGGTTGAGGAGAAAAAAAAACAAAAAAACCCCCCAAAAAAACAACCTTTGGTAGGAAGGAAGTCATGGGCCTTAACACCATCTTGTCCATCCTTGTGCAAGATCGCAAAATGTGTTTTTGCAGAAAAAGGGCCCTTTCACACAGGGCGGACCGATCGGGTCCGCCTGTCAGCATTTCAGGTTAACCTGACTGGACCCTCCAATCCTCTATGGAGCGGTGGATGTCAATGGACATTCGTTGACACCCACTGGAATCCAATCCACTAAAACATCTGTCTTGTGGATCGGATGGCAGTCGGGCATAAACGGAGCCCGCCCCATGTGCAAGGGGCCTAAGACTGCCAGCTCAGACAGGAACCTGAACCTCTTTAAAACAGATACAAAGCTTATAAGGAGCTAACATTGTCAGGATATTTCCAATCTCCATAGAGGAAAACTTGAAACAGCAGGTGCACTGGGAAAGTCTTATGGGCTCTAACATACTGGTACTCTAGTTACAAGTGCTGCATACTGCATTAGGGGAGTCAAAACAGTCTGTTAAATTGGGTATTATGGCCAAAGATTGTGACTTCTCGGAGGCAACCTTATTTAGCAAGGACTGGAGTGCCCAAAATCAAAGCAGCTGATGCAGGAGGTTGTGGGCAGATAAGATACAGAATCTGCAGGGCAAGGTGTAGGAGTGTGCTTGTGGCCTCTGAAATCAGGGCCAGCAAATAACTAGGTGATCTGGACAATAATCATGTAGGGCTGTAGTAAAAAACTTGTGATAGGGCAGAGGCGCTGCCACACCTGACAGAGCTAGGGAAGACACTGAAGATGGAATAGACTCCAGGAGTAGAACACAACATGATACCAGGCTGCACATGTCAGTCACATCAGTAGGCACACTGTAAACAGCACTAAAGCTGTTAGTAGGATGTGAGCTGGGGGCACAGTCCCCTGTGTCTAAAATTGGGACATGTTGCAACAGTGTGGGGATAAGACAACTTAAAACTCATGTTACAAAGCAAGGCCTCAGGTACTCACAAAGCCCAACTGCTCGTAGCAAGTAAGGGTTGGATGGCTGGAGGTGACCACGATCACTGTAGGTGGGCAGCAGGAATGGGCCAAAGATTAGAAATATACATGGTTCTTTGAAAAGCAGAAGCAGCAGTGGGGAGATGCTTCCTTGACACTGAAGAGAGGGAGAGTGGAGCACGAGTGACACTTCACTTAATGGATGACATCAGTGCTATGTCCCTCAGCATTAACCCCTTCCACGATAGGAACCAGAAAGAAAAAAGAAAATGTAAAGGCACTCAGCGATACCAATAAGTAAGATAAGCTTGCAGTACTTAGCCTGACTGGCCCACTCACAGAGTCTTCAGAGACAGAGAAAGCGCTGAAGCAATGCCAACAGCTCTGTATATGGAAAGTAAGCTGCGGCTAACTTATCTTAGAAGACGTTCTGGAAACCGTATTATGCAGAACCGAGTGCTCAAATGTTCACTCTTTAGCAGTGTCTGGAAGTGGCATTGCAAAAGTTAGGCTAGGGATGGCTGCGACAGAAAGCTGCAACATAGCAATAAGCTCTAACTATGATGTAGAGATTGCATACAGAATAAATGATTAATGCCAGCAAAATTAAGTTAGAATTAGCAGAGCTAAGGATAATACCGCAAACCTCCTATGACACTAGGAAAAACTGGTAGTGGGAGAAGGTTATCATAACCTGGCCTACAGTTTTTTAATTTTTTTCCCAGTGTCCAATCCACCGGTAGGCAGCAGTATAACCCAAAGTTTAACAACTTTGTGTGTCCCTCAATGAAAAAAAAAAAGAAATGCATATTTCTAGGAATTACCCACAAACGTCATTGCTGCTTTTAGGGAGCGATCAACATATAATATATGCGTTCATGAGACTATATTATGCTATCCCATTTTGAGTTCATTAGGTAATAGAAGCCTATATATGATAATACAGTTGTCCAGTTGTGACAAGCAGTAATGTTAGAGATTGGTCTTATTTATTATTGTGTCTACAGTAGTCAATTTGACTTTTCGCTCACTTCCCAACTGGAAACAGATCTTAAGAAAGCCTAAAGATTCCTCCATCCACCCTGCTTGTCACCAAGGCTGGGACATTGTGTTCAGAAAGCTGCTCCCACTGCTGTCAGATTACAATGATCAGTGGCTGCAGCTGCTGATCGACAAGGATTTTCCAGCATGTCTGTTTGGCAGAAATTGATCTGATTGACTTCTGTTGAACAGGGAGGGCCACGCGCATATCGAAATTTGGCCGGTCCCCACGGAACTGGCTGAGTTTCAATTCATCTATGCCCAGCCAAAGTGAGAAAGAATATAGCCGAGACATGGTTAGTGCCGTTGCCATTAACTATTCATAAAAAAAAGAATTTCGGAAGGAAACAAAATAGATTTGCACTGGTGGAAGAAATCTTTCAGCAGTGGAAGTGCTTGAGGACACTAAAATAAAGTGCATAAATAAAGATGGATACAGTTTGATTCTTTCACTGAGTCTGTGTGCAAGAAATTTGAAATGTGTTTGCCTGGTAAACCATGTGACAATATAAAAAAAATTCAAATTCATTTAGGAATATATCCCTGCCTATACAGGCTGATGAGAAAGTGCTATTTTATTTAAAATATCAACGTATATATGATCAACATAAAGCTGCTGTGTTCAGGTATTATCATTTTAAACTGTAATTCTTCAGAAGCTATAGCTGAAAGAGGATTGGTTACTATAGGAACCAAGAAATATTCTTATTGGTGCATGCTTGTTGTCAATAGGAACCAGTCAGCTTTCGACCATCATTTCTGCAGTGCAGAGTTTAAAATGCAAGAAGGTATTTGATTGGTTTCTATGAGCTACAAGAAACGTTCTTGTTAACACAATCTCCTAACATCTTTACAGTGACACCCACTTCTAGAGAAACTTCACTATAATCACATAAGGTGAAAATTTGGTGCCTTGTTTGTAAAGGTTTCTGAAACTTATTACAACTATACAATTTTAGTGCAAATATGTGTGTGATGCACAATTCAGAAACACTCAATCACTAGGCCAATAAGTGCTTTCTACAAAAATTAGGATACAACTTTGATGTAATCATTTCAAACGTTCCTTGGTCATCTTATTAGATGTAATAGATATAATCAGTGAATGGAAAGAAAAGCTGGCTATAAGCTAGTAGAATTTTGCTGAGAATTTTTTGTTTTAAGGACGTTCTTTTGATTTTCTACTTGATAGTGGGCTCAAATCTGCGTTCATTTTCGACCACAGGAGGAGTAAAATAAAAACGTTTTCTCAAACAAATTTCTAACAGAGTGTGGTCTTTGTTCAGGAAATTATACTCATTCCAAAATTGAATGGTAAAAGCAAACAGAATTTCAAAGTACTTTCGAATGACAGTTATCCAGTCATCAAATGTACAAAGAGTTTTAGTATGAACATTCATTAGAAAATCTACTAGTGTATAGCCAGGTTAAGTTTGGTACTCAATAATTTAATTATATACTACAATTTCACACTTCGCACAAGGCTTTCCAGGACAAAATGGCAACTGATGAAACTACATTGCGTTGATTGGGATTTAACTGCACTGTTTCTTATTTCAATTCATATTTCTTATGCCATTAATGAGAACACATACAAAGATTATACACATGCAGTCTGCAATACTTCGATGTAAAGAGAAAATAAATGGAAAAAGTGCCAAGGTTTTATATACAGATGCTAAAATGACATATCATGCCCCAAATTATCGGATCAAGTAAAAAGAAGCTGACAACTGTGATCAATGTACAGCACAAACACAGGACAGCAGCAACATGTAGGCAACCCTTCACTGGAGAATGTTACAAATACTCATCAGTTCTTCATTTAGCCATCAGGGAATCAAAGCCTCATATCAGGGCTTTTCTTCCTTGTGTATTACACAGGAGATAGCTTCATGTCTTCACGGTCTGCAGAACTCATACACCCGTTTCATTTCTTCCCCCTAAAGAATTGCCTATAAAGAAAAACATTTCACAAAATGCATTTAAAAGTAGTAGAAAAATGCCTGTTTTAAATCTAATCTATTTAAAGCACACATGTTATTTTTTTGTCAATAAATATTCAAGCTGCATTCCAAGCAAATTGAGGATTACATTTGATCTGTTTAGCTGCCAAAGGATTTGTAATTGTTTTGAATCCGTTTTAAAATCCAATCACTTGTGCCAGAGAGTACAGCCAGGTCCTGGGTCTCACCCAGCAAGGATGCAATGAAGGACTCAACCTGTGACTAATGAGGTAATTCCTGTGCATCCCTGTAAACATGGTAGCGTTAGGTTGACAGCAGTGTGCAAAGAAATACAATCCTAATTTTCTTAAAGAGTAACTCCACTTTTGTTAAGAAACAAATATTCCCCTCTGGGTGATCCATGTAGATTGCAAGGATTTCAACAAACTTTGTTGCAGATTCCTTGTTATTCTGAAGAAATAGCTGTTCATCTGTGTCCATGTGCAGAGTGAATCTGTATGGGAGTGGTTTTCCAATTACCAAATCAGCTGCTGTACTTGCAGGGCTCCAATGAGGGAATTTGCAGAATCTGCATCCCTTCAGATGCGATTTCCATTTAGGAAAATCTCACTAAAAATGACATTTTTGTTGCAAGGGATGCTCAAAATCTGATTTGTATGTTAGTGCAGACTTCTGGGAAAATCAGTAAGCCAATCACATAAGCAGCATATCTGGTGGGCGTTCTGTATACCATCTATGTACAGAATGCCTCCAGGTAGCCATATTGCATTTTACAGAAAATTACAGCATTGCAGATTGAAAAGGAAAGGTCATTTTAATAACTTGCAATTACAATACGACCTGTGTTGCAATTGTATATGCTATATAATTTTTTTTTTTTTATTTGCAATAACCCCCCCCCAGAAAAATGGAGTTACCCTTTAACCACTTTAAGACTAGAAGGATTTGCCCCCTTAATGACCAGGCCCTATTTTGCGATCCGGCACTGCGTTACTTTAACGGACAACTGTGTGGTCATGCGACGCTGTACCCAAATTAAATTTACATCCTTTTTCCCCACAAATAGAGCTTTCTTTTGGTGGTATTTGATCACCTCTGCGATTTTTATTTTTTGCGTTATGAACAGAAAAGAGTGACAATTTTGAAAAAAAAAAAAAAAAACAATATTTTTCACTTTCTGCTATACAACATTCCCAAAAAAAGAAAATGTGAAAATCCAATTTTTTTAACATTTTAGGCCAACTTATTTTCTGCTACATATTTTTGGTTAAAAAAAAAAAAAAAAATCTCAATAAGCGTATTTTGATTAGTTTGCGCAAAAGTTATCGCGTCTACTAACTACAGGAAAGATTTGTCATTTTTGTTATTTTTTTTTAGCTTTTACTAGTAATGGCTGTGATCTGCGATTTTTAGCGGGACTGCGACATTGCGGCGGACAGACGGGAACCCTGACATTTTTGGGGGTACCAGTGACATTACTACAGTAATCAGTGCTAATAATATGAACAGTTACTGTAACAATGACACTGGCAGGGAAGGGGTTAACAGTATAGGTGATCAAGGGGTTAAATGTGACCCTAGGGGAGTGATTCTAACTGTGGGGGGGGGGGGGTGCGCGTGGCTCCTGAGAGGACCACAGAGACATGTGATCCTATATAGAAGGAGCACATGAGCTCTGTGATCATTTCAGGGAGAAGGACAGTCAGCTGTGTATACAACTCTGCCGGGAGCAATCGCGGGTGTCAAACGGCAATCGGAGCTGCCTGAAAAACGCATGGGCTTCCCCGCTGAAGATTGGGGCGGGAGCGCGCTGCCAGCGGCGCACGCTCGCCCCCTAGCTCCTCCCTGGTGAGCGACGTATACCTACATCGTTTTGCCTGTACGAGCCAGCCTGCCGCAGTAAATATAAC